>NC_060211.1:163550000-163874285 GCF_021130785.1 Homalodisca vitripennis
CGAACAACCAGTGCCACAACCACCAACTATCATCAATTAACTGAACCAGAGAGCTCTAGCGGCCTAAAACAGGAACTTAATACGGTGTTCCCATCGATCCCCACTAGATTGCGTGCGCTGTATGACCAGAAATATTGGGGGCTCATAATACCTACAGGGCTCATATTACCACCTTTACCTCTATCTATATGGTCATATATCCTAACAATAAAGAAGTAGAATCCAAAATTCAACACTTTAAAAACTGAAAGTAACAAAATAGGAGTTCCTCAACTACGCATTGTCGGAACCATTCAGTTTCTTTTGTAGGTACCTTATAGCATAGGCATTGACGAACAGAAGATAATCTAAATGTTTCAGTCTCCTAATACTATATATTTTCTAATATATATATTATATGTTTTCAAAAATTCCTTTATGAAAATTTAATCTGTTATTAATCTTTGTCGAGTATATTATTAGAGCAGACATAAAATCTTTTATTTCCGTCTTTATAAAAATGGATATCTAATCGGGTTACGGAGGTGTAGTAGTTCACATATATTGCTATATGTAGATTTCTTTGCGTAGTCTTGTATTTTTCGAAAGGTGCTGAAGTAAAGTAATTGTTTCCAAATAATGTTGTCCAGTCTATTTTTAAAATATATTTAAAATACTTTATTTTATTGGGTTTTAGAGTCTACAGTAAATAGGGTTACAGAATTATAGTGGTTTACGTATTACTATGTAGATTTTCTGTGGTTTAAAGTAAACATAAAATTAGTCTATATGTATAAAACAAAACGTCAAATTGTTCGTGGCTTTAAAAATAATCTCATCATTTGTATTTAAAGCCTTTCATTCAAATATAGTTGATTCTATTTGAAGGTATTTAGTCGGTTGTCTCCCTTTTATAAAATAATTAAAATTTCATACTTGTAGGTGAAGATATAAATACATTTTAGTGGGTTATTTAATGTAGATATTATTATACCAATACCAAATATTGTAGTAGTCGTTTTCAAAGGTGTTGAGTTCTAAATTCTTGTTAAAAATTAAAATGATAATATAAACTTTTGAG
Organism: Homalodisca vitripennis; assembly: GCF_021130785.1. Classification (NCBI taxonomy): domain Eukaryota; kingdom Metazoa; phylum Arthropoda; class Insecta; order Hemiptera; family Cicadellidae; genus Homalodisca; species Homalodisca vitripennis. The sequence continues at coordinate 163,551,061 of NC_060211.1, forward strand.
AATAGTGAATTAACTGTGTTATTGTGTTTGTTCAGCTATTCTATATTTATCGATATCTTTCGGACACCTTACTATATGAAGTGGCTTTAATGGCCGGACATTTTTGTTTTTACCAGACTACGTTTATGAGTCAGTGGGCCGAGGGCAGTGCGCTGTCTGTAGCAAAAAAGGAATAAATCAGCTTACGTCTACTAGTCGCTGGTGTTAACACTGTTAATTTTAGGTTGGTCAGAATACAGATGTCTACTGTTTTATTTTTGGTTAATATGAATTGAAGCAGATATAGCCTAATTCTCTTTTGTAGTATTAGAAATATATCATACTTACATTTGGTTTGTTATATTTTAGTATGTCATTTTTATTTGCAGTCATTTTGTAGAATTACAAATTTATCGTGGTTTAGTTGTATTTTATTTCAGTGTGAATCCAGGAACATCAACAGATTATCTTTGTTTTAATGCAAGAATCCAGTTGATTGGTAAGTCAATTTTTATAGGTGACAGCAGATAGTAGGGCTATTTGTTAACTTTTATTAGAATGTCCTAGTATATGTTGTTCTGATATATAGAATTATCAGGAAACCGAGCTTTGGTATTTTTCTGGTAGGGATATTTCTGGTATGTGTTTGGGAATTCATTTTATGATATACTTTTCCTCAAATGATTAAACTGTAAATGCCATGTCTATTTATTGTTCTGTCATCTTTTGCATTAAAGGATGCTAGAGCAAAAGATGCGTTTATGTTTCTTATTTTTTCATGAAACTTCCGAATAAGGGTGACTGTTTAAAAAAAGGCGTAGCCTATTCATACGAAAATTTTGGTTGCTCCATTAATTCGTCCATGCAAACAAAAGTCACCAAAAGAATTTATATTTATGCGATTAGAAAACTGTTTCTCAGGGAAATGCAATGCATCGCAAAATTTCAAATAATCCTAAGGCGTGATCTATTTATATGTCGGTAAATAATTATCAAGTTCTAAAGCCCTACAATGTCTTCCGTCTCGACGTCTTTGTTCTTTTAATCGGTATTCTCGTTGCTTGTCATTTTCGGTAGCTACACATTGTGCCGCACGCTGCCGCATATCTTGCAGAAGTCGAAACATCTAAATCATGAGACCTTTCTGCTTGTATTATGTTATTTAAGGTTTGCAGGCACTTGACTTTAGCAGTATGTGTGGGATGAAGTATATGAAATAGATTTAGTTTTAAGACGAGTGAAATTATTCATGAACTAACAATAAAAGTTTCCTTTCAGTTTGAACTTTCGTTAATTTATACAAAAATTTGTATTTTTTATTCGTTGGAATTTCTGATGAAACATCAGCTGTGAGGATTGGCTTACTACTCTTGTTAAGATACGTCAGATGTCATTTACTATAGAATGTAAACAAAGAAATAATAAATAAATTTGAATTTGTAATAATACAAATAATGAATTTATAGCAGTTTTTAATAGCTTAGAAACACCTTTAACCCTTTGAGTGCCACGGTGTTTTGATATAATGGTATGCATAAAATGCCGAGCGAAAATGCCTGATTCTGCAAGGGTCTGGTCAAAAATTCATAACAAAACTATTTATTGGTATAATGTCCTGGGTTTTTGTTTTTTCTTAAGATAAATATATTTTCTTTATAAATATCATACATTGATCACTTATTTAACGTTTTTATACCAATAAAAAAAAAAATAACAAAAACTTTATGAGCAAAAATATTTTGTTTTGTATTTTGACACAACTTAGTGTTATTGAAATATTTTATTTTTTCACTTTTAGTTATTCTATTCGGTGCTGCCCCAGCGCTGATGTCAATAAAAGAAAAACATCCCTCGAGATATTACCTATCAGTAAAATATAAAATACTAGAGGAGCTGATCATAAATATAAATTGAAATGTAATGCAAAGGCAATCATGTAAAGTTAAAAAACTAAATAAATAAATCATGAAAAACTCAAATATATAGATGGATCAGAGAACACATACCATTAGTGTGTTGGCGGATACAGCTGAGCAGCAGCAACAAAAAAGTCGTCTATCACAACGAAACGACAAAGTCTCCCGGTTTTAAAAACACCACTCGACCGCACGACGAACACATACACTCATTTTTAAAAATTCCATGTTCAATTAAAAAAGAGATAATTTCGTTTCGGTTAAAACGTAAACTCTTTACGTGCCCTACGAAACACTCCGACACACACAATTCACTAGGGTTGGTTGAACTAGTGGATGGTTGATTCATCATTGTAAACGCACTCACTCAATCCGACCTACTGAACACGATATCTTGTGTAGAACTGACCCATGCCCCGGAGAACTCAGATAACAGGTACGTTATCAGGCTGCTATCAGTCCCGGCCGCAGATAATATTCAAGTAAACAGATTATCCAGACACAGCACACAAACTGAACATTAAAACATTAGGAACTTAACCACTTATCAATATACCCCCTAAAATCATGTTATTTGTCATTTGCACCCCATAGTACTATATATATATTTTTTGTTCAGGAGGGTGAGCAGAATACGTTGGTAACGTCAAATTCGTGATTTGCCGCCCCGGCGTTTAACTTACTGGTACGATTCTATCTTATACTCCATTTAATTGTTTACAAAAAGACATATAGAAACTTTTTTTGTACTTGTAAATAAATTTTGGAAAATAAATCTATGAAAATATGAACCACTAAAAAACCAGAAAGTTTCTAACCTAACCTAACATTCTGTGTATTGTCTACACTGCTAATGCTTAAATCTAATGCCTGCAATACTAGGTCTTCATTGTCAGCAATGTTTTTACGACTCATTGTTTATAAATATCACTGAACAAACACAAAAAACATAAAAACTATACAAATGTATTTAGTAAAGTACTAGCTGCTCACGATCACTGTAACTCACGGTCAAGTCATTGCTCTACTTACACACAGACTAGAACAACGTACACAAACGAAATAATTTGAAGATACTAACACTACAAACCCATTTACATTTAAAAACTTTCAATATTTACAGTCATTTGTGAAATAAACACCAGCGCAAACAAAACATGTGACGGCTCGTCCGCGTAGCGGTCGATTCTAAACTTGACTGACGCACTCACTTTACAACCGCCGTAAAAATCAGAATCTAACCAGAATGCAACAAAACCTACACCAAAAGTTACGTTGAAGCCTTTGGAATGCGTATTAATAGTCATTGAGCCAATTTAGATAAATACTATATAAAATATAAGCTTTAACTTACTGCAGAAGTTGCAAATAGCGATTCTGGCATTTCTTCCATATAATGAAGGATCGCAAATAGCAATGCTCCGGCACTCAAAAGGGTTAAAACAATGTTTTATAAAAATAAAAACCTAGATAGAATGATTTATCGCCCCCAAACCCCCTGCATACTAAATTTCATGAAATTCTTTGGAGCCGTTTCCGAGATCCAGATTTTACATTTATATACAAGAATTGCTTGTTTAAAGGTATTAGATAGATATATGTAAACATGTAGAACTGAGAAGCCTACTTCGGACAAAAATCAAAAAGCGTATTCAGGCCGTTTTAGTTAATGGTCTAATGTATTTATGGTGTCGAATTTGAATTTACTTAGTTAATGGTCTAATGTATTTATGGTGTCGAATTTGAATTTACTTAGTTAATGGTCTAATGTATTTATGGTGTCGAATTTGAATTTACTTTATTGTCCCAACCAAGAAAATATGTAGGCTTACATTCATATATATCCCAGAAAACTACTTCTGTCAAAAAGGGCCTACTTAAGACTCTTGCAATCTTTTTTGTTCTAAGATATTTCCAGTGCCATAGATGAGTTTGCCTTGATGTCACAATGAAAAAAATATACGTAAATTTTAGGACTGAGAACAGGAGTTTACTGTCAGTTAAATCCAGTTGAAAAAAATCTCATTAAACTTTGTTGTACTCCATTGATTAAGAAGTATTCACTTAAAAAAAAACCTGAAAAACATTTGGATACACATTACTTGTTACATTGTTAAAATGAGACATCTCATAACGTTACGATCCAAAATCTCAAATTTAATGACGCCCTTAGTGAGCAGCCGACACTGGTGAGCTGTGATCTGCAAGGATAATGTTGTGAAACTCTGTGCACAGTGGATGCTTTATGTTCAGTGAACAAGGAATACAAGAGAAATGTATTTATGTGCTTGGAATATATTTTATTCACATAGTTTTTAATTTTTTAATGGGTGGAAGAATTGCTTTAAGTGTTAAAAAGATTTATATTATATCTGTGGTAGTAATGAATGTGGACAGTGCATCCTAATAGTAAGTGTTTATACTTATTAAAAAAAAGTTGTTATTTTATTTCAGGTCTTGGCTGAAGAAGAATATCTTGCATACTACATATATTATAATGGAAGACAAAAAACTTGCATTCCTTGACTTATTTTGGGAGGACATTTTGTATACCAAAATATTACCACTACTTTCTCTGAAAGATCTGTTCCTTATGAGAAGAGTGTCGAAGCAGTTCAAATTATTAATTGATAGCTACTTCGGTCAAATGAAAGTGCTTAATATCAGTCTTTTCAGTCAAATTGCAAATCATATTGCTGTAAAGGTAAGTTTGTTTCTTTCATTAGTTTTGAACAGTACACTGTAAATATTGTACTGTATTTATGAATTATTAAACTGTGGTAATAAATATATACAGAGTGTTTCTCAACTACAATACCGTAAGTTATAAAACTTAAGAAGAATATTGTTTCTGGATCAAACAGTATAAGAATAAGGTGTCTATAAATATGGTTTATTGCTATTTGTAAATATTGTGCCAAATTTCACAGTAACCAATGTCAAAAATTAATTTTTAGAACATGTAAAAAATAGCCCATAATAATGCAAAATGTTTAGCAACTTATTTCTTTTGATCGATATATAAATAGTTGAGAAAATTAATTTTTAATGTTGTACTAAATGTAAATACTCCCAAAATTGTTACATGAAAGCAGTAAAAATGTGTTTCCTGTAGTTTGTAGAACGCAGTTTAGATTCACTCTGTATTTTAAAGGCTAACTCGGGAATATATTTAAGGAAGTGGAGAATCCATTAAACTAGTTTAGAGGAGGTTATGTTTATAAACTGTTATTTACTAAAATTGTGGGGTAAAATTTATTTAGTTTTTGGGGAAACAGTTACTTTGTGAGTTTATCTAGAATAATAAACTAGAATGGATTTATTAACTATTATTGCAAAATGCAAATTAATCTCCTTTTCTCTTATGGTACATAGAATGTATTTTAAAGTTGGTTAGAGAGTGCTTACATCAATATGTCTCCATCATTGTTGGAATAATTTATGAACAGTTTGTTATCAAATTTTTGTAATGAAATTTGACAACTGCATCATACTATATCCTTGAACAGCAAGTTCATTTTGTGACCTAGGAGTCTGTTGATATAAATCTTGCCCATTGCTTCTAGCCTCCTTCTTGGATACCTGGGTATAATTTAATATTTATTAAAACAAATTTAGTATTGAAACAAGATTAATTGTATGGGATTTATTTATTACAATAATAATTGAGTGCAGCCATACCTAAATTTAAGGACTTTATCCCCTTTGACTTGTAATTATAATATAAATCTCATGAACTATATTTATTTCATTTTAATTAATTTATACAATGAATTACTGCAATTGATTATTTATACATTATTTTAATTTCTCATTGCTCTTGCTCCATTGTTGTCAAACGTCAGGATGACCAATGAACTTTGAGATCATAGTACGTCTCGTTCTTCCCTGAGTTAATATATCAATAAACTTTTATATTGATATATTAACTAAGAATTGAATGAGGAGGAGTGTATGAGACAGGTTATCTATTAGTTTAGCTCCTTAAAACTAATCATTATACTGTGATTAAAAAGTGTATTTATGTTAAATTTTTGTAAAGTTGTGTAATTTCTAAGGTGCTACAAATAGAAGGTGGTAGTTTTGACACTGCACTTTTTTAATGTGTAAAATCTCAAAGAACTGAAAATAAAACTAAATAATTTCCTGTTTATTTAGTTTTATAAATAATAAAGGACTACCTTCTTATCAGATACAACTGGCACCTGGATGCTACTTACTAGCTTTACCAACTATCACCAGTCAATCTGTTATCAGAGTTTTTGGTGGCTTATCTGATTGAGTGACTGACTCATATTCTGAGGATCTTAAGATCAAAACCACAACCATTAATACAATGTACTTTTTGCAAGTTTTTCAAATCATGAATAGAAAAGTGCCACTAAATGAAATGGGTAAAAAAAGTCAGTCAGTGGAAATTCATTATATTGTTTTTAATAGTAACATTTTGGAGTGACTGTTAACGGTGAAATTTTTGTGGTATGATTGTAGAATTGTACTTTATTTGTTTATTACTAGACTAACATATTTAGTACACGGCATCAGATATGGGAGAAAACATAAACAACTTGGGAGATATGTGTGACATGGAGGTGTATTTTGCACAGGTTTATGTAAAAGTTGGTTACATATTTTATGTATTAATTTGGCATGCACTACAGTTAAATACTTAAATAAAGAATGACAAGAAAAATGGAAATGCCCAGGTTGTTTACAGGGTTCTACGGAGGATCTAGCTAATTCAGATAATGAAAACGTACTCTGAGTTATCAATGTTACTTTCTGTTGACATTGGAATTGCTCTTTTACGTAAAGTGAAGATTTGAAACAATAATTGCGTGATATAAAAATCACCAAATCATCTCGTGAATTAGAGTCAAAAGACTGAAGTCATGTAGGAAGAAGAGGAAATAGAAGAATTAATACAAAAATATATTTTAATGGAAAAACAGTTAAGTGAAGCAGTTACTAGTGTAATAAGTTCAATATTACCTAATGTCAAAAGGCTGAACTGATCTTTCTTAGTAAAAAAGAAAAGGAGGAATACAGAAACAATTTCAAACTCTCAGTACAATTATGTAGGAGGAAATGAAAAATAATGCTGTCTTCAATTGAGAGCCTGGAAGAAGTCAGTAATGTTCCTCAGAAGGACATTGTTGATCTGCAAAATAAACTAAAATCATTTGAAAATATGAACTCAAAATGTCTTAATTGCTTTCTTCTGCTTGCAAATGATGTTCAGACTAAACAAGTAGATTTTCTACAATCTAATTCGGCCAGTAACATGGGTTACACCAAGGTAACGTATGAAGAGATGCCTCAATTACAAAAAGAAATAGAACTTTGGGAAGCACAGTGAAAAGTTTATTTGCATCTGAAAATCCTTTTGTTTGTTTAACATTGACATGTTAAAGAATATAGATAAATTCACAATAATGTTTATTGATAATCTAAAATCATTCAATCTGTACTGTGTAAACAAACCCCCAACTAGAAATAAAAAGCGTATAGACTATATAGCCACTGATTTAAGTAAGATTTTGACGGAAGATGAGATTTTCAGATCACTCTTATTATTTAATTTGAATTTACTCTTCCTCAGTCTAAAAATATTTGATGCAGAAATCATAAGTCATGAAACTTTGGAAATGTTTGTAGAAGCGAGCTTTTCATTGAATTGCCGTTTATTGTATTACATAGAGGATGTAAATTGTACATACGGATATTTTGTAAATAGGCTGTCAATAGTGTTCAATCATAGCCATCCAAGGAAAACTAATAACGCTCAACATAGAAAACAAAACAAGCATAATTATTTCTGGTTTGATGATAGTTTAAGAAAGATGAGGAATACATTAATTCTGCTACAAGATCTGTTCCAAATACCAAATTATAAAAAATAAAGCGTAACTAAAAAACTGCCACACAGCTAAAAGAAAATTGTATAGACCTAAAATTAAAAAAGCAAAAATCATGTAGAATGAGAACAAAATTCTTAAAATAAATGTTCAGCTGCATGATATGTAATTAAATCAGAGGCTGGTAACTACTATAGACAAGAAAATCTGATATCGCCTATTACAGCTGAAGAATTTATTAACCATTATATATAAGCATTGGGGAAAAGATAGTTTGTAGTGCTAGGACATTAAATATTAGCAATTTAAAACTTATCTTTGTGGCAGAAAGCATTAAAGTCTCAGTTGCAAGTACAGAGCTCACATTTTGAGAGGTCCTTGCTGGGATCCGCTTTTGATTATTATATATAAAAAACTATCTGCCTTTTTAAGACCATTCATGAACTATAAACTATCAATGTTCCATGTAAGACTTTTCTTCATGCTGATTATACTTCATTTATAGTTACTGGTAAATTACCCAATGGGGTAAGAGCACATAGTGATGAGGTAATGGAGGTTGCTAATTCTTGGTTTAATTATAATAATGTAGAAGTTAATACTGATAAAACAGAATCAGTTTGACTCACGTTGAAGAAAATAAAATCTACAGGAAAAATGTTCTAAACCGATTATTATTTGGAGTGACTTTTGACCAGAAGTTTCTTGGAAGGCTCACACCAATACAGTAATTTCAAAACTGGATGGGGCCCTCTTTCTGCTAACAAATTAAAATCTTGTGTTGGTGAAGATATGATGCTTATTTTTTCCTTTAGCAAATTTCACTCTCACTATAAGCTGCAATGCTCTGGGGGAAATAATAAGGGTACTAGTCAGATTTCACTCAGCAAAGAAAGGTAGTGAGAATTATGGCCATTTTAGTGTATCAGGGTGATTGTAAGCAATGTTGTATTAATTATAATATAATGACAGTTCCTTCCATTTTTATATTTGGAATTTAATCCATGTTACAAAAAACCAAAATGATTTTGTTTGTTTTAATGAGGACGATGACTATTATATTAACACGGCACAGTCTATTTTATTTTCTACAAGACCACTGAAGATAATCTTTACTGAACCGTGGAATGAATTATTTAATGCAGAACCAGTACTAATGAAAAGGGTAGTAGAACAACTGAATGCAGCTGAATTGAAATGCTGGCTTGTAAGTAAGGCATTTTATTCACTTCAGAAATCTTTTACTACTAATATTAATCTTACTTAGATCAGATGGATGTGTGGCAGTTTTCACTCTCTGGGGATGCTTTTTTCTGTTTAGACTGACCTGCATTGTCAATTTATATATTTTCATGCTTTGTATGAGAACTTCAATGTGTCTTGAACTTTCCTGAGCCTTACACTTAAAATTATTGATCGGGTCATTCTGGTGTGGAATTCAACCAGAAAAAAATAGTTTTTCCACCCACCATCTCAGATTTGTATGAAACTTGGTAGCTTTGTTCTATATGTAAAGATAAGTAAAACTACCAAATTTGGAATTTTTATCTCACTTAGTTTTCTAGTTATGGCACTGTAAAGTTTTTATGTTTTTCAATTTCCGCACTTTGGATAGCGCCAAACAAAACATGACATAGAATTTCTCATTTCCTCATTTGACACTCAAATCTTTATGCAATTTTTAAGGCAGGTTCCTTGATTAAGGAATTTGAAAAAAATACCTCAATAGTCTATAAGTTGAACCTAAAATATGATAAAAAATCACATTTTTTGTTTTTTTAAGTTTAAAAACGCAAAAATAGTTTAAAATTAAATTCAATATCTCAGAAAGGGAATTAAAAGAATCAAGAAATCTTTTTCTTTATTATCTGCATAATATGGGCTTTAATTTAGTAAAACAAATATTTTGTGTATTTTGTTCGTTATACTTATAAAATGCATTGCAAGTTTCAATATATTAATTACAAGCGATGTAAGGTTCTTTCAATAACAATGAATAACTATAGCTTTTAAAGGAAAGATATAAACTGCATATTAATATTTGGAAAAGTATATTAAATAGTAAGTAATGAGAATTAAAAATATTTGAGTTTAGATATGATTTATAGGTTCAGTATTAAAATATAAACTTATTATTTACATACAAATTAAGTGTATTGAAAACTGTACTTACACACACCAAATGCATATCATTAGATCCATTTCACTGAGAAGATTTGCAAGCTTATAAACTAATTTTTTTGTTTGAATATATTTTCAACTAATCTGGTGGGAATTGATAAGTCCTTCCCGTTGAGGTGTGTGGAGGCTCAACCACTGCAAGGATGTATGGAATTGGCACGTCACATACATCATCTCGTCTGGGCCAGTAAAAAGAATGAGATGGTCCTGCTGGGTGAAGAAACTACTTTTACATCTCCATCTTCTTTGGCAACATTTGTTATTATTCCATAGTACCAGAGATTGTCATATGTACACGCAATGAAGTAAGAGGGATATTGATCGTCTTCTTTAACTTTGAAAGTTAATCCTCTTCTCAAATTGAATGTTAGACTTGGTTTTTCATCGCAACTGACTCACCTTGCTTCTATAGTTCCAAAACAATCGAGGGGTCTGTAGTTGTGAAAACTTCTTGTACCTGGAAGGGAATATAGATCTTCAAAGAGTTTTTCAAGCTTGCAACAAATCTGATCTACTGAGTCTTTTGAGATGAAGTGGAAATTGATTTTGGCAATGTTAGATTGACAAAATTGAAAAAAGGTAGTTGCAGTCAGTATTTGATTGCCAATAGGCCTTTGATGACTTGCTTTTTGCACCAACCGTTTAACAGTTCCTCCAATACCGTCGCATTCTGTTTAGCCATGACTTGTAATGAAGAAAGACCATTGGCCATTAATTTTGAAGTCTTTCATGAAGTGAAAGGTTCATGAAGTTGTATTTGTTCTTGTACTGCCCTGCACAACCGTCACTGTATTAAAAACGTCTGTGATGTTAGGGAAATTGTCCTTGACGAATTCTATTAGGGTTTCTTGAATTTTATAAACCATACAAACATCATCATTCAAGTCGTTGGAAATGATACAGTGGGATGAGACTATTTTTTCCTGGTCAATACACAAATTGATGATTGCTGGATGAACAGTATACGAGTCTGAGGTCCAGTGGTAACCCTGGAACTCATCTTGAATCATAAATGAGTAATTTTCACTAAAATCCATTGATATGATGGCTATATTTGACTCACAAGCATCTTTAAGGCTTTTAAAGTAGCTTGACAGGCTTTTGGCAATGTAAGAATGAGAGGTTAACTTTTCTACTTTGGACGTCAGTTCATCAACACATTCATCAATAGTTGATGTTTATGTTACCATATGCGTCCGATCTGTAGCAACCCATTGCTTGTAATCCATTCTATCATCTTCTTCATAGTTTTAAAATTTGGTTTATAAAAATGTGGTCAGATTTTTTTTAGATGGCCATTTTTCACATAGCCTAAACATTGTTTTGATTTAAATTTCACACAAAACCAGGTTTTTTTTAGATCTTTGTAACTCTTCTAGTTGTGCTACATGTATTAGAAGTATTACATTTTGATGGATAGTACTTACACAGACAGAGTGAGTTCCACTGGCACCAGCCAGAACACACCATGAACGGGTCATTTGCGAAACAACATAAGTCCATTTGGGCAAAAAAATGATTTTATTGTTGATTCCTTGAGTATAAGGCTATTTACACATTTCCATTGAGAAACAACATAAGTCCTACACATCCAAAGCCTATTTCAAGTGTCTTTGGAAAATAGTTGATTTGAGGAACAACATAAGTCCAGTACTTGTGTTGTTTCTCTATGGAACAGATGTGAGGCATCAATCAGCTGACTACTCAACATCACTCTTCCAAGAAAAATGATTTCACGTTTGTAATGCCTGATTCATGTAACATTATTGACTATAAAGGTTGGTGGCCTAATTTCTATAAGATAAATATGGTATCTGATGAAAGCTCAGGTAGACATGTACCAAAAGAACAAAAAATTCCTTTTAAAATTAGTAAGTTTTTACAGTTTACTCATTCTCAAACTGTAAAATATAAAGTTCAAGCTCGAACATACATAGATGGACTTCAGCTACAGACATTTAGTTTAAGAAATTCTAACAAGAACAACTTGGTACTTCCAGAGACTTTAGCTACTGTAACTAACTACCCTGGTGGGTGTGTTCCAATAAACTTAAAAAAAATGGAAGATATAAAAAAACTCAGTCCATACCTCCCGGATGACGAAGAAGTGAGGATTTTTTATAAACAATTAAATACTTGGCCAACAATCAATACAGAGAGGCCAGAAGTGGAAAATGTTTAGTTTAAAACCTGACATACATAAAATGCTTTTTAGCGTTTGTATATTTTCAAATTAGTAATTATTTTTGTCCATGGACCAATTTTTACTAACCTTATAAATTAATATGTAATAAATAATTTTGCTTTGCGAACTAGAGTTTTATTCAATAACCTGAGCTATTAGGCCTCAATAATAACAATAAATGCCATTATTTATTGTTAAAAGCTTTCGTTCATTTGAGAAAGCACATAAGTCCAAGTCAAAAAAGATTTTTTTTTCTTAAATGAAAAATGAAAACAAACTTGTTTACACCTACAAATGGACTTATGCCATGTTTTGGGATTATTCTTCGTTTTTTGTTTATTTTTATTGGTTAATGTAACTATATTGTACAGTTTTTTTTTAGTTTTCCTAAAGTTCACTTTTTTTACTTATGTTGTTTCTCAAATGACCCATTCGGGGTGAAGCGTACAAAACTTAGAGAACCCTATTTTTATTTCAGGATATTCCCATTTAAAGTTTGCAAACATTTTATTCAGATTACTTAAAATTAACCTTTTTTTTCTCATATTGTTTTTACCCTAAGCTTAATACATCTTTCACACCAGGTAAAACTCTCGACTGCTCATCACTCTGATAGAAATTGACAACTAACTCAACAACCTCGGGACTCATTTTCTTTCCTTTCCTTGCTTCAGGTTCTGCCAAAAACCGTTTTTCTTCATACAATTTTTTTTGCTAGTCTTGTAGAATAATCGGACACTTCAAAAGTATCTTTGATGTTTGTTCTTGATTTGTTCTTGAATTCAGTGATGCGGGAATTGTCAATAGTTGTATTTTCTTGTTTGTCGAAAGTTGTCTTCAACATCTAAAACTCAATTTTCTATTTAACATTTTTATGTAGTTTTCTAGTTTATTTTGAGCATAACCAACTTTGGAGTTTTCATTTAATGCATGTAATTTGAAAGGTGAGTATCCTACATCCGTCAAAGAAGCATTTAAAGAATCAATAGCCTTTTCTTTTTGTAATTGAGTTTCAGTTGACATCGTAAAATCATCATTATCTTGTGATTCTTCTTCAGAGTTAATTGGAGTTGAGAATATAGTTTTATAGTAATAAGTACATAACGTTTCCTCAGCTTTGACTTTTAGATCTTTTGTAACACAGGTCTCACTCTGCTGTAAATGTACTAGGTACCCTTAAAGTATTTTTAATGGGTTTCTTGTGATTTTATATGAGTCACAGCACACCTTTTATAAGAATTCATACTTTGTCAATAGTAAACTCTTGTGATGAAAACAGATGTTTATTATTTCTTTACTATCTAATTCACTTCTTATCTTTATCAAGTTAAGCTCTTCAGACAGATCACACACATTTTCCAACCACTTTTTTACGACATAAGTGGTTTTGTGGCATTCTGTCAGTTTTAATAACTTTATACTACACTTACTGTCCATTTTAAACCAAACTTTATTTAAAAGCAAGTTAAATTGTTATTCTTCCTAATTGGATTATGAAAAAAACAAAAATGTAAGTAATTCAATAGAAACAATTTTGCCAAACAAATTAACTGAAAATGTAAATTAAAAACTAATTATCTTTGTGTATTTAAATTTTTATTACGTTAAATTCACATAAATAAACATAAATTAAATAAAAATTAATAAATTCACCCATTCACTTTTTTTGACGTGACAACGTCTTAAATTAGGTTGCGGCTCGGAGTCACTCATGAAAAAGTGTAACGTCCGGTAACGTTACGATGCCCGTCCAGTGGGTCCGCCGCACGGGATAAAGCAGATAACTATGTTTATTCGTGAAAATGTGGAGTTCTTAGATTCGTCATTTACAACAACTACAACAATAAAGGTAAATAATTGTACACTGATATTTCATTATCGTAAACTATGATTGATTGATTAATTGTTAGATTGACACAAAAGTTGAGAAACTGAGTTTATAGGTTATGTCATACTATTGAAAAAATGTTGATAGTGTTAAGTAAATTATTAGTTTAAATCACTCTGCAATCAATCGTAATTCAGTCGATTGAGAAGAAACAGCGCGTATTGCTAGTCAAACATTTAAAAATAACAAATTATAACCTCTAACCTGTCATAACAGTGCGACCAAACAAACGAACTAAACCGATCAATCACCACGCGCGGAGTTAGAATTTAACTGTGTTTAGCAAGAATTTCAAATTCCAATTTTAGTAAATGTTTTATTCCACTTTACCATTTACAATAACAAATTTCAATTAATTTCAAATTACTGTATGTACAATGTTTCAGTAAACAAAATATATTTCTATAGTTAAAATTTGTGCAATTCTTATTTTCATTCAATTCCTTGTTCCTATTGTGCAATTTAATAATATTCATATCAATAAATATTCTACCGAGAAAAAGACGTTGTCACGTAAAATCTTCGCCCGTAAAACCGACTTTACAGGCAACCATAATTTTTATTGGAAAGTTTAGTTTAGCCTGTAGTAGCGTATGAAGTGATGAGTGAACGTTTCTGCCGGAACTGTAGTTGGCGCATTGGCTCACTGATACTCATATTAACTCAATAAATTAGTTTATTGTGCAATAAAAATACCTTTACGAAAGAACCAAGTTAATTTAACTAATTTATTAGTTTTTAAAAATATTGTGGGTTTAATTGTTATTGCAATTATATACTTTATCCGTAGCAATAACTGTATTATACAACGGTGTTCAACTCACTGTTGTTCACTCTGTGTTTACTCACTTGTATTCTATGTTTAACTAACTATTAATATTGAGCAATTACAACATATTTTTATACAGATAAATGAATAATGAAAACAACGAATATATTTTTAAACATTTTTAATATTTGTACGAATATTTGTATTTAAAATTTAGCATTATTCATTTTAATTATGTTTTTAATATTTAACCTCTTCATCATGAAATGAGTATTATTACGGTATAAGATTTATCTTACTAGCGTGGTAAAATAGATTTCTAGTTATTTGATAATATTTTTTCGTGGATTTTAAAATTGGAAAATTCAAAACGCGTCACATTTTACAATTACAGATGTACTGCTACTATAACGTATTGTTAATTACTCTCAACTTAATAGTTCCGTTTTCACTTCTATCGGCAGTCCCACGACTGCTACTGTTTTTTTTTTATTTATTTTTTTTATTTAATAAATTGTTTATGTTCATTAGTAGACTTGGCCTGAAAAAGAGGTGATTATAACAAATACACATTTTTTCTTTTTTTTGAGGGAGAGGCAGGAAAAATGCAATTACGCATGCAGGTGGCCAGCCTGTAGTGGGACTCCCCTAAAAACGGGTTTACCCACTAAAAAACCTCTACTCTTTAGGATTCTAACCTGAAATTATTAATCACATTATGTCAGGCTAGGCCTAAATTTGGCTTAAGCCCGTGGGGCTCGCTCCTTATCCAGCCGCTCGGTCTGGGCCACTTCGCGGCCTTTTATTGTGGCCACACACCGAGTTTTCTTGTGGCCTCCAGGCGGGGCCTTTCCCAACGCGGACAACGGAAGAAGGTGTGTTCCGCGTTGTCGGGAACGCCCGGGCAGTAGATGCAATCCGGTCTTGCCCATCCGGTTCAGGTACGACTTGAAATAGCCGTGACCTGTCAGGAACTGCGTGAGGTAGTGAGGTAGTAGTCCACCTCGCCATGCCGCCTTTCGACCCATGGTTGAACCTGTTCGATGAGTCGCGCAGCCCATCGTCCTCGGGTTTCGTGCTCCCAGCTGTGTTCCCATTGCTGGAAGGTTCGGGCGCGCTCTTCGGATCTTGCTGCGTCCTTGCCGATCTCGCCTTGTCTATGATAAATCGCCTTCCACTCCCCTGCCAAGAGCTTGACAGGGATGACTCTGGCAACCACCAGGACGGCAGGCTCGGATACTGTCCGATAGGCGGAACATACCCGGAGCGCAGCTTGACGCTGAACCCGGGCGAGTCGCAACCTATAGAATTCCTTGGTGATTGGACCCCCGACATTGACCATCAGCTTACTAAGATAAGAGACCACCTTAGCAGCCTTGTCCGCCGTACGGAAGATCTGGTCTCTCCAACTTAACTTGTCCACCATGACTCCGAGGTACTTGGCGGCACGCGTTGACTGGACCACTTCCCTTTCCACTCGCAGCGGGACGACGGTGTTAATTCTTTTCTTTGTTAGGATCACGAACTCTGTCTTGCTCAGAGCAAGCGAAAGACCGTGATCGGACATCCAGGCGTTGACCACGCGCATGACCTGGATCAACTTTAGCTGGGCCAGCTCAACGTTGCGTGCGGCGATGAAAGCCGCAACGTCATCGGCGTACCCAACTAAGATGGTTTCCTCTGGCATCTCGGATCTCAGGAGGCTGTCATAAGGGATATTCCAGTGATCCGGGCCGAGTATTGAACCCTGCGTGGCACCAGAGGTGACTTCCACCGTCCGCACTCCGACTCGGGTGTCGTATATCTGACGCCTAGAACGGAGGTAGTCCTCGATGAGCCGCACAGATACGTTGGAATGCGGAAGGTGTCACGAAGCGCATCCAACATATCGACCCATCTCGCCGAGTTGAAGGCATTCTTGACATCAAGCGTAACAAGAAGCACTACTCGGCGGGAGAAATGGTTGTGGCTCTCGGCTCTCTCAACTGCTTTCTGTACTTCAGCGATCGCGTCGATTGTTGATCGTTCCTTTCTGAAGCCGTACTGACGAGGGCAAAGGTCCCCGGCAGCTACCACGGCAGAAATCAGGCGGGAACGAATAAACTTTTCAAAAAGTTTTCCTGCCGTGTCCAACATGCATATAGGTCTGTAGGACGACTGCAGCTCAAGATCACCTTTTCCCTTGCTTATAAGCACTAGCCTGGCGGTTTTCCAGGGAGATGGAAACACTCCTTCAACCAAGCAGGCATTGTACATTCTCAGCAACAACCCGGGATTGATGGTGAAAATCTTCTTCAGAGCCTCGCTGGGAATCCCGTCTGGGCCAGGAGCCTTGTTGCTCTTCAGGGTGAGAACGGAGGTTTCCAACTCCTCAATGGTAAAGAGCGGAAAGCTCTCCACCCGTTCGAAGTCAACTAATGGTCGCTGTTGATGTACAGGAAATAGGGCAGTGAAGATCCTCTCCATGGTGGCGCCCTCCATGTTGGAAGGTAGAGAGCGGGCGCCGAGTTTCTGGGTCACAACTTTGTAACTCAAACCCCAAGGGTCGGAATCGACGTCGTCCCGAAGTTTCCTCCAGCTGTTCGCCTTGCTCCTGTTGATGGCTCGGCGGAGAGACATTCTAGCAGCTTTTGTAGACATCCGAATTACGAACTCTGTCTGCAGGAATTCTCGCTCTAGTGTCGGCACGTTTTGCTCTTAAGCATGTTCTTCTGAGTTCCGCAATCTCTTCAGTCCACCAGTAGACGGGTTGCTTGTCGCGGCGGAGTTTCCTTAGACCGGTCGCAGGCCGAGACAATAAGTTCCATCGTGGATGTTACTAATGCCTCGGCGCCAGTCTCACCAGGATTCGCCTGCGCTCCCCGAGAGATTACTTCGGTGAACTTAACCACGTCCAGTTTATTGGTGTTCCACCGGCGTGGCCCTTCCCGAGATGCGGAAACTCTACGGTTTATATCATGCAGATCAAAAACAATGTACTGGTGGTCACCAACCGTGTAATTCCCCACCACCCTCCAGCCAGAGATCCTCGAAAGAAGAGACTCAGACGCGATGGTTACGCCAGGGATCGTGCTTCTCTGCCCGGAGCACCGGAAAGTAGGCGTGTCACCCTGGTCGAGGACGACGAGCCCGGCCCCGGCGATTAAGTCCAAGATGTATTTCCCCCGGGAGTTGGTAGAGGGCATTCCCCACTCGACGGAACACGCGTTGAAATCACCGCCAATGACAACGTGCCCAGTGGTGTCAAGCACGCTCTCCTCCATACACTAAAGAAAAATAAACATCACTTATAACAATGTTTACTCTAGGAGCACTAAGAATAGACTGACTCATAATCAACAGTCAGAATGCAGAGTAACTGCAGCCTGTCAAGACATAAAAATTTCCTGTAGCAACTTGCTGCCTGTTGAGCCAAACTATCTGCTTGTCTATTTTTATACTTGAATATAACATGAATGTTAACTTTTAACTTACATACTATATTCAATCAAAACTTCTAAGTGAACATATTTACATTTATATTGCAAAATGTAGAATTGCTTCTTATTAAATATTATATATTGTGTTTTTCTGATTCAAATTAAAAAAATATGATAAATTATTTCTTATATATAATAGTTTCTTATTAAAAACCTATACTTCCCAAATAAATATAGAAATTTAGTAATAGCTAACCTTTCATTTTAAAGCTATAGGTATTCATTGGGATTGAGAGAACCTCACATCACTTGTAAAAAACATACTGAAACTTGCAATGCACTTAAGAGAGAGGGAACAAAATACACAGAATAACTATTGTACTAAATTAAAGCCCATACCATGCAGATAATTTAGTAAAAAAGATTTCTTGATTACCTCATTCCCTTTTTGAGATATTGAATTTAACGTGAAACATGTTTGTGTTTTTAAAACTAAACAAAAAATAAAAGAATGTAATTTTTTATAATATTTTAGGTTCGACTTAGACTTTTGAGGTATTTTTTCAAATTCCTTAGTACTCAAGGAACCTGCCTTGAAAATTTCATGAAGATTGAGTGTCAAATGAGGAAATGAGAACTTATTTTCTTTTCTATGTCATGTTTTGTTTGGCGCTATCCACAGTGCGGAAATTGAAAAACTTTAATGTGCCATAACTGGAAAACTAAGCGAGATATAAATTCCAAATTTGGTAGTTTTACTTACCAGAAGAAACTTACTTAAAGAACAACTTATTACTTAAAGAACAAAGCTACCAAGTTTCCTACAAATCTGAGATGCTGGGTGAAATGGTCTGATTGAACTGACATGGAATGACCCGATCATGTTTTGGCTAATTATATTATTATGTTTTTAAATTTAACATAGTGTATTGTATGTATGTCTTTTGTCTATGTAATGTACTATACGTTTTATTTGTTGATGGCTATATAATTGTAAAATTGATAAATGACAGTAGATTTTTGCTTCTAATTTTGAAGAAAACATTTTAATTAGTCATTTTTGGCCCCTGAGTATTTTAAATAACCCTTAAAGTATATCTTTCAGATTAATAGTAAAAAAGTCAAGGGATATTTTAGATGTGTTATACAAAAATACCTAACCATTCTTCTCAATTCATATATTATAGTGAGTGATTAAAATATGTCAAAATGTATGTTATTTAGTAAATATTTTAAATGTAAAATTATTTATTGACCAATTTGTATAAATTTTTGGTCTATGAAAGTAGTATTTTATATACTCAACCTGTTTTAAAATATAAAATAGAATATCTATTTTTAATGTGAATTGATTTCAAGTGTTTTTTAAATTATAACATTTTACACTTTTAGTATATTTTATTTCACTTCCAGTAAACCCAACATTAATAATTTATGCAAGCTCTTAAAACGTCTGATTAAGAGTGATGTTGGCACCAAGAAAACAAGAAATATCGTATTTTATACTTGAAGAAAGTTACATGAATCACACTGGATCAATTGATTTTACAAGTAATCTTTAATTTTCCAGGTAGTACAGCAGCATTGTACAAGCCTACAAGTAGTAATGATGGCGAATTGTGATTGGTTGACAGACGATCTGCTTGTTCCTCTTCTACAAAATAATGACTCAATCACAAAACTTATTCTTAACAATTGTTTAAATTTATCAAGTATTTGTCTACAACCTGCAATGATTAAAAGTAAGGTAAGTTGTATAATGTTTTATTTAACTGTATGAATTGTAGAATATTGTTAATTAGTAGCATAAGAAATATATGGGAAGAAAGAAAGCATCTTCCTTATAATTTTCCACCTACTTGCTTGCTAGTGCCTTCAGCTTATACAGGTTTATACATGATTACTGTGGCAGTTTATACATAATTATTACTAAAGTGTCTGTGATTTTAACTCAAATAATTGACTCGTTAATAAAATTAAACCATATTTTTTATCATGTCATACTGCAAATTCCTTGAGTTGTTTACTATCTAGAAAACTTGAAGACTATCGCTTCCTGTTGCTCGAAGTACATTTAAGTAAAATAAACCTTGAATTAAATCAGAGACTATGTTACACTCCTACATTAGCCCTTTTAATTCCATGAATCAATATATCAGGTTGGATGAACAAATAAACTTCTTCAGCGTAGTGTTCCCTCTAATTTCATGCTGCCTTTGAACCATCTTTACCTTGACTAAGACTACCAAACATTGTTATTTTCCTCAGAGAACAATCCCTTGTTCATCTTTTACAAGATGATGCTAACTCTCCATCTTTATTACTATTCAATCCCACTGAAGAGTTTGGACAGAATTGCAGGTTGATGGCAGTCCTTCATCTTAATTATTTTTCAACTCCATTAAACAGAGCAAAATGCACCAGATTGTTGACAGATTGCAGGTTGATGGCATGGCAATCCTTCATCTTCATTATTTTTCAACTCCACTAAACAGAGCAGAAAGCACCAGATTGTTGACAGATTGCAGGATGATGGCAGTCCTTCATCTTCATTATTTTTCAACTCCACTAAACAGCCTTCATAGCTAACAAGAGCTCAATTGTTGACAAATTGCAGGATGATACCAACACTTTACAATCACACATCACAGATCAGCTCCCTAATCGCCTCCCCTATCTTAAATACAATAGAAGACAATAGAACAGGTTGTATAAAGCTGTTAAGACAGTAAACCTTTCAATGAGACATTGATAGAATCCCACATATTTTTTATAATTCTTTATGTAATTTGCTTTTATTATAAGTCCTAATAGCATTTCTTTTTGGTTGAACACACATTAAAATTCTATGAATGAAGATATAGTTTGAAAAAACTATAAAATGTACATCAATTGAATTGTTTCTCTCTGAACAATTGGAAGAAAGTTTACGCTTCATCTTTTGAATGTTTATCAGTGCTATCTTTTAAATCATTTAATTTTTAAAATACACTGGTTAGAAGCATTTATTAATGTTATACAGTTACAAATCCATATAAATTGTCATGTCACCTTCCAATGTACTAGTCAACAAAATTTGTCAAAGATAAACATATTTACTCTCATCGAACTTCAACCTGTAAAAAATAAGTACTAACCTGGGAAAATCTATACTGAATATAAGTTGTAAACAATTATGACAATTGTATTTACATACCATGGGAGAGTAAGCATTCACTCTGGTCCGTTTTTATTGTAAATGCGCAGCACGTAAGGATATATTTGAAGCACTTGCAGAGGTAGGTATGAGCTAGGCACTGTGGGTGTATCACAGGTTGAGGGCATGAATAAAAGAATTGACTGAAAAAAACTATGTGTGGAATTAGTTGAGGTTAGCTTTATTATTGGAAAATACAGTGTCTATGTTTTTGTTCAAATCTATAGTTTTTTACAGTGTTCCACATTATACTTTTTTTAAATATGATTAGGTAACATATACAAGCAACTTTTAAAAAAACTGAATCAAATTTCATATTTAATCTCATTTTAATATAAATTCAATATCTGATGGTTATAAGTATACTCAATGTAGTTAAAGTAACATATCTGAAAACATAATTAGTGTTAAAGACAACACTAATAAATTATAAAATTATAAAGTATATAGTTTGATAGTAGTTATTCTCACGTTTGAAGGGTCTTAAAAGTGGTGTCAATCTAAGAATGATGAAGTTGATTTCTTGATGTTCGTTTTCTGACAAGTCAGAATATACTCACATTCGAAGAAAGTCTTTTTAGAGGTGTAAATTTGAGAGTAATGACGTAAGAAAAGTTTGTGTTATTTATTGACCTTGAGAGTTTTGAAGAAAAATTAATCCATAAAAAAAATTATTTGTACACTTGAAAATTTTAGACTACTACTAGTTTGTTGATAAATTGAAACATACTTGAGTGTCTGAACCAGGTTATGTAATGTTCCAGAACCTCAAGACCCTAAATCTGGCTAACTGCTATTGGTTGACAATTGGATGTCTCCATGCACTCACTTTACACCAACACGGTCTAGAAGAGGTGGATTTCTCAGGCTGTAATTTAATCAGTCGAGATTCACTGAATAGATTCTTAATGATTTCTTCAAAGTAAGTGAATATACCAAACTTTAACCATAGATCTGTGTTGAGTCCTGCTCTTGTAGACTAACTTTGGCTTAATTTGAAACTGTTATCAAACCTTATACCAAAGTGTTTTTATTGCATAGAATGGAACCAACATTGTCTAACAAGGAAAGAGAATTTTGTAAAATTTCTAGTTAAGTTTAGGTATTTTGGTATTATCCGGAGGTCACTATTTTTAGAACAGTTTTTCTTACTGATATTCTAAAAACCTACATTATAAGAAAGAAGAGACTTTATTTGATTTATTGTGAAAATCACATGTCATTTTGGCGATCAGTTCTTATTTTCTGTCTCCCAAAAGGAAGCTATGTTTGTGATGTCAGCGAGAAGGAGGCCACTCTGTCCCTATCTACTATTTGATATAACTTTCCTAACGTCATATCACATTGGACAATCAGGCACGTGATCTGAGGTCAGGAAAGAACCGATCGGAAATGTCCCTGGCCATCAGTGCAGGCTTCACCCCTTACTTCTGGGGAAAAAAGAAAACATTGCTCAAGTTAGTACCTGAATTCTGACTCAGATCATGTGAATGCTCGTTAAAGTTTTATATTTATAATATGTATATATTTACCTATTTCTGTAGCCTAATATGAAATAGTAGATAGGGATAGAGAGACCTTTTTGAGAGACAGAAAACAAGAATCGATTGTCATAATGACATGTAATTAACACAGGAAGTAATATAGTCAGCTTTTTCTAATAATGTTTTTTTACTATTTAACTATTTAATAATAGTTTTTTTTTTGGTTTTGGTAAGAAAAACTATTAAAAAATAGTTGCCTTTGGATAACACCAAAGTTTATTACACATTGTAAGTCCCCGTATAACATACTCCGATGTAAGAAATTCCCGGATGTAATAAATTTTGTATACCTAGTTGAAACATATGTAACATCAAATTAAAAACGTCTTTATTTCCATTATGATTTTACAAACAGACATATCGTAAGAGCACAAGATTCCACCTATATTATATAATTACTTTACTACTTTTAAATGATCATAAGTTTTTAACAAAATAATAATATACTGACTAGCAGTTACCTGCGGTTTCACATGCATTTTCCCTTTAAAAAACAGGGACATCGTGAGCATATTCCTTTTAAATGACATTTAAAACATTCCTGAAGTACATGATTGTCACTGAAAGATGTACAATCTTCTGTTACATTTTAGATTTTTTTAAGGTCAGTGTTTTGAGGCCGTGAAGTCGGAGCAGTGAAACAGTTTTTATAAGTATCTGAGAAACAACTCAAATTTCTTTTCAATACTCTACAGTTTGACTAATTTTGGTCTTAGGACAAAGGATTTGCAATTTGGAGCTTTCCTACTAAAAATATAAAACTAACATCTAATTGTATCATTATTCTTGTTACGTTCTATTTAAAGTACGTTAAAAAAGTGAAGTTTGTTACATATTATTCATTATAAATAGTTTTAGTAAAATTAACATGTATAAAAATGTAATAATTTTGTGTTAATTTTGAAGAATAAAGGTGTTGAATCTATCACGTCTGCAATGTGTCAATGACATGACGTTGTCACTGCTTGCTCGATGTGCCAAACAGTTGGAGACGTTAAATATATCTGATTGTGTAACTGTCACTGGGTATGGCATGAGGTAATTATTTAGCATAGTTTGTTAGTATTATATTAATGATAATGTTGATTTTGAGTGAAATTATATAATTATAAATTGAATTACAGTAATATCAATTTTGAATTCATACCTATCATGGTAATAGGTGATATAACTGTTTGATTATATACTTAGAATTTTTTTAATGGAAAAGACATTTTTCATACTTCCACATTAAATTTATTTACAAAGCGCTTTCGCCGGTTAAGGCATCATCAGTTTGATATTGTTTACAGAAAAAAACATATGTGTAAAATAGAAAAAAAAAACATGATAAAATAGAATAAAATTTTAAACTAACTGTAAAAACAAAAAACTAATAAATTATAAAAGAATTATGTAGAAAAATATGGTTTGCAATTCATAATTTTTGAATGGATTTCTTTTTTCACTAATGGTATAAAAATATCATGAAATTTACGGAAGGTTGCGAAATACAATTATCTTTTAAAACTGTCATACATGCACTTTCAATTTTATTTCTTTTAGTCCAGGATGATTCTTTAAACACTACACTAGATGAATAGAAATTTATATGATGATTTTCCTTTACTGCATGTTCAACTAATTTAGATTTTTCAATGTTTTCTTTTTTATAATAAATTATAAATATGTTCTTTTACCCTAATTTCCACAGGTCTTGATGTTTGGCCGATATACGTCTTGTTGCAACCACAGTCAATTTTATATATCACATTCTTGGTTTCCTATATACTTAAAAACTGAGTTCAGAAAATTAAACTTGGTATAATTAAAGATTTGTGTAGGAAAAATGCATTTTACAATATTAGAATTTTGAAAAAATATACAAATGAACAAGTTCAAGAAAATGTTGGATACAATTAAACTGTTATTACATCTTCCCACTAATTTTTAATTTAGAATCGGATTCGACTATCGAATGTGTTGAGATTCACCTTGTTACTAATTATCGTCATGGTTGGCATTATACAAGTTACTGATCGCTAAAACGTGTTTGTCATACTTGGTGTTTGAAAAACCGTAGATAGATAACCTAATTGATCAATTATCATACTCTTACGAATAAAACTAACTTTAATTGCCGTTCGTATTTTCTATATTTATGTTTGTACACTGCTGCATCCAGAACTCTTGGGACTGTGTGAAACTAGTTTTTACTTGTCACATTTTAAGATATAGCAATGTAATAAATTGAAGCAAAAAAGTTTTTTTATTTTTATTTTTCAAAAATAGTAAAATGATTGATATGAGCAATTGATATGATACTTGTGATTTTTGTTACTTTTTACCCACTGAGATATCTTAGCCTATTAACACTTTGAGTACGGTACAGATCCTGTAGTTTGGTGGAACACCAAAACTCCCAAAGAATGCGATCACACAATTTAACGGAATCAATATTTCAAATTTTAGTGTTATAAATAATCCCTTATTTTACATTGTAATTCCATAATACACAATTTGACGCCTATTGTGTTTGTTAATAACAGAATATTCCCTTAGAATGTGTGCACTGTTTACAAAGCAACAGCTGCTGGTGACTTGGATTCTTTAAGTATTTTTGTCTGCTAAGACACTTGATTAGACTGGTTATGGATTTACTAACAAATAATACCCAATAACATTTTTCTTTTATATCATTATACTGTTTTGTGTGTAAATAAGCATTGTTTTCTTTGTACAAAACTTTGTTGATGCAGTTTTTCAATAAACTTGTATAACAATTGTTTTGTACCTTTGTAATAATTTCAGAAAGAAATATTAAAGTTTGCATCACAATAAAGAAAAAAATACAATGGTTTCAACTGTGTAAGTACCTTTTTATATATTAACAAGTTTCTGAGTCATGAGTTTTCAAGAAAACACAAAAAACGTTTTAGCAATCCATTCATGGCCACATATTTCCGGACCAGTGCTTGAAATATTAACTGTATAGCTTATTAAAAGCAGGCTGATTTTGTTTTTCTTTTAGAGAAATTATCGCCAATTCCATTATAGAATACACATATCAGACTCAAATATCACAATGTTATATATTGTTGTAATGAGGGTATGTTATAGTACATACAGTAATTATAATAAAATAAATCATTATTAGAA
Source organism: Homalodisca vitripennis (assembly GCF_021130785.1). NCBI lineage: Eukaryota > Metazoa > Arthropoda > Insecta > Hemiptera > Cicadellidae > Homalodisca > Homalodisca vitripennis. Next base: position 163,577,134 of record NC_060211.1, read on the forward strand.
ATAAGCAAAAAATCAGGTTGAGATGGTTTATACCTTTTGTTACCCTATATTTATATTTATAAAGGGCCAATCTTTAAAAAAAATAATTTATCAAAAGTATTTTTATCATATTAGTGTTATAAATGAAACAAAATATAAGTGGCAGTGACATCGCTAATCTGAGTCAACAATATTCTCTTGGTTAATCAGTTTTGCCATGTTCGCACTAAGCTATCAGTTCAGTTGTTATTTTTATTTCTTATATTGAGTATTATTGAAAAATTAAGTGTAGAGATTCATCTATCGGTGAAAATACGGTACGAAAAGAGTGTTGGAAGATAAAGTGATTGTTCTGTGAGTGGTTTTATTGAAAGTGATGTTTTATAGTGTAGGTTTTGACAATACAGACAGTGATCTTAATTTGTCTTCAACATTACAAACTAATAGGTCTAGACAAGATCACTTGTCATTTAGATCTTTTGTACAAAACGACGATTGTTCGTCAACTGAGGATGATGCCACAGACATAAGATTTGGCATTCTAACACCACACAGACCTAAACCTAAGTTAAAAACAAAGCCTAGAGGTCATACAAGTGATGTAGGTCTATCCTCTTTTGATTACGAGGATGGTATTGGATGGCAATGTTAACTTTTACCACCAATTTTCATTTCAGGAACTTTCGGGTTCAAAACATGGTACGCCCTGTAACTCTTTTCCAGCAACACGATTTCAGTCTGTTTTACTAGAGCTCTTTTAGAAATCTTTGTAAGATGGACCAACAAGTATTCCACAGGTTTTATAAATAATAGCAAACCATTGAAACCTCACATCCACTCAAAATCCTGGAATCCTGTCACAATAGTAAAGATGTACGCCTTTTTAACAAATCTTCTGAAAATGGGAATAAACAAGCAATTTACAATCAGACTAGTTTATAGTCTAGTTCTAATACAGTGGTCTAATCAATAGAGTTTTTGATTATCAAGAATTTTTACCAGGAATAGGTTTCAAGCCTAATGTGATGCTTGTGTCCAATTCCAGCCACTAATTGACCATGTAAATAGGGTTTCCAAATTTAATTTTTCCTCCAGTCGTAATCTCGCAATAGATGAAAGTATCATTAGTTCCAGACTTGGCTACACATTCAGTTGAGACAATAATTGAGAGATGCCAAAAAAGAAAAAAGAGATACCGTTGGGGAATAAAAATGTGGTTGCCGTGTGACTTGGTAACACATTACTGAATCAATTTCTTTGTGTAAAAACGTGCTAATGGCAGTGACAAAAATGAAATAAAAAAAATGGACAAGGCTATTTTGATGTCACAACATGTTAGATATGGCTGGACTATTCAATAAACGCTATGAATTTGTAAATAGTATTTGTGCCAGCATCAACCAAAAAGATAGGTACTGAAAATGGTGAATTTCAGGACTATTTATAGTGAAAATGGTGATTTTCAGGACTATTTCTAGAAAGTTTTGCAGGTGTGGAGACACCAAGTGTATGTGGAGACACCAAGTGTAATGTATAATATATACTGATGGCGAGAGAAAAGAAGAGACCTGGATTATGGCCTATCTGAAAATTGCAGGCGCTACTACTAGTATGTTGCCGCGCCTAGTTTTCGTAATTCCATTATTGTTACACTGTTTTGATTGATTTGCGGCCTAATTGTTATGTTTTATAAGATAATTTAAATGACGGTACTGTTTTGATCAATTAAAATTGAGCAAAATTTATGTTTGTAATAAATTCTAATAATTAGGCTCTACAGTGGTTGTAAACAAACAATAATTAAAGGAATGAATTGCTGAAATTGAAGATTTTTTTTAATTGTTAATATAACAATTACTAATGTTCATATATGTATAATGTAAATGTAGTGCTTTTATGTACATAAAATTTAACATTGATACCTTACTGACTAACACAATATTGAATATTGCCACATTACTGAAAACAAATAACTCCATTGCTAGGATAAACAATTCGCAGTGTTGGCTGTGGGGCGAAGCGCCTGAAATTACTGCGCGGCAACACACTAGTACACAGCTGTGCGCCGGCACGGGCCAGGTCTCTTCTTTTCTCTTGCCACCAATAAAGGATGTACTTTTCTGTCACATTTATACTATTCATTCCTTTCATTGTACAATTGTTTAATAATCAGCTGGGGTAAACATTGTTATCCGGTATAAGTGGTAAAACTGTTTGTTTTCATTAGCAGTGTTAGGTCACAGCCTAAATGCTGACATGTAACATTTGTTCCAGTTTGCTGATCGAGTACTGTCACAACCTGGAAAGTGTCTCTTGTGCCAATTGTCCTCTAGTCCACAACAACCTCAAAATTCCAGCTTCCAAGAATGTTCGTCTAATACCACCTCATCCCAACATACCAAAAGTTATTTTGTGTAGAGTAAATGTTTAATTTTATGTCACGTTTGGCTAGCTATATTGTTATTCTAGTTTTATAAATCACAAAACTGTAAGATAAAAGTGATTCTTCAAACAACTTTTGTAATATTTAACAAAATATATTTTACACTTTTGTAAGACGAAATGAAATGAGTAATATTTTAATTACAATTTGTGTCTACTGATTTTTATCCTTTATCCTTTTTTAAATGTAATAAGTCATTAGTCATTCTTTATTTGCACATTACGTATTATATGGGTACAAGGTACAAATACAGGTGCATCGTCATAAGACATAAAATATAAACTATCATAACTAAAGCTAAAATACATTTTATATATCAATCTGCACTTATAATACCCTATAATATAATACACCAACAGATAATATAGTACAAATAAATACAAAAGATAAATTAAAATATTAAAATCTATCAAAAACAGGAGGGTGCAGCAAATTAGTTCCAGCTATCAAGCAGGTACTCATCCAAGGAGTAATATGCCTCCTTCACCAACTTATCCTTTACAGACTTTAAAATTTGTTTTTGATTAAATCAAGCTAATGGGGAGGTATTTTGGTAAAAAATTTAAACGCATATATAATGGGCTTTTTTCAAATAAGGAGAGATTATGGTGGGGATACTGAAATATTGTATTGTTCCTTGTATTAAAGTGGTGTGTGGAGTTAAACTCATTATAAAAGGCAGGCCTATCTATCACTAACTTTATGATTTCATAAACATATATTCCTGTTAGTGTCAATACCTTAAACTGCTAAATAATGGTCGACAACTAGTTAGTTTTTGAGCGATTGTTCTAATTATACTCATCTGTGCAACCAATATTTTTTTACAGTTTTACTGTGCACCCAAACAACAATTCTGTATTGTAAAACAGATACTACACAAGCATAATAGACTGCTTTACATGTTTCTAAACATGTGCACAGTGACAGAATGCTGTGAGCATAACTTGAACTACTCAATTTACTAACTATGAAGTTAAATACTTAGGAGTCATCATTGACAGCAAATTAACCTGGAACCCACACATCGATCAACTAATCAGAAAGCTCAGCAGTAGCACTTACATTATCAGACGCATAAAAAATATCAGCAACATTGAAACAGCTAAAACTGCTTACTACTCACTATTTGAATCCTACCTGAGATATGGATTGGTGATCTGGAGCAACTCCTTCCATTCAAACCTCCATCGTGTCCTGGTAGCACAAAAAAAAAGCTATTTGAATACTAGCTGGCCTAAACCCATCTGACTCCTGCAGAGCTGCTTTCACTGAACTGAAGATACTTGCAATAGTGTCCTTATACATACTCGAAGTTATCTGCTTTAAAATAAATAAATAATAAATAAATAAATAATAAATAAATAAATAAATAAAAAATGCCTTTATTGACGAGTGACACATCAGCTCAATACTGCTTTACAGCACAACTCCTAGTCAAAGAACTTACACTAAAAAAATAACAATTAAAAACATATTCAACACAAATTCAAAACTGACAAACAAGAGTAAGAAGTAATTAACACACAATCAAAATAATATCAAAACATATGAAATAATAAAAATAAATAAACTATCTATACAGGTGAGACTGATATTGCTTCAGTCTCTTTTTGAAAGCCGAGACCGATAGCTGCTTGAGGTCACAGGGGAGATCATTATAAAGTTTAGGCCCGAAGTAGGAGAACCCTCTCCTTCCCACCTCAAGCCTAACCCTTGCAAAATGCAGTAGCGCGTCCTGTCGGGTACCGCGGAGAGCAACCTCCCCCCGGGTCACAAGTCTATCCACCAGGTACCCACGGCTCCCGCGCCGCCAGCACACGGTGGACTAGAGTGCAAGTCTGCATCCCTGCACACGGCTTGTGTTGGCAAAAGTCCGGGCAGCATCCCGAAATGCAGACACATGCTCCCGTTCACGGAGGCTGAAAACAAAACGGACAGCTGCGTTCTGCAGTCTTTGAATACGGCTCATTTCATCATGCGTGATGCTATTGCCGTATGCAGGAAAACAGTAATATAGCAACTGACAGAATTATTGATTGTACCAGTTGGAGCTTAGCTGCAACTGGTAGGATGGTTCGGTATCTGTACAGACCCCTAAGCCTCCCCAAAAGCCTGTTGAGCAACATAAGTGATATGGTCAGAGAAGGTGAGACCAACTGTCAAGCACCACGCCCCAAAGTCTTTGACAGCGTCACTCACCCTTAGCAACTCGTCACCAAGTTTGACTTGCACAGCTGCCTCAACGACACGTTGGATCATGGTGGGAGGGTGCAACATGGATTACTGTGCATTTGTCAACGTTCAATTTGAGACCGTGCCTTATCGACCATTGACTTATTCTCAAAAGATCAGAATTGACTGCCATAATAGCCTGGTCGATTGAGTTCAGCTCATAAGATAGATGCAATTGGCAGTCATCAGCATACGCATGCACGTGTGCAGTGACGCACACAATCGGGTAGGTCGGCTGTATAAAGGGTATACAAAAGAGGGCCCAGACAACTTCCCTGCGGCACTCCTCTCGATTTCTCGAGGGGATGTGAGACTTCGGAACCCATCTTAGGTCACCTGTTCTCTGTTTTTTAAATAAGACTTAACCCAGGTAATTGCATCGTCCTGAAAGCCCAGATATTTTAATTTCGCAAGCAGTAATTCATGGCTTATGGAGTCGTAGGCTTGAGAGTAGTCAAGCATAACTACAGAGCTACACCTGCCTCTATCCCTCGCCTCAAACAAGTCTGCAAACATATTCATCAACGCAGTGCAGGTGCTATGGTTTCTTCTGAATCCTGACTGCAGTTTAGGGAGCAATCGTTCTGCGTTTACGTATTCAACAATTTGTCTAGTTACTAATTTTTCAAGGACTTTTCGACATAGCTGGTAGTATAGATATTGGCCTCAGGTCATTGACATCTTTCGGGTTTAGGTTTTTTTGACAAAGGGTGAACTATTACTTGTTTTCCACTCTTTGGGAAACTCACCAGTTGACAAAGATTTGTTCATTAGGTGGGTGATAGCACCAATGGCATATGGACTGACGGCTTTTATCATTAAAATACTTATGTCATCTACTCCAACTGCCCTGGAGGTGATCTCCATTTATAGCCGACTTTTACTTCGTCCTCTAATATTCTTCTAAAAAAACAATCATTATTGACCAAGGCCCCACGTTGTCTCTGTCGATAGTAATTGTTTATCAGTTTCTTCGTCTGCTTCATAAAAGGAACCCATATTTGAGAAATAGTTATTTATTTCATTCACATTTATATCTGCTGGGAGGTGGTTTTTGCTCTTTTTTCTTCACTATATCACTCTGCTTCAGGCACTTCCAAAACCCCTTAGAATCCTTACAGTCAGTCAGTTTTTCAACAAGGAAATTCTTTTTTTCTTTGCGTACAACACCGTTTAATCTATTTCTAATATTTTTATATTCTATCCAATCACGCTCTTGTTTAGTCTTTGCAAATTTTTTTCGTAACTTATTCTTCAATTTTGTTAAGTCAATAATTTCTTTATTTCTCCATGGTGCTTTCTTCTTCGTTATTCTTTTTTGTCACCAAGGGTGCCAAAGAATCAAAAATACTTCTCACATTTGAAGCAATAAAACTATTTATACATCTCACACCTCCGTCATTTCATAGGTACATTCCCATTTTACTTTACTCAGCCTGGCTAATGCACCCTCAATGTCAAACTTTTGAAAAATCTCTATATGTTACAAACTTGGCAACGGTTTTTTCTTTTTCCACATTAGACTGCAGTAAATGAGTTTATGGTCAGTAATTTTCATATTCCTGTGATCCAAAATACTCGAAACATCAATCACCCCACACGTTTCAAGGTGAGTCGCTTTATTTGTTATTATATGATCTATCAGTGTGGATGATGTGGCAGTAACTCGAGTAGGTTCCGTTATGTGTTGTACGCTATTTGTCATTTTTAACAGGCGACGGAGATGTTTGACTTCTTGACAGTGACTTGACAACAAATTGATGTTAGTATCACCCAAGCATATGACTGAGTCCACTTCAACTGCGATGTCCACAAACAGTGCCTGAAAGAAGGGAGTCGAGGCAGGTGCTACTAACACTAGGCGGCCTGTACACTATGGCAACGGCGAGCTTAATAACCCCTTATTTTAAGGACTACAGAGATAAATTCTATGCCTGGATCCACGCTAGGTATATTCTTTCTCTCGAAAGTCAAACCTTCTTTAATGTAAAGAGCCTCACACCTCCTCCGGCTCCTACTATTCGGTCAGCTCTCAAAAGCGTGTATCCAGGTATCTCGTAATGGTCAGAAAGGGGTGCTGGGACTGAGCCAAGTTTCTGATACTCCAAACAAATCCAAATAAAAGTCATCTATAAATGATGACATCTCCTCGAAACCCGTGTTTAAAGAGCGCATATTTAGGTGCGCAAAACACAAGCTTCGATATGCTCGTTTCCCGACTCCGGCGCGTAACCCGACCCCGAGCTCTCCTCCAGGATTGGAAGAGAGACCGGGTCCGGGCACACCCTCAGAGGCGAGACTACGATTTCTTGGCTGACGCTCGCCACCGAGTCCTCCATCACACGGAGACTCGCAGGGATCAGCGCTCCAAACAGAGAAACTCAGCCCGCGAGACGCCCTCCCCTGTTAAGGTGTCTTCCATCCCGGGCGAGGTGCCTCCTCGACACCCAGCAGTTGGCCTCCACAAACATGACTCCAAAATTATTACACATTAAGTCAAGTTGAACGTTAAAGTCATGAAGGGCTTTATAGCTAATGTCGGATCGAATAATTATGCTGTTTACGAAAACTTTTGAATTTGGAAACATTTTTTTAGTCGTAAACAGCAAATCAGCCATGTCGTGAAGAGCCTCGCGCTTGCCGTGGCCCCCGTTGTATCCTGGACCTCCCCTGTAACCTCTCCTCAGATTGTTCGTGCCCACATGAATATGTATAACTGAAAACCTGTGATTTCACATAGCTCAACAATACTTCTTTTAAATCAGTTATTCTAGCGCCTGGGCGACATTCCAGGATCACTTCTTCGCTAAGAGTACTTGGAATAGCGGTGTCGAATCATTGAATCACCTAACACTAACACATTCTTAGAACTAGGTTTGCTATCGCTAGTGTCAGTTCGGTTTCGTGTAACAGGGAGAACAGGTGTTGCGGCTACTCCGCTGCTGACACGAACATCTGAGGAGAATGTACCCGCAGGACCGACTCGGCTTCTTTGTGTACAAGCTTACGCTTACAATAATTTAAATCAATACCCTTACGTCTATTTGTATTGACACGTGTCTTACGTTTAGAACCATATGTTTTATCAGATTGCAAATCTTTTATTGCCCTAGTCTGAACAGTTTTGTTTACAAACATTCATATCAGTAAAGATAACCGGATCCTTCTCAGTTACGCTCAATACATTGAACTTGTTTTCTACAAATGATATCAGGAGAACACCCAAACACACACCGTCCGTGTCTGCGCTTACGATTGGATTTTACAGTTGTCCATTCATGATTTTGTTTGTTTGATAAAGCTTCACGATTTTGTTGAAAATGCCTTTTACTATTTTTTGATTTTACACCGTTTTTTTTTAGAGGAACTTTAATCTGTGTCTTCTCGGAGCAGATCGGACGAGCATGCCCGTGTAATCCCAACCATTTTTCAAAAGTCAGAGTAACTGAATTGTCAAGACAAAAAAACTGCAAGATCTGTTTAGCGTTCACCAGAACATTTAGTCCACATTCAAATGAATTTGTTTGCTGAAAACAAGGCACTTCCACTACATCATTAGCATTGATTTTAATAGTTTTCGCTAGCTTAACAGCAGAGTGCGCTTTTGACCCCGGCCATCGAGTCAAAATGGTAAGCTTTAGAAGCTTTTACGTCACAGAATAAAAGTGTCCAATGACAGCCAGAGTCTTCATTAGGGCTAGTTGAGTTATTGACACAACAAAAAATGTACTTTAAAGGCAGATGATGTAAGTTGCTTAAAATTAGCTTCAACGATATCTGGATTACTTAGTTTTAACATGTGTGTTTGAGAAGGTCCCAGGAAAACTATTTCCTCCTGATTCTTTGACACTTGTTGACAAAGTCTCAAAATAACAGTTGAGCGTGTCGTCATCAGTCCACTTGTCCTTACTCCACGATTGTTCACCCTTACTCTCCAAGGATGAAACCTTACAACCAAGGAACACTCAGTGTATTAGTTTGCTTTCGGTAACAATACCGCTCAAGGTTTTATTTCGTTCAATAAGGTCCATATTCTTTTCCTTTTCAAGTTTTAAAGCTAGGTTTGTAGCAGATTCAGCATTTCGACATTGTGCTACACAGTCCCGAAGTCTTGTCTCCAATTGGCTAATTTTACACTGAAGAGTAACTACCTCTTCATTCACATCGTCCTGAATTTTGAATGAATTGTTCATTTCTTTAACCCTTAACTCCTTTTCACTCCCAAGTTTCGATATTAAATGATTGTATTTCACTCTCAGAGGCCTCTAGGGCATCACGCCGGCTTATTGAATCAGCACTAAGACAGTCAAAACTTATGCATGAGCAGTTCAATATTAACGACTATCTCATGTAAATCTAAATCAGGATTGTTAGAGGCAAGAGAATTTAATGCTGAACTCAGTTTTATCAGCAACTCTTCCATGCTGTCGTCAAAGAACACTGGATTGGTACTGACTTCTTGTCATTACCATTTTTCAAAATAAGAAATTAAAAAAAATTCACAGTAGTGTCCAATTTAGCACCAACAACAATTAATGTTGATTAAAATAATAAATAATTATAATTGGCAAAACAAAAAGTTAATGCTCCAATTGGGAATTCGATCCGAGGATCTTGAAGTTATCAGTACGAGTCGATACCCCGCTTCTACAGATGACTTGATATGGTTTCGTATTGATACTAGTATATGAGGTGCGTGTAGCTTGAATTAAACAGCGTAGACACGAATACTAGTCGTCTTGTGCTTGTCTGTTAGTCCAGTGAGGTTAGAATTGCAATTAATCTTTTACATTACTCACTCTCATTCCAGCATCGACCTCACTTTATTGGGTTTGTATTAACGTAAAATAAAACCCGTAGCAAGAAAGTCATATAAAAACAAAACACGATAACGAATTAAATTAAATTAAAAACGAGACACTTTTCATCACAGCTAAGATAATACGCTCAGATCAGGCGAGGTAGGCGGTACAAATTGCCCAGTCCTGCAATCTTACAAGATTAGGAGGGACCCACTCCTACAATAAGAGACGCGCTTACAACTTTGCACTGCCCACTCACCGCCTCGCCCTGTCTGAAGGGAAGCCCAGCTATATGGGACCAAAGCTGTATAACCTACTGCCAGACCACCTTAAAGAAATAACAGAAGAGAGACGGTTCAAGAAAGAAACTCGACAATGGCTCCTAGATCGATCATTTTACACCATAGAAGAATTCCTCAACTGGAAAACTTATTTTTGAATACTATATGTTGTTATTTAATTGTATTTTAGTGTATAAATGACTCCATTGTATTTCTCCAAAGAAATCACAATAAAGATTCTATGACTATGACTAACTAAATAGTTTATATGGTAATTCCAGTTTAGATTTTGATCAAAATGGAGTCCAAGAAATTTGTGGGATTCAGCAATGCGTGTTGTGTGTGAATGTTTATTGTGATTGTTCGGTTTAAATTGAATAACATTAGTTTTTGAGGTATAAGATTAATCCATTGTTTTTAAACCACAAATCTAAATGTGCGAGTGATGTTCTACTTTTTATGAACAAGTCATGTAATGACTTTTCTTGTATTAGTAAGGTTGTGTTATCTGCATATAAAAATAGATTTCTAGGAATTTCTTGGTTAAATTATTGATATAGGCAAGAAACAATAAAATATTTATATGTTACTAAAAGTAAATAACATCTCTTTAGTATTAAAATACAGGGTATTTTAACAATTAAACGGTAGAAACAACTATTTAACTTTTGATACCGAGGGATACAATAGTGTTGAGTGATCTCACTTGCACTTTTGAGGTATAAGATTAATCCATTGTTTTTTAAACCACAAATCTAAATGTGCGAGTGATGTTTACTTTTTTATGAACAAGTCATGTAATGACTTTTCTTGTATTAGTAAGGTTGTGTTATCTGCATATAAAAATAGATTTCTAGGAATTTCTTGGTTAAATTATTGATATAGGCAAGAAACAATAAAATATTTATATGTTACTAACAGAACCTAAGGTTAGAAGCTAAATTAACGAGTTTTGAAGCAAAAATTGAAGAGTTAGAAAAAAACAGAGGAAACTCGTATCACCAAAATTGAAAATTTACTTCAACAATTGGAGCAAACTCAAAGTCAACTGGAGAGGGAAAAGCAAGTTCACACTAGAATCACAAACCATTTATGAAGAAAATGATAGGAAACTTGGCCAAGCCATAAATGAGTACACTAAGAAAATAAAAGACCTAGAAAAAGAGACAAAGCTCCTAAGAAGTAAAAGTAGGGAACAGTGATGAAACAACTCTTTCCAATATTAGGACTGCTAATGTCTCTGTACAAACAGTAAGCACCCAACGTAAAACCAACAATCACAACCAGCTTCAAACTCGCCATCCCTTCTAAATGAAATTGTCCAGCTAAAAACAAAGCAGGGATGCATGGAAACTTTAATTAAAACGATGACAGCCCAAATTGAAACCATTCTTTTAAAACAACAACAAGTTATCTGAGCTACAGCACACAAAATGACCTTTTGACTGACTCTGACAAAATTATGCTCACAAAAAATAACCAAACATGCTCTAAAAAACCGAACACCTCTCTGACTAATGGCAATTCAAAGAAAGCACAGACTGCAGGAAACATCCAAACATGCACAAAAAAAACTTAAAAATGTGTGGACAGAGACCAGCACAGAAAAACCCTTAAAAAATCAAGGGAAAACATTCCAAAGCATCTCTTTACAAGTCGCAAAAGCCCAAGAGAAACTTAAGAAACCTAAAATATCCTTACCAGCTAAAAGTGGCTAAAAAACCCATAGAAAAAAATCCACAATGAAACTAAGTCATGGACCCCCGCTACATGCTAAGCTAAAAAGCAGAGGATGAAAGCTACTATGATTTCTTCCTCAAACACATTGATTTTTACAGAACACTCAAGACAGTACATCCTGACTGCTCACTTACTTTTTTTAGACAATGCCAAAGTGAAAATCTTACATCCCTAACCAACAAAAACAGGGAAAAACAAAAACTCAAAAGCATAAAAAAAAGTCCCAAATAAACTTTCCGTCTTACACCAAAATGTAGAGGGAATAAGTAAAAAATCAAACCGGCTAAATCACCTTATAGAAGAAACCAACCCCGACATAATCATAATTAGCGAGCATGGGCTTAAAAAAGATCAAATGGAAAACACCAGACTGCCTAAGTACTGCCTAAAAACACATTTCAGCCGTGAAGACCATAGAAAGGGAGGTGTCGCCATTTTTGTCAAAGATGAACTAGCAACAGCTGTGCAACCCATAATCATAGAATACAACAAAGAGCTAACATGTGAGATGGGCATGATCAAAGTATCGCTAGGTAAAAGGCAGCTATACATCTTAGGTGTCTACAGAACCCCAGCAGGACAACTTGAAGAAGCTTTAACCTTACTCTCAGCGACAATTGAAGAAGAACGAGGGCTGAGAATCACCCGATTCTTGTTATGGGAGACATAAATGTTAATAGTCTGAAAAAAGACAGGGAGAATGATATGCTTAATGACACCCTAAGCAGCCACAACATCACTAGACTACCACTCCCTCCAACACGAGTTACCCCAACATCCAAGACATCTATAGATTTCATCTGTACAAATATGGTCTCGGATGAAATAACTACTAACGTGATCCATGCTGGAATTTCTGACCACTCAGCTCAAATCTGTGAAATAACACACACAACAACTCTACCAAAAACAACAAAGTACAATGCGCAGAATATTAAACCAAAGAAACCTTAACTTACTAAAGGTTTCAGTTGGAAAAATGAAGACTGGCAAAATGTACACAACACAGACTCAGCAGAAACAGCATACAAAAATCTTCTGTCAACAGTGGTAATCAACCTGAACTCAACCTGCCCTAGAAAAAATGTCCGCCCTAGGAGGAGGAAGGTGATGGTTTTTGCTGACGAAGAAACAAATTGCCTGAAACAAAACTATTTACAATGTCTTCAAAAATATGAACTCACTGGAACGCTATCAGATAAAAATAAAATGAGCAAGGCAAAGAAAGATTATGATATGAGGCTGAAATCAGTATAAAGCGCCAAGCATCAGCTGATCACATAGCAAACGCTTGCAAATAAATCAAAGGCATTGTGGCAGGTCATAAATAGTGAGAGGAAGGACAATCAACCAAAAATATCAGAACCAAAAATTACTATAGGACAGGAAATCGTCACTAACCCCCACACAATTGCTAATCACTTTAACCATTTTTCACCAATATTGCAGAAATCACCCTAAAAAACCAGCCAAAAGTCACAAAACAACCTGCACCTCCACAAACCTCAGGTAATGATTTAACACAGCTACCTTTCACTGATGAACAAGAAATTGAAGAGATCATCGATAATCTTAAACCCAAAACCTCGTCAGGATTAGATGAAATTTCAGCAAAGATGCTGAAACACTGTAAGAAAGCTTTAACTCCACCACTAGTCAAAGTAACAAACTTATCCCTCGCTTATGGCCACTTTCCAGCCGCACTTAAACAAAGTAAAGTATACCCCAAGCTAAAAAGTGGAAACCAGACTGAAGCCAAAAACTACAGACCCATATCGTTAATCTCAACCTTCTCCAAAGTAATTGAGAAAATAGTTTTAAAAAGACTAATGGACCACTGTGAACATAACAGCCTGTTAACAGAAAGCCAACATGGCTTCATCAAGGGAAGATCCACAACATCTGCCATAATCAAACTTGCGGAATTCATCATTGATAGCTTGGAAGAAAAAAATCTGGTTACTGGAATTATGCTGGATTTCAGCAAAGCTTTTGATTGCTTGGGACACGAACTGATCCTCAACAAAACTTGAACAGCTTGGTGTGAAAGGCCAAGCCCACGCATGGTTCAAGAGTTATTTGGAAGGAAGAAATCAGGTTGTTTGACATTCAAGACACACAAAAAAACATACGCCAAGAAGTAAGATCAGACCCTTTACCCATTACAAGGGGTGTACCTCAGGGGTCGGTATTGGGACCAGTCCTATTCATTCTCCTGACAAATGACATGCCACAATATCTAGGAATGCACTGTACTCCCCTAATGTACGCTGATGATACGACACTTCTAGTCTCCGAGTCATCACCAAACAATGTGGCCATCAACTCTTACATAGCACTGAATAAGGCATATCAATACTGTCATGAAAACGACTTAGTTGTAAACGCTGAAAAAACCAAACAATTTTAGCTTTTGGGAGAAGACAGGAGGAAGTCCCAGAAACTACCAGAAGTATCAATGGAAAGCCAGACCAAATTCCTAGGAAATGACTATCGACAATGCACTATCCTGGAACAATCATGTTGACGCACTCTCCAAAAAATTGAACTCCTGCTTGTACATTTTTAAAAAGAGTAAACCTCGTCAGTGATGATGCCACAACAAAAACTGCCTACCATGCATTGTTCGAGTCTCACTTACGATATGGCCTTGCAGTTTGGGGAGGCACAACAGCAGGAAACCTTAATCGAATTCTACTTCTCCAGAAGAGAGCAATCAGGATTATGGCCGGCCTTGGCCCAAGGGAGAGCTGCAGAAAGGTCTTCAAAACTACAAATGTGTTAACAATCATCGGCCTATACATAAAAGAAGTCATATTATATGTAACGATCGAACAGCTTCAACGAGGCCTTGATATTACACACACACAAACACTCGTCATGCATCAAACTTTCACCTCCCTCTACATCACACTGCATCATATGAGAGGAAACCATCCTATATGGGGAGGAAACTCTTTAACCTCCTACCAGAAGATCTAAAGATGCTGAACGTGAAGAAGTTGAAGACAGCCCTGACCAACTGGCTCATCGACCGACCATTTTACTCCATTGATGAGTTCCTGGACTGGAGGAAGAATGAAGAACACATTCACTGAAGGAAAATACCTATATAAAATTGACGCCATTGCATTTCTCGATGTTGTGGTTAATAAAGAATTTGTCTATTGTCTAATTGTCTATTGTCTATTGCATTATCAGACATTGAGACGCTTGGTAGCCAAAGTGTTAATGTAATATTGAAACACTATGGTTCTAGAATTTTTTATTAATGAATTCACAAGTACTTTCAAAGATTTTCTATCATTATATTTTATAAAAAATGAACACTACATTTTGAGAATTAGAATTATCCTATTCTTCAGGTGTTATAAAACCTATATCAAGGTTAAAATATGCACAAAAAAGATAAACAGAAATTGATATATGACGATGAACTCACTCACTAATGTTAATCTTAACCACAATCGTCAAATCCACAGCCAATCACAAGAGGAGTTTCTCAGAGCCCTGTTCTATTTATACTGTTTAGTGATGATTATCTCTATTTCATACAAAACCATAGCGCTCATTAGTAATGTATGCAGATGACACAACTCTTCTGGTAAAAAAAAAAAACAACAAAAGAACTTTATTTTAACTCCTTGATATCACTGTAACTAAAAATTGTTGAAAATAAGCTTTTAGTATAGGTAGGAAATAACTGATCGTACATACATGTGTTTAGATTAATTAAAAACAGGTTGAAACTTAGCTGGCAATGCTATTTTGGTTTGTTATCAAACAAATCCATTACAGGTCACTAATAAATAAATCGTTATGTATATTTAAATTTGTTAGTACACACTTTTATTATACGGTACCTCTCTGTGTGGAAAGCGTTGTAAAAGCAAGTGGTAGACACTTATGAATAACCTAAATTAAAGGATGGGGAACTTAGTACATGCAACAAAACAGCATAGAAATTAGTATTTTTTGTGGCATTTCTAAACTATCCAAGTGAAAACCAAACTTTATGTACAATAATTTTAGTTTTTTAAGAGAGCTATTGAAACATGTAATGAAAGTCATACCTTGCTATTTGATTATTTTATATTTTACAAGTTTGAAGTATCCTAAACTTCAACTATTCTTAAAAATTGGAAATGTAGTGAATGTAATATATCTGTAGAAAAATAAAATTGGTTAACGTTTTAAAATTCTTGATTACGATAATATTGATTTGAGAAAAAATAAATATGGATCTAATAATAATGGTAATAATTAAGAGCATATACATTTCAGGAATCAAGAGACATTTTTAACCCTCCATCAGGCGCTTAAAATTAGAAACACCATCAGGCACTCACGGAGGTTTCCTCCAGGTCAGCGAATAATGGATATCATAGTCGTTTAAACTGTTTTTATTTGTTTAAATATTCATACTGATTTAATTACAATGTAATATATTCATTTTTATAAATTAAATAAAAATTACTCTCTTATATAATGAATTTTCCAAATAAGAAATTCAAAATCTTAAAAAATGTTATTGTATAATAACAACATGATTTATTTTAAGGAATAATGCAATTAATTGTAAAAATGTTTAACCTACTGTAATAATATATGGAAATTAACTTAGTTTTAAACTTCTTACAAAAACAACTTAATTCAATTCTTGAGATATACAATTGTAATGTCAATTATTACTCTGAAATAAAAATTTATTCTTTACTAAAATTTTTTTAAACACTACACAAAGTTTCAAAACATTTTCCTTCTGGTTCTTATAATAACAATGTTACTCCATAAACAGTACTGAAATGTTCCCTAGCACACGGGTACTGTACTGACAAGTCTCTCGTCTTCATTCTCCATTTCACAAAATTCAAATAAAATATATTGTAAAACTTAAAAAGATACCATCACAGGGGTCACACATTTAGGCGCACACGGATTATTACTCCATAAAAAACTAAACACAATAAGGTGCTCACGGAGATTTCGTCCAAGCACTACAAACACAACATCAGGCGCTCACGGAGGAATCGTCCAGTCTCGCACGGAAGTAGACCTCATACTGACAGATTTTGACAAAGATAAGCGGGAGGCTATTGTTTCGCTTCCCCGAAAGATGCTCGTGAAGTACACTGCGGAAAACGACTGCCAACATCAGAAAAGTAGTATTATTTTTAATAATAAAAAATACACGGAGGAAAACTCCGTTTAGCGCCCGATGTAGGGTTAAAAGTGCTTTTATTACAAAAAAAATGGAATCTTAAATATAGTTCAATATTACAATTTTTGCTTACTTTAATAACACAACTTTCATTCAGTATTTTACACCACTATTGAATGAACTGTATTTAACTAAAAGCGATAATATGTGCCAACCTCCACCACAAACCACCAAGAAGACAAGATGAGGAGGGGGAGGGGTGGGGAGGGTTCTGGTATGTGTTCCACTCGCCAGAACATGGAGCATAGTGTTATAGTAATATAGTAACCGGTGGAACTCTATGACCTAGGTTGATAGAGAGTGAGTGAAGTCCTAATGATGATAGCCTTTACCATGTTACATCTACTGCCAGTACTTTCACAGCATTATTCTAACTGCCCGAAACAAATAAATTAAAATTTGTAAACAGAAATTCTAACAATCATGAAACACTGTTTATTGTTTCTATGGTAATTTAAAATAAAAATTTATTCTAAATTAAAAAATTGAAGTGTCAACATGCTAAAATGTTTAGGTCCTATATGATTTTCTTAATCCCAGCTATGCCCCAATTATTTTAAAGTGCCCGCCAAAAGAATGATGATCAGTTACAGAGATGGTATTAGATTGTCGTATAGTGAATACCCCATTTTAATGGGCCAAGAAGAAAGTGCCACCTCTGGTTCAAGATGGCCAGAGGTGATTGTATGGTACCAAGATGGAGAGTGCAATACAGAGAAGGGTGGAGGATATGAATCATACTCCAGTGTTACGCTCTGCTGGTCCCAGACTCCATGGAAGACAGCATTGCAGAAATTTGTTCCGATACGCTCCTTCCCGTGTCCCGCTCTGCTGGTCCAAGACTCCATGGAAGACAGCATTGCAGAAATTTGTTCTGATACGCTCCTTCCCGTGTCCCGCTCTGCTGGTCCAAGACTCCATGGAAGACAACATTGCAGAAATTTGTTGTGATATGCTCCTTCCTGTATGCCGCTCTGCTGGTCCAAGACTCCATGGAAGACAGCATTGCAGAAATTTGTTCTGATACGCTCCTTCCCGTGTCCCGCTCTGCTGGTCCAAGACTCCATGGAAGACAACATTGCAGAAATTTGTTGTGATATGCTCCTTCCTGTGTGCCGCTCTGCTGGTCCAAGACTCCATGGAAGACAGCATTGCAGAAATTTGTTCTGATACGCTCCTTCCCGTGTCCCGCTCTGCTGGTCCAGGACTCCATGGAAGACAACATTGCAGAAATTTGTTGTGATATGCTCCTTCCTGTGTGCCGCTCTGCTGGTCCAAGTCTCCATGGAAGTCAGCATTGCAGAAATTTGTTCTGATACGCTCCTTCCCGTGTCCCGCTCTGCTGGTCCAAGACTCCATGGAAGACAACATTGCAGAAATTTGTTGTGATATGCTCCTTCCTGTGTGCCGCTCTGCTGGTCCAAGACTCCATGGAAGACAGCATTGCAGAAATTTGTTGTGATACGCTCCTTCCTGTGTCCCGCTCTGCTGGTCCAAGACTCCATGGAAGACAGCATTGCAGACATTTGTTGTGATACGATTTTTCCTGTGTGCCGCTCTGCTGGTCCAAGTCTCCATGGAAGTCAGCATTGCAGAAATTTGTTCTGATACGCTCCTTCCCGTGTCCCGCTCTGCTGGTCCAGGACTCCATGGAAGACAACATTGCAGAAATTTGTTGTGATACGATTTTTCCTGTGTGCCGCTCTGCTGGTCCAAGTCTCCATGGAAGTCAGCATTGCAGAAATTTGTTCTGATACGCTCCTTCCCGTGTCCCGCTCTGCTGGTCCAGGACTCCATGGAAGACAACATTGCAGAAATTTGTTGTGATATGCTCCTTCCTGTGTTACGCTCTGCTGGTTCCAGACTTCATGGAAGACAGGATTTAAGAAATTTTGTTTGATACGCTTGTATACATGCACAGCTGGATCCATCAAAATTATTCGTCAAAGAGTCGTCTCAGTTTTGTAACACAAGACTGAGGGGTGGCGGAGGGTTGATGTTTATGTAACTATGATTAATTGATACTGTAATTAAAATTTGGAAGTCTGATTCTTGGAGTTTATCAATGCATAACTTTTAGAAATAAAATAGTTATATTGAGTAAATAGAGGAATAACTAGGTCCACACAGGAATGTTTTGAAAATGTAAGAACAGCTATCTTGTCTGAATCAAATTGGAAGTTGAGTCCTCATTTTAACACAGTTGAATATAATTGAATTTTTCATTATTTCCTAATCACAGCTAGGTTTGAAAGGATAATGCACAAGGAAACTTTTGAGTACCCTAAGGCAAAGGTAGAACACAATAGTGTAGTAAATGCAATAACAAATTTTTAAAATCAGTATTTTTGGCATTTCTCAACCATCCAAGATAGACTTGATATATCACAACATATGATGATTTTTAGATCCGGATTATTGAGCGGTATCAGATAGTCTCCTTTAACCTCTTGTTCTCAAAGTCATAGTGTGTATACATTTTTTCACTGAAGTTTCTTTGATTTGCTGAAAAATGTTTAGGGTTTTTATTTTGTTTATATTGGTAGCCAAAGTGGGAGACCTATAACTTCAACAAAAGGTTGATACAATGGTGGATCTGTTAATTTTATGAATGAAATCTAAATTAATTTATATTAAAACATTCTTTTCTTACTCTATTTTGTTGGCTTCATCCTCATCATGTGATGATTTTTAGATCTGGATTATTAAGCAATATCAGATTTATCTCTTATTGTCTTTTGTTCTTTTAACTCGCACATTTTGCAGTCTCTTGATCTCACCTATACATTTTTGATCAAAATAACACGTTGAAGTTGCATAATATGTCTGTAAATATAGTTTTTAGGTAGATTTTTTTTATACAAAATCAGCCTATTGCAATAGTCCTCATGGTAACACTTACCAATGATTTCTGCAAACTTTGAACCCAAAAACCACCCTATTTTATATATATATATATATATATATATATATATATATATATATATATATATATATATATTGAAATAAATCCAGGCAATCCTGATACACCAGGATTTATTCCAAACGGTTTGAGATATCGATGTAAAATCTTCACCATACTTATTAAAATACTTTTTTGAGGGTAAAAATAGTTTCCCCTCTTTTTAAAAGAGGGTAGAAGGGGGTAAATTAAAATTTTCAAATTGCAACCACTACTTTGTGACATGTCATATTAAAGGTCTATTAAATAGAAACACAATGACACTAAGAAAACACCTCTACGCTGTTTCTAGCAGAAGTTATGGGCAGATAATGCAAAAAAATAATCTGTAGGGACAATGCCAATTCTTGCGCATATCAACACAATGCATGCGTGATATCGTTTAATAAGACTGAGGGGCCCAGCTTATCCCTTTACGTAGTATCTAATGTTTCTGGTGTGCATAGAGGTGTCTTTTTCTAGGTGGCATTACAATGTAAGGGATTATTTGCACATAACTTTTGCTGGGATCGTCGTAGAGATGTTTTGTTTATGTCGTTGCTTTTCCATTGAATAAATGACATGTCACAAAATAGGGGATGAAGTTTGAAAATTTAAACCTCTCTTTGAAACAGGGGTTAAAATTTTTACCTCTCAAAAAGTCCAAAAAAGTATTTTAATAGGCATAGTGAAGGTTGTACATCAATATCTCAATCCGTTTGGAATATATCCAGGTGTATCAGGACTCAAAATTTATGTATCTCAAAGGGTTTTTGAGATACTGAGTACATGTAAATCCCTTGAGAATGAATTAATATTTCAGTTGTCTCATAATCTACCTACTTCTTCCAACTGAGCCAGAAAGACTATTTTGCAATCAATTATATTGTACTTGCAGTATATTCTTGTAGTTTTCTCCAATAATCCTGATACACAAAGATTATCATGTACACAAATTTTAATTGTTTTTTTTCTTACTCATTTCTCTTATTATGTCTTAGTGTACCTTTTTGTCAGAGCACAAGCTCTTTTTTCTACTAAACAAAAAACTTATGGTTCAATTCAAGATTTAGGTATTTACCCATGTGTTTTTTCTTTCAATAAATTGTTGCCTTAAGAGCCGGCTGTAGTGAAACTTCTTGAGTTTCACCCCACAACAAGAAAACTAAACTTTAAAAACTTTTATGCTCTAATTTTTTTGTAATCATGGGAGATGTTATTTTAGAAATACGAGTACTATAAGTATCCAAATGATTTTTGGGTTTTCTTCTAAAGTGTATGCTTTTTGAATTACATAAATCATGAAAAACGAATAAGTTAAAAAATTTTCTAAGTAAGCAATACAAATAATAAAATCACATAGCATTTGGATGTGTATTAATTCTTTAAAATGAAACATTCTTCACATATTTCAAGACAACAAATACTTGTAGGTGTACAAGTATTTGAAGATTAACATTCTTCTTATAGGACTAATATCAACCGCCAGTACAGTCAGACATTAAAAAAAAGTGTGTTTGCATAAAAATTTATTTTGTTCAGTGCCCCTATGAGGGGAGATAACAAGTGTCATCTAAGTTCCTCCACAAAAAATCTTCAGGTGTAAAAGAGAGTTTTGATAGAGCAAGAAGATTAGGCTAACATAATAACTAGGTAATTCCTATTAATTGATATAATCATTACATTTAAATTGTATGAAGTGCTTTCTGTGATATCTATTTTACACAGTACGATATTATTATACAGAGTGATTCACGAAGATATGAAGAAACTGTGAGAGCTCATTCTACATGTAAAAATAATGAAAAATGTTTATATAAACGATCCGAGTCCAGAAATGCTTTGTTAGTGAGTTACGGCTAGCGAAAGATTTTGCCAGGATTTCAGCTCATGTAAAATTAGGTCTTCCTGAAAGTCTGATAAGGTAGATATTATGGGTCAAATTTAATCGTTTCTTATGGTTTTTGACCTGATAAATTGAATAAAATAGGTGCCAGAACTGTATGTTAAGTAGTTTTAGAGAAAACCACAATCAAATGCCAAAAACAGAGTGAAAAACACGTTTTTCATCTTTGGGAAATAATAACATTGTTATTTCACCAAGAAACAGAACAAAATGTTTAATAAAAATTGTAGTATGTATATTTATATACATACTATATATCATTTTTTACCATTTTCATAACAAAGAATGCTATACAACAAAATGTAAAACATAATTCTTGGATTATTTATACACTTAAGTCTAAAAGAATACAAAATACTAAAAGTTGGCCCAATACTCGACTAATGTAGCTGTCAACTCCAGGGTTAAAAAACGTCAAATCTTAAAAATGTTTTTTATTTTAAAGTACACACTTACAATGCAGTAATTGTTTATATAAATAATTATTTAAAAGCTAGTAAAACAATTCAGTTTTTAGACTGTCATAAAAGGTAAAACATTATTATAAGTGTTCTCTTCCTTTTATTAATATCACAGGAGTAAAATATTAAAGTTCAATAATATTAATTTGAGTTATAAAATGTAATCACAGTAATTAGATTATCCTTTAGAGTGTTTTTTCTGGGTTATGACTAAATCAAAACTTTGAAAATTGCTTCAGTTGATTTTGAACTTTTTAAATAAAAATATCTCATTTTCATTTACCGTTTGAAACAGTGAAAAGTTATAGTTAGAAACCAGTTTCCTTATTAATATTTCCCAAAAGGTGTGAGCTGACTCTTGGAGAAAATTAGTCAATATGTATTTAACACGTGTTGAAGTGGTAATAGTTTTCAGTAAAGATTGCTACATGGGTTGTTTATTAATGTGATTATGTAAATGTTTCTCTGTGGTATAACAGTTTTCATCCTTATCATCTGTTATATTTGTATACTGAGGGCGGTTGTGGCTGCACTGCCTCCTAGACCACAGCTGTTTACAGGAGTGACAATTGAGAAAATCCTGTGCACACCATCATACTTCTGCAAGTGTTCCTTGTGCAGAGTAGTTTGTCAGTATCCATCACTGTCTCCAGGCAGAGTGCATATGCAGTGATCACCAGTTATGTCAGGATATCCTCAAGCATCGTCTTCCTGCATTGATGAAACAGATCTAGTTAGGGAAGAACAAGGTATTTTTCAGTATTTAGTGAAAACTGGAAATAATGTGGTACTGATACTTTTTATTACTTATACCAACCTAATGATACAAATTCAGTTAGACTTATGTTTTTTTTTTCTTCTAACGTCATATAGATTTTATTTTCCATTTAGCCCAGAACTGCGAATTGATTATTAGTATTTAACGCATATCTTTGGCAAACAGTAGTAACACTAGTATAGTCTTGTCATATTCTTGCATCAATAAGTATTAAAAGTAAGGATTATTCATCG
Source organism: Homalodisca vitripennis (assembly GCF_021130785.1). Lineage (NCBI taxonomy): Eukaryota > Metazoa > Arthropoda > Insecta > Hemiptera > Cicadellidae > Homalodisca > Homalodisca vitripennis. Next base: position 163,600,154 of record NC_060211.1, read on the forward strand.
AGAATCATTGTGTTTTGTGCTGTGTTTGTAAATTTTAAACTATGACGACCCCAGATATATAATCCTCGCTTTTTAATAGTTATTGACACCAGAAGGTTACTTACTAAAAGTCGAAACTATAGTAGCATTATGACTACGCTTTGAATTGTTTGACAAAGGTGTGTATTAATGTTAACATATGTTTTATAAAATTCTTGCCCTCAGCTAAACATTTTATTCTATGTGGCATTTTATTAAATATTGTTTTCCAGAGGTACTGTTTTACAGCTGTTAATAACAACAATGTTCCAAAGAGGAATATAGTTAAAAGAATCAGCTGGAAACCAAACATATACGTTTCATAGATTGACTGATTGGTTAATATTAACAAGTGTAAACTCATGAAGAAATACAGTAAGCTGGTATTAAGTTGGTTTTTGGATTTAAATATAGCTAATTACCTTATATTAACTTGGTTAGTAGATTTAGAATATCTGCCTGAACAACACGTGTCTTTTAGTACTCAGCTGTTTAAAAACCAAACAAAAATACTCCCATAAGATTAATCTTGAAAATTTGGAACCCCATGGGGCAGAGGTCTATAGTCAGATGTATTTTAAATCAACATCTAGAGTGTAAGAGCTTTAGATTGATGCCAAATATGTATATTAAAAAATAGTTAAGATTCCTAAAATCAATGTACAAAAACTAAGACATTCTATTAATAATATAGTAATTAACATAATATAAATAAACTTTTAACACTTTTTAACTTTTTATTTTTATTACACTATGTACATTTCGGAATCATTGAATCCATCTTCAGGTACGAATGAGGTTAAGTTAATTATAAAATAAATAATTAAAATCAATTTGTCATGTGTTTTTTACTACCTTGGTGGCTAAATTTGTTGTATTTAATTTTATGTGAGGTCATTGTATATTGTTTAAGAGTCTATCGAATAATAAATTTTTTGTTAGAAAGTCTTTGTCATTTAGTAATATATTATGATTAATTTTGGCACTTTTGTAAATTTCAAAATGTTCTAAAGTGGATAATAAGCAACTTTTTTTGCTTGTGTGTAAAATTTCAAGATTGTTTTCGATGTTAGTGTATGTATGGCCGGTGTTATTTAAATGGTCTGCATATTTTGAATTTGATGATGTTTTCAATATAGATTTATATTTCAATATGATAATAATATAGATTTTTTATTCTCATTATAAAATAAAATAATCAGGATAATATTAAGGTAGCTGAGTTACTAAACTCATGATTAACATTCAAAACTGTCAGTAAAGAAACAGCTTTGATACAGTGTATAACTACTATAATCCAAAACATTATATACTATGTGGGAGATGCCCAGAACCAAAGTATACCCTACTTTAGCCACTTTTTTTGTTGAAATTGTGATATTTATTCACAATGTTTCCTAGCATATTTCTCTATTGAAAGCAACATGTTTTTTGTTCCTAAACATGCTTTTTATGTTTTAAAATTTGTTTTAAAAGGTATCTTCAGTTCCAAAATGTCCCTTTTATCACAAACCAGATTGAAATTGGCTTTGTATTTAATCTTCAAAACCAAAATATCCTTTGGTTTCTAACTTGCATTCAGAGGCACTAGGGCACTCCAATTCCAGTGTCTTTTGTCAAAACATATTTGCTGCTATGTATGTGAATCTAAAGTCTTAATATTCCTCATATTCTTTTAATATTTTGGTAACCCTGAAAATTTGGTTTTGTAGTATTACAACTGCTGAACAATTATCTATGAATGATTATAATAATTCAATGACCAATAATTAAGAAATTCATTGCTATAAACATTTATGTTGGTGTTAACAATGGTTAACATCTAACTCAATTTAAATTGTTAATGTTGCTTCTGTATATAATATTTAGTTATTGTTGTTCTCAAATGGAACAGATTGTAAGTAAATAAAATTTTGTACAAAAAAATTGCTGTAAACATAACCTGTGCACGTGCATAGCTGTATGGGTTCTATCTCCGAGTTAATTCATTCTGAAACAAAAAGTTTTTTCTCCATACAAAAATGTTTTCCTCAGTTATTCATGTTCCAGTTACAAACTGTTCTATTGTTTTTTCTATTTAAAATATTCATAACTATGAAGAAATTTTGGGGTTTTTAAACATAGTTATCCTTGATACAGGTATGGTTAAAGTTTTAAGTTAACCAAATAAAATCTTTATTTAAAGAAATTAATTAATGATTTCCCAACATTTGTTAAAAATGGATGGAGGACACTTTGGTTCTAAGCGCCTCATATACGCAAACAGGAAGTGATTTTTTTTAAGCATGTCGCTATTGGCATGTTGTTAACCTTAAAACTAACCTTATATGCTCATAATGATTTTAATTTTGTAAGTTGTCAAGATGATAAAAAAAAATTATGGTTGCCTATAAGTCGGTTTTACGGGGCGAAGATTTTACGTGACAACGTCTTTTTCTCGGTAGAATATTTATTGATATGAATATTATTAAATTGCACAATAGGAACAAGGAATTGAATGAAAATAAGAATTGCACAAATTTTAACTATAGAAATATATTTTGTTTACTAAAACATTGTACATAATTTGAAATTAATTAAAATTTGTTATTGTAAATGGTAAAGTTGAATAAAACATTTACTAAAATTGGAATTTGAAATTCTTGCTAAACACAGTTAAATTCTAACTTCGCGCTTGGTGATTGGTCGGTTTAGTTCGTTTGTTTGGTCGCACTGTTATGACAGGTTAGAGGTTATAATTTGTTATTTTAAATGTTTGACTAGCAATACGCGCTGTTTCTTCTCAATCGACTGAATTACGATTGATTGCAGAGTGATTTAAACTAATAATTTACTTAACACTATCAACATTTGTCAATAGTATGACATAACCTATAAACTCAGTTTCTCAACTTTTGTGTCAATCTAACAATTAATCAATCAATCATAGTTTACGATAATGAAATATCAGTGTACAATTATTTACCTTTATTGTTGTAGTTGTTGTAAATGACGAATCTAAGCACTCCACATTTTCACGAATAAACATAGTTATCTGCTTTATCCCGTGCGGCGGACCCACAGTTATCTGCTTTATCCCGTGCGGATCCCGTGCGGCGGACCCACTGGACGGGCATCGTAACATTACCGGGCGTTACAGTTTTTCATGAATGACTCCGAGCCGCAACCTAATTTAAGACGTTGTCACGTCAGAATTTGTTTTAAGTTTTGAAAATGTTAAGAATTTCTATAACCTACTAACTGTTGTTAGTAGGTAGAAGTAGAGAAGTGGGACAGGGATACAGGATTTGGTGGTCTGGAGGAGAAATTGGGAAGAAGAAATGGGAAATGGAGTAGCTATAGTCATGGACAAAAAGATGACAAGCAGAGTGATGATGAAAGTGGATGTGGTAAGTGAAAGAATTATTAAGGTTACACGGTCAGAATGGAGGGGGAGATAATGGACATAATACAGGTATACGCACCACAAACAGGATGCACGGACGATGAGAAGAGAGAGTTTGAAGAGGATCTGGAAAGACAAGTAAAAGAAGAGAGAACAATAATAATTGGGGATTTTAACGCACAAGTGGGTAAGTTTAGACAAGGGATATGAAGAGGTAATGGGATGTTATGGAGTAGGAACAAGGAATTTAGAAGGAGAAAATTTACTGGATTTTTGTTTAAGGAATGATATAGTGATAGGGAACACCTGGAACAAGAAAAGGGATAGCCACAAATACACAAGATACAATTGGAATGGTGAACAGCCAAGTTTAATAGATCTATATATTAGTGAGGAAATGCCTGCAGCCATACATGGCAGATGTAAAAGTTATACCCAGTGAAAGTATGGGAGGAGATCACAGGCTGGTGGTAGCTGATTTTCAAAGAATGAGGTTTGGAAAGGATACATGCAAAAGACTAACAAAGAATCAAGACATGGAAGTTAAAAGATACGAAAGTTAGAGAGGAGTTTGTAAATAACATTAGAGGAACGATACCCAAGGGGGAGGTCAAAACAGGAGAGGAGGAATGGACAAATTTCAAGAATGCTATAGTCAAAGCTGCAGAAGAAAACATGTGGACGAACTTCAGGTAAAAGAAGGGATAAAGAGACCCCTGGTGGAATGAAAGAATTGCTGAAGCAGTTTAAAAACAAAAATAGAGCTTGGCGAGAATGGTTTAAGGATAGGTCAAATGAAAAAGAGGGATAAATGGAAGAGACTTGCAAGGGCATCAGCAAAGATGATGAAGGAGGGCAAAGGAGAGGACATGGAAGGATTTTTGAAGAAAAACTGAAATCAAACTTCAAAGGAAATAAGAAGATTTTTTATGGGGTGATAAGGAACAAGACGAAACCTAAAAGAAATGTTGACTAAGGTGGTGGATGTTTCAGGGGAAATCAAATGGGAGGAGAAAGAGGTTTTGAAGACGTGGAAAAGAGTATTTTAAGGAACTACTGGAAGGAACAGAAAATGAAGAGGAAAGAAGAGATATGACAGAGGAGACAGAAGATGAAGAGGATTTTAGTATGTGCGAATTGGAAAAAAGCGGTTAAAGAGATGAAAGAGGGGGAAATCTGCGGGAATAGACGAGCTGACGGCTGAGATGATAAAGGCGGCGGGCCCATTGGGAATTCAATGGTTGTACAGAGTGATGAGAGTGATTTGGAAGGAAAAGAAGATACCAGAAGACTGGAAAATGGGAATAATAGTGCCGATTTTTAAGAAAGGCAATAAGCAAAAAATGCGAGAATTACAGGGGAATAACTTTGTTGTGCCATACACAAAAAATTTATGAAAAAAATACTGTTGCAGAAAATTAGACCAGTACTGGAAGAAACAGGAAGAGAGGAGCAATGTGGTTTTAAGGGAAAGGTAGGTCAACGGTGGATGCTATTTTTGTGATGAGACAAGTGTTAGAAAAGAGGTGGGAATACGGAAAAGATACAATGGTAGCGTTTATAGACCTACAGAAGGCATATGATAAGGTACTGAGAGAAAAGGGATATGGGAGAGTATGAGAAAGAGAGGATTGCGTGAGGGAATAGTAGAAAGAATAAAGAACCTGTACGGCATATGTAAAAAACAGGGTAAGAATTGAAGAAAAAATATACAGATACTTTTAAAACAGAGAGAGGAGTAAGGCAGGGAAGCATATTGTCACCTTTCCTTTTCAATATTATAATGGATGAAATTATTCTAGAAGTACAAGGAAAACAGAGGAGCAGAAGAACTTAAGACAATAGCATATGCGGATGACATAATGATATGGGAAAATAGGGAAGAAGAGTTAGAACGAGAGTTAAACAAATGGGCAAAAGTGGCGAAGAAATATGGTTTAGAGATGAACATACAAAAATGTAAAGTAATGAAAGTAGAGAGAAGGGATGGAAATAACAAAGACGTGTTAGTTGAAGGAAAAAGACTTGAAAAGGTGAAGGAATTCTGTTATTTAGGAAGTATCATAACAGATAGGGGCACAATAAGAGAAGAGATAGGAAACAGAATATGGAAGAGTGGAAAGTTTTTCAATATGGTAAAGAAGATTGTGTGGAGTTGGAACATTGGGAAAGAATCAAAAGTATTGATGTATAAATCTTATTTCCAACCAATTTTATTATATGGAGCAGAGACGTGGACGTGGACTAAAAATGATTTAAGCAGATTGCAAGCTGCAGAAATGAGATTTTTAAGAGGGATAGAGAAGACTACAAGAAGAGATAGAATAAGGAACGAAATAACTAGAGAAAGATTGAAGGTAGTTTCACTGCAAGAGACAATGGAAGGAAGAAGAATACAGTGGATGGGGCATGTGAAGAGGATGGGAGATAATAGAATGCCTAGAATAGCACTGGAGAAGGAGGAAGGAGGAAGAAGACCAAGAGAGGAAGACCGAGAGGAAGATGGGAGGACCAAGTGTGGAAAGACATAGAGAGAAGGGGACTACAGAAAATACAGGTGGATGAAGAGGAGACCTGGAACGATAGACTAAAGTGGAGGAGGCTGTGTACGACGACCCGTGAGAACGGAAACGTCTGACGATGATGATGATGATGATGACTAACTGTTGTCTTCATCGTTACAAAGTTCATTGTAAATGAGTGTTTAAAACTAATAATCTCCCATTTGATATTTTAAGATGTTCAGCCATATTTGAAATCTATCTTTCCTCTGACTATGCTCAAAGGGATATTTTATTTGAAAAATTATTATTTGTGCCTTGTATTATAAAATAAAAATGTTATATTTTATATTCTATTCAAAATTGAATAAAAAAGAATTAAGGGAAACATTGATGCTATGAATTATTGATACTGGTGTGAAATTTTGTTTATACTTCTTGTTATACTTACACGTTGATATTCCATAAATTATGTAACATAAAAACAAAATTGCTCAACAGCGAGTTTATTTCTTTGAAGTAAGACATTTAAGTCTTATATTTATTAGTCAAGACAGCATTTGAAAATAGTTCACAAAAAAGTTAATAATCCAGATAATAATGCCCATGAAACCTTTATTACCTATTTACTTATGTTTGAAGGCGTAACAATGTGTGTGAATTTACCAAACACTATGGGCCATGGCCTTACAAATTACTGTGGGGAGGCTTTACTAAACATTCAGACAGTAAACTTTTGATATTGACAGAATGTTTTAGAATTATTTGCATTAACGTTTTTATTGTTGTTTTATAATTAAATTTTGAACCTTACATTATTATTTATTTTAAACTTATGTCATTTGTTTGTATGTTAATTTTTTTGAGGAATTTAAATTTATAAAGAAATTACAGACAATAGCATTTCTGTAAACTTATTAATACTGTACATGGTAGGAATATGTCATACCATGTGTCTCTAATAGACTTTGTTGAGGTTGCAAGCAGAATTTCAAGTCTATAGGTTAGTTTGTTCTTGAGATATTGTGGGACAGAAATGAAAATTTTCCAGTCCCTCAAGTGATAAGGATCGTTAACAATCAGCTAATAATTTCTGTTACAAAATATTAAACAATAATATAATTTATTAATAATTACTCTAATACTTACTATGTTTCAACAAGATTTTATATGTATTATCAATTTATTTGAAAAAATGTAATCAGAAAATAATAACTTACTTGATAGTGTTGGCAAATAGCTCATGTGGTATTTTTAGTTTTATTGTTGCTGATAAATTTCACTTAGTCATCTTTATCTGTTTAATAAATCTTCATATTTTAATTAAATAAAACATTCGTGGTTATGATTGAACTTTTTTAGTTTTTTAATTTGAAGCCAAAATGAAATAATTTAAAACCAATGTGTTTAAGGCATGTGATGATTTATATTATATTGTTCTTTGTCGTTATTATAGTTATGTGATTGTTGTTTTTAATTTTGTTACTACAGCCCAAAAATTTTAATAAATTATGTTCAGACTTAAAATGCCAAAAAATTAAATATTCTCTAAAGATAAAAAACTTTGAAAATAAAATCTATAGATTATTTTGTATGGCAGAAAAAAATAGCACCAACAATAACATATATGTTTGGCGTTCTTGGAAAATGATGACCTTTTTTAACATACAATACTTTACAAACCAGAAAATTTACCTTATTCCAAGGGCGTACTACATTTCTAAGGAAATAATACAAAACTCAGAGAAAACCTTGTAAGAGAGTGATGTATGGTATTTATTGTTATATCTTAATAAATGAAAATTCAACAATTGGAGTTTGAAGAACACAATTCTTTAACATCTATATGATTGAAAAGAAAAATTATTAGCTATTTAAAGTGAATAAAACTGGAAAATAACAAAGATGACTCCAATTTTTAATATTTGAGGTTAACTGTAATACAAATTGATGTTTCCTTCTAATTTTAAATCTGAAGTTCAGAAATCAATTTACTGTCTAGGGTGGGAATGTTTTTATTTTCATCCGTTAAACAGAAGTTGTGTACTCTAAAAGCTGATATAAAAACTATTGAATACAGTGTAGAATAAACAAATTTAACTTCGTTCTACAACAAAATTTTAAAAAAATGTTAGACCTGGCTTGTGTTATTGGTAGATTTGATGTTCAGTAAAAGCAAAAGTTAGTTGTATCTGGACTAGAATCCTTATAAATTTATTTTGTATAAAATATGGAAACAATCATTTTAAGAGAGTCTAAATATATTTAGATTTTTTTATTAAAATAAACAAACTGGCTTAATATACTTTTTATTACAGATAAAAAAACTGTATTTATAAGATTGTTTTTTTTAACAATTTTGCCTTTTAATTCTATACAGATATGGGACAGAGTATTAGTATAGAGGAACAAATTAAAAACAAATTGTCCTTAAATAAATGGTTTGGATGAAATTATTCGAATACATTTATTCCTAAGTTGAAGCACGAATTGTTTTTAAGTAGTGAAAGGAAGAATAGTATTACTTACCATTGTGTTTTATTGCAGTTGTTCTCTTTCACAGAAAAAAAATTGAAATTAGTTATTTAATTTTAACATTTTCCATCAATGTATAACTATTTTAAAGGTTACTGTTATGGAAAGATTATGATAAGTACATTAAAACAACACATTAGTGTAATAAAATGTACTGCTATGTTAAACAGTTTAGACACACGTGGAGACATAATAGTATTGTACTATATATCTTATATCAGATGTAGATGGCTACTAGTCAGGCATGACAGAGAAGGATGAGTTAAGAGTGTGGATTGGCTGTGTAAATTCAAGTTTTATTAATAGACCAGTAGAAACAAGAAAAACTGATAGTTCTGTATTTGCTTACACACTTCTCTTGTTAGTTCTTGTTATCTTTTTTAAAATATCCAGCATACTGATTATGATGCAGGACTTTTACATTCATACAATTATAGTAGGTGATTTTCATAATTGAATTCTTAGCTAAAATTAACTTCTGATTAACCTTCCATCAGGTGCTTAAAATTAGAAACACCATCAGGCGCTCACGGAGGTTTCCTCCAGGTTAGCGAATAATGGATATCATAGTCATTTAAACTGTTTTTATTTGTTTAAATATTCATACTGATTTAATTACAATGTAATATAATTCATTTTTATAAATTAAATAAAAATTACTCTCTTATGTAATGAATTTTCCAAATAAGAAATTCGAAATCTTAAAAAATGTTATTGTATAGTAACAACATGAGTTATTTTAAGGAATAATGCAATTAATTGTAAAAATGTTTAACCTACTGTAATAATATATGGAAATTAACTTAGATTATAACTTCTTTCAAAAACAACTTACTTCAATTCATGAGTTATTATACAATAGTAATGTCAATTATTACTCTGAAATAAAAAAATTATTCTTTACTAAAATTTTTTTTTAAACACTACACAAAGTTTCAAAACATTTTCCTTCAGGTTCTTATAACGACAATGTTCACTCCATAAACAGTACTGAAATGTTCCCTAGCACACTGGTACTTTACTGACAAGTCTCTCGTCTTCATTCTCTATCTCACAAAATTCAAATAAAATATATTGTAAAACTTAAAAAGAAACCATCACAGGTCACACATTTAGGCGCACACGGATTATTACTCCATAAAAACTAAACACAATAAGGCGCTCACGGAGATTTTGTCCAAGCACTACAACCACAACATCGGGCGCTCACGGAGGAATCGTCCAGTTAAGTCTCCCACGGAAGTAGACGTCATACTGACAGATTTTGACAAAGATAAGCGGGAGGCTATTGTTTCGCTTCCCCGAAAAATGCTCGTGAAGTACACTGCGGGAAACGACTGCCAGCATCAGAAAAGTAGTACTATTTTTAATAATAAAAAATACACGGAGGAAAACTCCGTTTAGCGCCCGATGTAGGGTTAATAAAAATAACATGTTTATTCATATGTAAATTGAAAACAAATTACAAAAGTTAGAACCTTAAGTAAAATAAGAGAATAGTTTAAATAACTTTTATTTGATGACATATGGTATGAACTATTTGTTAAAAAGAGCTTTAATGGTTTCTTATTGTAATAATTATATTAAAAATTCATAATAACAAGCAATATTTAAAACTTTTGTGAAGTATCTTTATTGAAGGACGTTAAAGATTTATTCTGATTGGAAGATCGGTAGACAAAGTACATTCATCTCATTAATATAGTGATTAAAATCGTATGGATTGGTTTTGTTCCAAAGTACTGTTTATCCGATTACCGTATTTCATAAAACTGGCACTGAAAAAGAGAATTATGTAAGTAGCACAGGTTCTTTCACTGTGTATACAAGAATTTTGCAATAAACAAAAACGTGTTTCCAAAGCAGTTCAAAATGGTTGTACGAAACATTCTTGATTTATTAATGGTCTAATTTCCATGATATGATCTGTACGTTGATATGAATCACACTTAATGTAGAGTAAATCATTGTGGGTTCCAAAGGGTTAACAAAATTGATGATGCAAAACTCTTATTAATGGAGAATAAGAGAGGAGAATTTATTTTTGAATTTACATAGTTAATGTAATGATTTTAGTGTTTGTGAAAAACAGAACATGTATTTATTTGATAACAGTTATGATTTATGTATGTATATTTATTCAGGGTAAAAAAAAAAAAAAAAAAAAAAAAAAAACAGTATTAGAGGAGTTAAACTACTAAATGTCTTGACATTATATGACTTCACGATGCAGTAGTATAATTTGAATCAGTGCCTTGGCGACTTGCTTAGTGATTTACAATCTGTGAGATTATAAATAGTTACAAAAGATACAAAATCAGGGATTTAGAGTTCTTTGAACAAACTCCTCCAGCATATTCAATGTAGAAGGTATTCAAGTGTGGTATTCAGTTCAAGGAGGTAGGTAGCAGATTGCAGAGCTTCATTCCCATGTATGAAGTTTTCCGCTCGTACAGCTTCAGTGTGCTGAGAGATTGTAGAGTGCAGCATTTCTGGTAATGAAGGGGTGTACATCAGTGTTCCTTTGAAGATTTTCCCCATCTGCGTACATTATTATTCCTTGAATGTTAAGTGAAATAGTAGTAAGAATCTTCAAAGATTTGAAGGCTTTTCTAAAGCTTTCAAGAGGTTAGAGGCCAACCAGTGTCGTAATACATTTCATTAATGAAAAACCCGACCAGGAATTGTCTTGTGGGAGAATCAGACTACTATATAGTGAACTGTACTATAAACAATGATTTAGATTTTTTAATAACTTTTTTGCAGAACAAATTTTAACAAATACAATCTATGTCTTAAGAGTATTTCATCCTAAGAAATGATACTGTAAGGTTTTTTGTGACACTCAAATAATTATGTTACATTTTGCACCAGTTTACAGCTATTTTCATCTGGATTTGGTACATTAACAGGTGGATGTAAAGGATTTTCTTGAATGTGTTGTTTCTGGTACATCTCTTTTAAGGGTTTAGCCTAAGGCATGTGGCACAACAGATATGTCACGCTCAACTTTTATCCCGATTGCTCACTTCACAGCCAAAATAAAGTACAACATTGTGCTATTATAAGGGTCAAATTTCTCCTTTGTGATTTAAAATTTAACCCACCACACGATGTTTAGGCATTATAAATATGCACACAGCATGATGTAAAAGTACTTTCATTGGATTAAGAGACCAGTTTAGAAGATAACAGGGTACTTACTCAGAATGCTCTCAGATCTTGTAAGTGTTTTCAAGGCATGGCTTCTTATCGGTTCCCCTCTCACTATTCCTTCATTAATTAACCAAATGAAAATTTTTGATGTAATATTTCTCAAATACAAGCTTTTAATTGCATATTCAAGTTATTTTTACAGTATTATAAATATACTAATACATACCTGCAGCTTCGCCCTCAATTTCTATGCAACATTCCCTGTATTTGGTTAAATAGCTTCCACAATTTCCATAGCTCTTTAACTATTTTAGACCAAGATGGAGGAACTACAAAATCGAAGTTCGTAGCTTTCTTAGTAAAAGCACTTATGATATAGTACAATAGGGTTGTATGATATTTTTAAAATGGAATTGCTGATCAATCGTGCATTATGTGTTCATTACCATTTTGCAGTGTTCATGGTTAAGAGGATCAAAGGTTGAGCGAAATGGCGAGTAATTCTTATTTCAAGTGTTGAACTTTTAAGAGCATTTCTGGTTCGAATTAGTTAAATATATTTCCGACGGCAAACTGGAGTTTAGTATTTTGACTCGAGAAAGAATATTTATAGACTTAAAAAACAGCAGACTTTTCTCAATTTTATGGTTACAGCTGATATTGTTATTGAAAATTAAAATTAAAGACTAAAATCAACATCAATAGTACTAACACATTTCAAATACTTACATTATAACAGTTGCCATTCATTGCCTACTATGATGAAGTCCCATGATATTTTAGAAATAAATTTCAGTGTTTAAGGTTGTAATAATAATAAATGAATGGATATCATAAAATTTGTCCTCAGCTGTTTATATAGCATATTCCCAATCAAGAAATAAAATTTAAAAAGGAGGAATACAGATATAGCTTTTATTTAGTCCGTCTGGTTGCCTAGATTTTAAAATTAATCTATGTACGATTACAACATTATTTGAATTTATTACATCTAAATTAAGTTATAAATGAAAAATTCCTATTTGGTTGAGGCAATTTCGAAATGATTTTGGTTATGTTGAAGTGCATGTGCAGATAATAATCTCTCAGAATTTCGGTGAACAATATAAAATCAACGATTTAGTTACTTAAAAGAGTGATTGTGTTTTCAACATAATCTTTGGACCAAATTTATAGGCATGTATACATTGTAGAGAAGCTCGCTACAGTTAAAAAGTGTCTACTTCTGTGCTTGTTATTCAACTTTGTGTAAAGGGGTAAAGTAAAAATTCAAAACTTCCTTCTATGACTTACTCTTCAATAGGCATATGTTGGTGCTAAAATTTCTTCACTGTATGTCAAATACTTTCAAAATAATGTAAGGACAAACAAACCTACATAGACATACTCACAAAGAACTGTACTTTTGGAATTGGCCCGATTTACTAATAATATTTACGATTAGTTTAATTCCCTAAAAAGAATATTTGCAGGCAACCCAGCTTGATGCCTGTTTTGTTTCATATTTTCAATTAAGATAATGTTTTGACTTCAAAGCAAAATTGTATGTATTAATAATGACAATTTTTTTAAATATTGTAATTTTGTTGACTCTACTGTAATTTTGTAATCGCTACTGCATACATGAATATTTATTTCTATTTGTTTATCTATATGTTGTAAGGTTTTAAAATTGATTTTACACAAAATATCTATAAATATAGATAGCATGTTACAACACGTGGATACACAGTTACTGTCATTTCCAACCAGTCATGGTGATAATACCTCTAGCCATTACACCTTTATTATTTGTGACCGTAGAGTTATGTGAGTGTATCGGTGTGTTAACAATGCTCTTATAGGGTCAAACTCAGGTTGTCTCACTAAAGCCAGCTCTTAACCCTTTGAGTGCCAACCACTTTTGAGAGGGTGGCACTCTCAGTGCCAAGCACTCTTTTGGTACTTATTCAAAATTCAGCAAAACAATTCATAACTTAAAATTATATATATATATATATATATAATGATTTTTATTTTATTATATAGGGGAGAAATTAGGCTATAACATAATATTTATGCAGACATTTTTAAATAAACAAATAATACAGATATGAGTTAAAATTTTCTAAATTTTGGAATACCAAAATTGTAATTTTATGATATTAATTTATTTGTATGCATTTTTTTATTGTTCCTTATGTACATAGGGACAAATATACAAACATTTCAAAAAAGTAAGTATCTGTATAACTGTATTTGTGTAGTGTTCCACACAAAAATGTATGCAACTTTTTCAAAAATAAATAAAACACTTCTTCTTCCTCTTCTCCTTAATAAAATAAACTTATAAAGTACTGATCTTTTAATTTAATTACTACATTGATGTGTTTGAAGAAGATGGCCTTGCTATCAAAAGGCTTCACAAAATAAAAAGTTATAAAATATTGGTTATTGTGATTTGTCAATGTAGTGATTAAATTAAGAAAAACCAATATAACCTCCATCTTCATCATTATTTTAATTCATAGATTTTCTTCTATGTAAATGCAACACTCGATAAAATGGTAAAAAGTTAATATTGCATAAAGAGGTAACTAAGTTATCATTGAGTAAAAGATAGATTGCAACTTAAATCGACAAGTGCCATTTCTAAATTGCTAGTCTTTCAATTTAACATTTCTGAATAGCAGCAAACATGAAAAATTAACCTTCATTCAACATGAGTAAATTCAAAATCATGAGTAAATTTCATGTATGGATATTATAATATTCGTATTATGAAATAATGTCCTGCGAATTAGAAAACAAAAAATACTATCATGTACTAATGAGACAAGAAGCAATAAAACCGTGTTTCTAATTAAAATCTTTAATCGCATATACAATAAATCATTTTGACTATTGTTAAATGTATTTCCTAGTTTAACAATAAAGTCTAGTTCAAAACCTACAAAAAGTAATAAATTAACATTTCGAAACGGTAAACGTTACAGTTGTTACACAGAAACAAGTGTTCATAGTCTTAAAATATTACCTCCGTTAAGATACATAACACAGTGAACGATGAATGATTTATTTAAGATTACAAGATTTCACTTGCATCACTTTCATTAATTTCCTGTCTGTTGATATCCAGGATAATGGTTCAAATGAAATTTCTTATTAATCTCAGTGTTCTTAGACATAAAAGCTGGTAACTCAGCGATGATTAGCTGAATTTCTGGTTGTAATGCATTTGAAATTATTTAAGTAAAACATTATGTTTTGGCATCTCCTTGATTAAGACAAATGCCAAATAATTTAATTTTTTCCACTTATTTCCAAAGACCAAAGGTCTTGGTCAAAACGCACAGAAAAAGTATTTGCTATAACCTGAGAATTAGGTTATAAGCATCACAGTTGAAGACACTGGCTACTCTACCTAGGGTTTGTAACTTAATAAAGAGTCTATAAATATTGTATAAAGTCATACATAAATTTTAAGTTCTCTTTGTATAACAAAAACTCATTTCAGTTTATTGATGAAAATCTTAATGAATAATTCAAATCTAATACGTTTTGTTTCAGATGATTTAATTTTTTGACTTTATTTATTAAATTTAAATTTTACATCTTAGTTCACAGATTTTTCAAAATATGAATTTATTTGAGCAAACGTAAAAATTGTTTTGAAACATAGAAATTCAAACTGTTAAATTGATTTGGACTTCTAAGAATCCATTAAAAACGTGTTTCAATCAATAAAATATCTTTGTTAATGTTTATCCATTTGTCACCATTATCAGTCAACAGGAACAACAGCATTTTGTAACAGAACAACAAAAGTAAAATAAAACTGAAACAAATTTATCCCTATTGGTCTGTATTTGGCAGTGGTCTTCTCAAACACATGTAAAACACAAAAGAACAATTTGAGTTAAAGTACATTGTTTTATTAAAATGAGAGTGTACAAGTTGAACATTCTCTACGTGCCGTAATGGAGACGACAACACAGCCAATCAGTCCACAGTACAGTACACGGTACGCTACGTACGGTACCGGTACTTACGGTTCTAGTCCTGGTCACTCACACACTGCGGTCCGTTTCACTAAAAGTTTAGAGTATAAGTCGCACATTTCAACAATTCATCGCTTCACCTTAATAAACGAGATACCTGTTCACTAAAACTAATAATATATATTTACGTAAAAAATGAGTAAATATGTTAACCCATAATATGTTTTAGACATCTTTTAAAAATTTAAAAAAGTTAAAAGTGATATTAGTTGATCGGTTAGTATTACTGTTGACTCCGTTCCGAGTCAACTACATCCAAAACACTCCTAAATTCATAGACCACAAGATTTTCCCTTTAAAACGTTTACTAGGGTCCTTCATCTAGACAAGGCTGGTTCTTTAGTAAACACTGCCTCCGAACTTTACAAACTATAACGTAATGGTTGTTTCTCAGGTTTGTGCCTGATACAGATCCTATATCACAGAGTTAGCCCAACAAAAGATACAACTTACATGGATCTGTCTGAGGTACACAACTACTCACGTCAACTAAGGTAATTATACAATAAAGTTTATTAAAAATAAGTACTTACACAACTAAGACACGACTAAAGAAACACACAAAATAACTTATTTTGGAAACGGATAATATAATAACAATTAATGTTTGTGATCGTTAAACAACAATCAACTACACTGTGTACATGTACAAAAATATATCACGCCATGCCACATAGTTTTATCTATATGCTTGATCAGCTTTATCGTTGAGCTGAGTTTGCAAGATATTGTAGTCTGGATTAATGTGAGTAAAAAACATTTTACACACTGAAACTTAAATCATACCCACCCTGTCTGTTGTAAAATTATTAAATGTCTTCCTATCTTCAAATCACTGTAACCAAATTTTGTATTTATTTAACTTTAGAAAAATGTCATAATAGTTTTATTACGTTTTGATTCTTGGCCACTTTAATATATATGTATATATTAATTTTAAAAAATATGCCGACTAAATTTTGAAGTTTAACATCAAAAATTAAAGGAAATTATACATTCATTGTTATAAAATAATTTTCTACCAGTAACAGAACATTATGCTTAAAATTTTACCATCTTACATATTTAAACAGCAAAAACTTCCTTGTAAAATGAAGTCAAAAACTGCACTGTAATAATGATAATTTCAGTTAAGAGGTTCAACTAAACAGATAAAAATTCTTTTAAAAAATCTACTGTCATATTTAAAATTTTGATACAAGAATAAGTACTGGAATACTTCAATTTAACTAAATAGTTTAAATTTTTACAATTTTTTTGAAAGTTTGTTATGAAAATTTAATTGGCCACCAGGAAAGCATTGTTATTCAATTCATGAATCTTACTTTCCAAAGTCCTGCAGAATAACACAATGAATGTATTTCCTTGCAGTAGTCAAGGCAATGCAACTAGTGGCCAAGGCATGCTCAACAAGTAAGCACCGTTTTGCCGAATGATGATGATTCAATATGCTTGTGACATTCTTTTAGCTATATGGAACTTCAACAATTTCATGTGATGGAAAAGGAGAAGGGACTCTTTGAGAAAAAAGAAGGATGAACCAATTAAAAATATTTTTACACCCATTGTAACATTTCCATCACCACATTTTTACCATTTCTTGTAGAGATTTGACATTGAGTGTCAACTATACCTTTTGTTTCTTGCGTTCTAAACACTAAAAACAAACCGTACTTCCAGTCTATGCGAAATTCAATTGTTTTATTTGAGAAGAAACAGGAAATACGACTGGAATGTGCTTTAGGTCTTCTGTGCAAAGCTATAGAAACAAAAAGGCATTGTATATGAACAGAATAACAATCATGACAATGCAGGGGTGGGGCAAAATGGTGCTTACCTATTAACATACTTTGTGAAATCTTGACAGCTGTTTTTTTCCTAAGCATTTGCATAAGGTCAGAAAACTGCAACTAGTGTAGTTCATAGCAGTTACAGAAGTTGGTTTCAGTGGTGTACAGTGACAAAATCTAGTATTATCAAAAACACAGTATAAAACAAAACTACTTAACAAACTGAATAGATACTACTTGAAAATTAAAGCAGCATAAGTAATCACTGCCGATTTCAACAGAATATAAATTAAGGTACTTTTGAGTGAGGTACTAAATTAAGCTTTTAATAGTAACTAACTGCTGCCATAAGTCCCCCCTCCGTTATATATACATCACTTGATCACAAAAAAATTAACATTTCCTTGTCTGAAAAGGGTTTGGTTTGCCATTACAGTTAACTTATGGGTTCAACAAGCACTGCTACCAACTAAACAATTCTAAACATTCTGCTTAGTGTTTCTTCAGTTTTAAAAGTTTGAACTTAAGGCTAAAACAGAGGTTAAGTAAAATGGCTGTTATTCCTCACAGTTAAATTATAAGAATAACTTACAAGATACAAAACGAAAACAATTGTTGAATACTGGATACTTTAAGTGAGCGAGTGTAGGTCGGTAGTACTTTAACCACACTCATTAGAACATTATTGAAGTACTAGTAAGTTAAGTACCTTACAAAACATAAAATGTATATTCCATAAGATAAAATAACACAAGTGTTAATTATTTTCATACAGTAAATGTAATGATGAAATTGTCTAATTTTAACAATTGCAAGTTGCTGTTAAAATATTGTTATTGCTAAACCATTGAGCAGGTAAAAAAATATCAATAATCATACAATAATCCAAGCTGCCGATTGTCCAATTCATGACCTGCCTGACTGTTATCAGCTGGAGACATTGCTATTTTTACCCTATATATTTACAATATAGTATTTTGATTTATAATAGAATTACTTCTGAGTTACCTAACACAAACACTGACCTTACTCCTCCCCAAAAATACTGAAAATATGTACAAAGCCACGTAAATTACAATACAAAAACGTATGTGTTTTAAAAATGTTTTTAGGCACGTTTATGTAATTTGGGAGAGTTATTATTATAACTATGTAATATGTAAAGAGTGAAATTATTGCTTTTAAAATTAATTCTAATATTGTTACATAATATTTATCATCCATCAATGTTACTTGGACGAATCAAACGTTCTAATTCTTTTAATAATTGTATATAGATTTTGTTTGGTTATAAAATCCAAACCAAATTTGGATACAAAATTATTGTAATATATTAGATTAGGAATTTGATTTATCATTTATAATAATTTTTATATCGTATATAAAAAAATCAAATAAAACATGACGGATTTTTCATACATACATTTTATGTACGTATATATGAAATGGAGCACATATACAATGATGTACATAATTTATGAAATATTTAATTTTTTCATATATACATTTTATGTATATACGAAATGTAACACATTTGTATAGTTTTAGAAAAAAAATATAAATGAGGAACGTAATTTTTATGAAATATTTATGTTTTAGATGTATTTTAAAAGGAAGGAGTAAGCTCTTAACTACTGAGCCAACAGCCTCAAGCAGCACTGTGATTGAGGAAGTGAGATGTGGGTCTGGCCTTAGAGCTGTAACATCATGCAGCGGTACAATAGTCAATATTATTCTGGTGGCTATCCAGCACCAGGATTATTGACTACATAATACATAGGTTTTTATATTTATTTAAAAGTGAATCAAGTAACCTGTTGGTAGACCACAAAATAGGATGTCTGCTGATTAGACTAACAAGTATAACCCAAGCCAGAACTCAATGTGCTTGTTGGAACTTGTTGCGACCCGCTCAGTCCCGACAAAAACAAGCAGGAACCAACGTGTTAGTCAAAATTCAAGGTGACTCGCTCAGCAGACCCACATCTTGACTTTATCAGTTGGCCTACAACAGCCAGGACTTTCTGTGCTTGTAAGAACTCGCGGTAATCGCTCAGTAGATCCATATCTTGATTTGATCAAGGACCGACTGTATTGATTAAAGGTCGTGGTGACTCGCTCAGTAGATCCGTTCTAGACTTGGTCGGTAGACACGCGACGTCAGGATCCACTGTGCTTGTTAGAACTCGTGGTGACTCGCTCAGTAGACCCAAGACACTGGCACCCACTGGGCTGTTGTGTGTACTCTCTCTATGGCTCGTTCTAATGCCGCAATCGTCTCCTCAATGTCGTTGTTTACGATAGTTAGATCGAAGAAGTGTCCATATGCTTGTCTCAAAAGGTCAGATTCTTTGGCTAGACGTTCTAGGCTTCCATCATACTGTAACAAAATAATTTATGCATAAAAGATTACATAAACCATCTTTACCATTTCATTCATTACAAGTATTATTTATAGCAATCTGGAAAAAAATAATCAGTATACATTTAAAGATGGGCTATAAATTGAGAAAAAAGAGTTTGGTTTCCTTCATAACCACAACTCATAGTCTAGGGGGTGAAAGCCAATTTGCATTTATAAGCACACAGCCTGGTGTTTCTTGAAATTGATAGAGGAATTACTCTTAAGAAAGAAATTGATCATTAGCGGTATTTTTAGTGGTGGTCAAAATAGGAGGGTACCAAAAGAGTTCAAAATACAAAATGAAAATATTTGTATCAAATTCTATATGTATTATGACCAGAAAACTGGATAAAGACACTGAAAGTTGTCATTTTAAGTGTCTGTATATGGTTACCTGAGGCTGATTTAACGCTTATTTCCGTACCTGACATATATATTTATATTGTGTACTTTACCGTGTAAATTGACCCTTGGCTTCTGAACCGTTATATTTATTAAATAAAGATAAAATAGTAATTTTACAATTTGAATTGGCTTACAACCAAGGAGTGTTAAAGGGATTAAATTAAAAAATAAGTTCCTTGACTTTATAATGATCATTTCTTACCAGCAGAAAAACGTGATTTTCTGTTATTTGTACCCCTATGGATAAACAAAAGAGTAAAAAGGTAATATTTTGTGCAGACTAATAGATTGAGACTGAGAACTTACTGGAATGTTCGTCTACCAACTAGTATGAACAGTTTGGTATGTATGTATGTACTGTTGTTTGCAGTTGTATAGTATAATAGTTCGGTCTCTGGGTGTTAAATGATAGAATACGGAACTTAGAATATTTACAGTTTTCTATTTCTACAGTTAGATAACTATGTGTTACAACAAATACTTACGTCTGCAAGATTTTGTAATAGTGGGGCAGCGATGAAAACCACGTAAGGTGCAAATTCAGAAGTTCTGAGAACTTTCAGAGCTTGGGGTTCTACGTCCAAGATTGCAACTTTTCCTTCGTGGTGAATTTTTCTAATAGTTTCCAGTTTTGTGCCATACATTGCTTCTTCATGAGTACCTGGAATTTCAGAACAATTATATGAAAATTCTAATTAAAAACATAAAATATACTCAGTTAACTTAACAGTTGAAGCCACTCGTTTGTTGGTTAGGAATTTTTCAAACGGAGTGTGTAACAAACAATAAATTATTCACGAGAAGTGAAGTTTCTTAAAAATCAGTAAACCTAGTATCTAGAAATAATAATATATAGATAACACAATTGGCTTCATGAAAGTAAATTTGTATGTACAAAACACGTAATATGACATTTTTTTACAATGAGAGAAAATAATGAAAATATATAGTGATAGTTTGTCAAATAAATCACTCCACTAGGATCTTAGTTCCTAAACTTACACAGCTGGTGTAATGACTAAAATCAAAGTCTTCCAGTTCACACCAAATCAAAACATTACTTACACAATTATCTTCTTTAAATATTTCACCGTCCCTGCATGTGGACACTCCTCTTCAGTCAACAGATGTTATACCAAAAACAGTTTTGGTTTAACATCTGTTGGCTGGCTCTCTGCGGAGAGCATTCAGCTGATTTTCTTCAACTATGTAGACGAAACATTGCAAAAATGTAATCAAATTTGATCATGATTTTTTGTTGTTGTAAAGATGTTAAAAGTTTAAAAAATATTTAGACAAATTAGCAGATACTAATAATTAAATGTGCATGCTGAATTTACTCTAAATAAAACTATTCCCATGGCATTTATGTCGTACTTATTTATTAGTATTTTTAACCATATTGTGAATACATTTTTTGAGCTATATCTTTTGTAAAATTTATTTTTTAAGATTTGTTTTACTAAAGTATCTTTTAACATTCAATTGATAA
This sequence comes from Homalodisca vitripennis, assembly GCF_021130785.1. Taxonomy (NCBI): domain Eukaryota; kingdom Metazoa; phylum Arthropoda; class Insecta; order Hemiptera; family Cicadellidae; genus Homalodisca; species Homalodisca vitripennis. The sequence continues at coordinate 163,621,880 of NC_060211.1, forward strand.
TAAGTAATAAAAAAGTAAAAATTTATTGAATTGTATTGCTTTTTACAATGTTGACACTACCTTCACAATAATTAAAATCAGAAAAATTTAATTTTCTTGGACAAGCTTTTTAAACTTTTAAGTACTTCCTATATATAATATTGTAATTTTGATAGTTTGTTTGATGTATTTAGCTGATGGATAATCAAAATCATATAAATTTACATGATTTATAAATTTATATTTTATATATATATATATATATATATATATATATATATATATATATAAACATATGGAAAACATATGTCACAAACAACCTAAGAATAGTATGTTACGATCATACCTGAATGTATACCACATTGGAAACTTGTTGGCATAAAAAGTTTAAACTTATTTTACTTTGATTCAGTTCTGAAATTTACTTATGTGGAATAACTGCCACTATATATGCTAAAATTTATTAGAAACTCTAAATGGAAATTGCTCATTTCACTGTTATTTCAAAATAATTTAAGGTGACTATAAGTCAAAGTCTGATAATTTACAACAGAAATGATGAAACTTAAAAGCACAATTATTCAGCTACTGTTACATAGTTTTTTTTTTGTTTTCTTAGGACAAGAAGCTTATAAATTGCACTTAGTCCAGTAAGAACCTTTGCACTGCTTCCGGAGTGACAGGATATTCAGGATGGGTAAGGTTAGGGAGTAGGGGCCACCTCCTATCGAGATCCATGAGGAAGAATTAGGGCACTACATCCCAAAGTCATGTCCCCCTGGAAGAAGGGGAGGCCAGCTCTGAACCGAAGAGCTGACAACGAAAACAAACAACTTAATAATGTTTTGGCCAGTCACAACATTTATAGATTGAATCTACCTCCTACTAGGATTACATCGAATACAAGGTCTTCAATTGACTGTGTTTGTACAAATCTACCACTTGAAGACGTAGAAAGTAAGGTATTTCACAGCGGCCTATCTGACCATACTGCACAACTTTGTACGTCACAAATAAGGACTTATCAGGAAAACACCTATTACAGTGGAATGAGCCGAAACTATTCCCAGAATAACCTTAGTATGTTAAATGCTTTACTGCTACAAGAAAATTGGGATGAAGTGCACAATGCTTACACTGCAGAAGAAGCATATACTAAATTTATGTCAGTAGTTACCATGGCTCTCAATCAAGCATGTCCATTAAAGAAAATTAGAAGGAAAAAGAAGGTGACAAATAAACATTTTGTAGACCATCAGGTAAACTTGCTAAAAGAAAACTTCCTTCAGAAACTTCTAGTATATGAGAAAACAAATAATGAAGAAGATAAACGCAATCTAGCAAAGGCTAAGAAAGAATATGACTTGAGGCTGAGAAAATTAAGACAAGAGGCATCAGCCAGTTTCATAAATAGAGCAGAAAATAAATCTAAAGCCTTGTGGAAGATAATAAACGATGAAAGACAGACAAAAAATGTAATACAACAAACACTCAAGCTTGAAATTGATGGACATGTAGAAGATAACCCCTATAAAATTGCAAAGCATATGAATCACTTCTTTACCAGCATCGCTGAGAGAACGCTGAAAAACAATCCTAAACCATCCATAGACCCACACACAACCTCGGACACCGGCCATGACTTACATAACTACCAACACGCAAGCCAAATAGAAATACAAAATATTATAAAAAATCTCAAACAAAAAACTTCTGCAGCCACCGACAATATCTCCACAAAAATACTTAAACATTGTAAGGAATCACTAACAATCCCCCTCACAAGTATTATTAACAAATCATTGAGTCAAGGTCAATTTCCATCAGCCCTAAAACTTGCAAAAGTTTACCCAAAACATAAAAAGGGGAGTAAAACCGAAGTTGGCAATTACAGGCCAATATCAATATTGCCAACTTTCTCTAAAATCTTAGAAAAAGTTGTCCTGAGAAGGCTTTTGGACCACTGTGAGAAGTTTAATTTATTAACTGAGAGACAACATGGTTTCATCAAGGGAAAATCAACCATGACCGCCCTGACCGATTTTGCTGACTACATAATTGACAACCTTGAGGAAGGAAAACATGTTACTAGTTTCTTCCTAGACCTGAGTAAAGCATTTGACTGATTGAGCCATGATCTCATATTACACAAATTAGACAAATTAGGAATTAAGAGCACAGCCAAGATGTGGTTTAAAAGCTATCTTAAAGACCGAAAACAAATAGTAGAAATAAAACAAGCAACAAGTGGAATCACAGCAATAACTAGATCAAGACCTTTACCTATAAATCGAGGAGTGCCCCAGGGGTCTGTTTTGGGACCAGTATTATTTATACTGTTTACAAATGACATACCCGAACACCTGGACAAATTTTGTACAGTTTCAATGTACGCTGATGATACCACCTTGCTCTTGAGTGGACAAAAAGACAATCTAGATATCAGATCATTCACAGCCTTGAACATGGCTTATCAGTACTGCCACTCAAATGACTTGGTGGTAAATCCAGACAAAACTAGTCAAGTCGCATTTGGGAGAAGATGTGATGAAGTACCAACAATACCCGACGTGGAAAGAAACACCCAAGCTAAATATTTAGGAGTCATTGTTGATGAGGGATTTACCTGGTCACAGCATGTAGACAATCTTCTCTCCAAATTAAATTCCTCCCTTTATATGAACAAACGTACAAAATCTATAAGCGACATATCTACTGCGAAAATTGCCTACCATTCCTTGTTTGAAACTCACATCAGGTATGGCCTAATGATATGGGGAGGAACTTCTGCAAGTAATCTTCAGAAAGTTTTGATTCTACAAAAGAGGGCCGTAAGAACCTTAGCTGAGCTAGGCTACAGAGAAAGTTGTAGAGAAGCCTTCAAAACCCTGAAGATTATGCCAATAGTAAACCTCTACATAAAAGAAGTCATCTTGTATGCTGTTGGACAACCCCTGACGCAGAATAGACACCTACATGACTACAATACTAGACACGGTACTCGTTACCAACTACCAGTTCACCATCTCTCCCTATATGAAAAGAAACCCTCCTACATGGGCATGAAGCTGCACAACCTTCTACCTGAAGAATTGAGATGCCTCACCGGAAGAAGACTGAAGACTACTCTTACTGACTGGCTAATTAACAATCCTTTTTACTCACTTAACGAGTTTATTGAAAGAAGACAATGAACATTGCCATTTGAAAAGCTTATTTTTGAAATTGTAACAACTGTTTGTGATGATTTTATTTGACGCCATTTCAATACTTAATGTATTTGAAAATAAAGAATATTTGTATTTGTATTTGTATTTGTATTTGTATTTGAACCAGCCTCTCCAGTCAAAATAAGCAGGGGGTGGCATACCCTTGGTGAGGTTATTAAGAACCTCTGAGGTTAGGGAACAAACCCCACCAACTCCAACAGTCATCTCCCACAGTAGACTAGACCTATCGAATTGCCCATGAACCCCAGAATCTCGACATATGCGGTTAGTGATGTGCCGCTCCTGGACATCCAAAAGGTTGCACAGATTAAAGTGACACATCGGTTTTTGCTGTGCCCAGTGGTGGGTTCAACTGGAAGGTATAAACCAGCCAGAAGTGATCCCTGCTGGGTAGTGTTACATAGTTAGTATCTAACTTACCGTACTCAAGGTACTCATTGGCAGCTATGTCCGCCATCATCTCGTCGTGGGAGACAAAGTAGTAGTTGCGTCCGTTCTCCTCATCACTACGAGGTGGCCTGGTCGTGTCTGTAACATCGGATATCTTTCTGACTTCAACTGACAATTTTTAATCTATTTTTTTGTGCAAGCCAGTTGGATCAGCAATCAGACACCCTAAAAGTCCAGCTTGGACTTGATCAGCCTAAGGGATTGTACAACTGTGATGAAGTTTGGAAAACCAATCAAAACTAAATCCTTATCCACCTTACCACACTTAGGCCAAAACTGCTACTAGGCATTATACCAGTTCAGAGAGGAGTTAATGTTCACCTTTCTTCTGTTAAACTCTAAATCCGACTAACTACTTTTCTATTCACTGTCTTCATATTTTAAACCATTAACTGCCACAACAGCGTTAATACAGACGATCCCATTTTGCGTTCATCTGCCACATACTTCACATTCCAAACAGTTGCTTTGTTACATGACATGTAACAGCTTTAAGTGTTTATTTTAACTACTACAAATCCGCAGTAGTGCTGTTTAATTGCTACTACACTAAATTGAGGAACTATCACAAAAGCATATGGTGAAGTTTTACCTGGACATTTGAAATATAACGTTATTTGGTTTCTAGTTTTTTAAATTGCGCTTTTGAAGTTGCTACTGCAAGTTTGTTTTTTTCTGGTTTTATCGTGATTCATTTGGTATGGCAGGAATTAGTTGTAATAGTAATAATAAAGTTTTATATCTTTTAAATTTGCATGGACACGATGTTATGAGTTAGGCATTCAGCAGTGTAACTTATCTGAGAATAATGGCGATCGTGATGCGAACTCAATTCATCAACCTTGACCTAATGTGATGAATCAGGAGATTCTGACGGCAGTTTGGTAAATGAAGATATCACTTAATGTTGATAATGATGGGCGAGAAACACACTTCATTAGCACTGACTGTGGAGCAGCATTGTACATAGCACATAAACCTAGCAGTAGACATCAATTTGAAAGCTCAGTACTTAAAGATTTAAATCGTGGCATTTATCCAGTTATGTTATGTGCAACTTTCTATGAGTTTCAATGATTTCCTGAACATCAAATGATGTGTGAATTTATCACCAATTGCATATCCAAACACACAAATTTGTTGAGTGATAACTGTTGTAAATCAGTTTGCAACAAAGAATATAAATCTTTCAATGATGTAAGAACCCTCCAATATATATACGAATCAGATTTTAATAATAATAAACAAAAATAAATGCTACCATTACTCGGTTACAAGTAGTAACTTTACTAATTTAGTATGATTTAATTTGAAATTTTAATTAGGCTAACCCTTCCCAAGCCACATTAAAGACATTAAAAATTCACACAACATACGTGTTTTAAGAAAATAAAAATATTCCGGTCCAGTAAGCTGATTAAAATATGTGCACAAAGAATGTATTAAAATTATACAAATCTAGTTATATATTTTACAATAATTATTTAATCATTTGATACCAAATTTCATGAGCCAATTAGAATGGAATTGACATGTCACTATGGATTAATGTAAACAAAATAATATTATAAAACATTATCTATGGTAATCAGTGAAGTGAATGCTAGAAGTTATATTATATTTTTAAAAAGTGTGAACGTGTTCAAATACAAAAATATATTCAAGTCATTCCAGATTCTATATTCCATATACTGAATGGAGACATCTGAAAATGGAGACATTTTTCTTATGTTAATTACAAATAGGTCTTGCAGTATGGTTTTGAGCTTTTTTCTTCAATATTCTAATAACATTCTAATTTTCAAATATACAGTTATGAACAAGATAATTGCATTTTTTCCATGACATATGAATTGAACAAAATTGTTTTGGAATCAGTCTATTCTTTGTATCTAGTTGCAAGTATTTCTTGTCTTTTGTCATAATTTTGTTATAAATTATTATTTAGAGAAATACAATTTTTTAATGAATGTTTTTATGGTATCGTAATTAATTTGCACTGCACAGTTTGAATCAAAATAATACAGTTCTGTAGAGTATGTTCATTGTGTTTACATTTTTATAATAGCATCAATAAGAATAAGAATAAGAATAAGAATCATTTATTCCATTGATCTGTTTACAGAAATAGGACAAGTCATTTTAAAATTACATACATTGTTAGAGCTAAAAATTACATTAACACAAAAGTGTTGTAAAAAGTTCACATGAAGTTTAAGTAATGTAGCAATAAATAAAAGTAATTTAAGTAGTTATAAACTAAAACCTAACATTAATATGGCAATTCATGAATTCCTCAATGCTGTAAAAAGGATTTTTCACTAGCCAATCATATAACTTTTTTTTAAATATTTTAAAGGAAACAAGTCTCGCATCATCAGGCAGCTTATTAAAAAAATTTATAAAATTTAATTTAAACGAGCTTTTAGTTTTAGCTAGTCTGTGAGGCAATATATCAATCTTATTCCTTCCCCTAGTGTTGTATTGATGGATCTCCTGTCTTGTATGAAAAAGATTCAAATTAGATTTTTTATACAATAAAACTTGAAAAATATAAAGATTTACTATTGTGGGAATTTGAAATTGTACAAAAAGAGGTTTGCAGTGTTCAAGTGGGTTGGCTCCTCCAATATTACGAACAGCCTTTTTCTGTAGCACAAGAATGTCAATGACATGTGAAGAATGACCCCATACAAGTAGACCATACAATATGTGCGACTGAAAAAAGCCCAAAATATGCCAATCTTAAATACTCTGGACTAACAAAACTTTTGAGTTTCCAAAGTAAGTAATTTACTCTAGAGATTTTGTTACAGACAGTATCTATATGAGTTGACCAGTTTAATTTTGAGTCTACATTAATTCCTAGGAACTTGACCGATACCAAATTGATTTCCTGTTTGAGGCTTAAAGTAATACTTCCAATGAGATGTTGGAATTAATTTATAGTTTACTGCTAATTAACTACACACTAATATCAAATAAAATCATATTACACTGACAACAATGTAAGAAATCTAGTACTTACGTGGGATAGGATAGGCATATTTGTCCGTGTGTTTCGCTATAAGTGTATTTTTTATATGTCTTCTACCGACTCCATGTGCTCCGAGTAAAACTAATGTCTTCCTCATAAAAGCTGTGACAAAAATACAACATTTTAATTAACAAAATATACTACCTAAATTTACTGAGAAAAGTGAAAAATTACCAGTAAAAATAATTGAAAAGGATTTGTTTGAATACAATAGGATTGGATTGGATTAATTTCATTTATAAAGTTTAAAATACCACAAATCACTGAACAGTACATAAGTGAAAAAGTATATCAGCTTATTCAGTAAAGAATTAATAATATATTTGATTAATTTACCACAAATACTATATGTTATTTATTGTATAAAATAAATATATCTATGCATGTTTGATATTTTCATAAGCAAATTCGCAAAAACATCCCTTAAGGACTAAAAAATGCATAGTGTAATTTATTTTACACAAATGAATAAGTGATTGATAGAATTTTTATAAAGTAAGCAACATAAAAATAAATTTTTTGTTTAAAAGATTGTTATTGAGGATGGATGATTGATTTGAAAGGATAAGTGAATTTCATACATTTTCCATCGTTATATATTACAAAAAATATAGGGGCATCTGCTCTTTACCTCTTCTCTTCCTGACCATTGTTTTTACGTGCAACTTGTTTTTGTTGTAAAATTAGATTCTGGAGAGTTCTTCACCACACATAAATTAATTTTTAAAGTTAAAAAATTTTTTTTATATGACAAGGCTTTTGTTGGTATTTAAGAAGACACTAAATTAAAATCTCCGAAACGTAGTGCAATTTTTTGTAACACATAACGATAAAAAGAAAGTAAAATGTTGCTAATTATGTGGAACAGAAGGACACTTAACACAATTCATGCATGACCACAAAATAATGTTCTGTGGATTAACAAGCTGTGGAAACAAAGGGCAAAGTGAATATCTGACATTAAAAATTACACTGTCATGATTATCAAAAGATTATTTTGTACGAGATTTTGAGAATAGATGTATGAGAAAAAATTCTGATAGATTAGGGCTGAAATATATATAGTCAGTAGGTGTGACAAAGAACATACAGTGTAAGTACTGTAGTATAATAAAAACCAGAAACCAAATATGAATAAACACATACACAAAAGTTTGCTTGCAAAGTCTACCATTTTCAATAGTACTTTTGATTTACAAGATTTGATTATCAGCATTGAGGGGGAATAAAGATTACTGAAAAAAAATTAATATCTGGCATAATAATTATGTCCTATGCAAAATTCTTATATTAAAGTTTGCCTGCCAGGACTAATTTGTGACAAATATAAATCACTACTTATTACAGCTCTGTACAGAAACAGATCTATTGATCTAAAATGAAAATGTTAAAAATTAAAAAGCATTTAGCGAAAACGTCACTTACAAGGAAGTTTAACGACTTCTTCGTAGGTAACAAGGTCCAGCTGGTCGAACACAGCGTTGTGTTTCGCTAAATATTTGTCCTTGTACTGCTTCTTCTTGCGGCCGAAGATTGAGCAATTGACTGAAAAATAACAATGAACAAAATTACTATGTGGAGTTCGTACCGACTAAGCCCTTTAGTGACCAAACGTAGTAAGAGTGCAAAATTGTTAAAATTTTTAGAACCAATTAACTTTTAGATGATACACTAATACACTATCGATGATTGTTTTAAATTTTAGTTTAAACCTAACATTGATGATTTCCCAAGGTTAGTTTTTAGAAGCATTGATTAGAAGGTTTACAGTTGATCTATAGTGTATTTATTACAGAGATATCTATCGAATTTCCACTGGGTTCCTCGAGATGTTTTAAGATTTCCACTTTGAATAATTTTTAAATAACTTATCTCAAACACAGTATACTCTTTTAAAGAAAAATATTTTTTGGGAATAATTCCAAGCAAGTATTTTATGTAACCAGAGCATATAATTAATACAGTAATGTAGTAAACATTGAAATTAGGAAAGTAATCTTCTTATTAAATGCAACTTAAATACATGTCAATGCCCATTAAGACAGTATAACTTTACCAGTTAGTAAAAATTATACATTTGGATTAGGGGTTCAATTATAAATCGCTTAATAGATTGATTATTCCATGCCTGGTTAATTAACTACCCTAATAAAAAACAATTTATATTTAAAACTTTGGTTAGAGATATTGACTGTTTTAAATATACTAAAAAGTTTATTCTTTTATTTTAGATCTTTTGCTAGAATAACAGTAAGAACTGAATAAATAGCTGCAAAAATAAAGAAAACAATAATATAAAGCAAAATAACAATTCCAACTTCACAAAGTGAAGAATGTGCAGTATATAATAAAAATTAAAAAGTAGTAAGCCAAACATATCACTAAAAAAGTAGACTAGCAAACAATATGTTTTTTTTTTTACTAGTGTCAATTTAATGATGTACTATCACATTTTATGGCTACAATAAAAGCTGTAGTAACATGTGACAACCTTTTAACCTAATAAAGCACTGATTTATGCTGATACAACGGTCATATTATCCTATATCGCATTATATCTACCTAGATCTATTTGTACTTTGTAGTAAGCCTTTTATAAGAAGATTCAGTTTAGGTTTATGATGATTTTTACATTAGACAACTTATGGTTCTTTTCTTATATTGTGATGTGTGTAATTGCTGGACAGAATGAGTATTGGGGACTCACTCAAACGATGTGAGCATATAACAAGATTTCGCAATATTGAGTATATGCATTAGTGAATAACCAGGCTGAGTTTACTCTTTGACGTGAATACAGAATTTTACAATGCAATTACTTATTGAACAACTTTTATTCTCTTCACTTATTTTAACACTTTATTTGACAATAACGACATATTTCTAAGACAATAAATAATTGTATGATGGCTTGAATTGAAATGAAATGGTTTAGTGGTGTTGATGTAGGCTATTGGTGTACTGACCATGGTATTTTGATGTACATGCTGATACCATAATTAATGACTATGTAACTCTCTAAGTGCTAGCTAGACTAACGTAAGAGACATCGGGACAAAAATAAATAGGGAACCTAAAAATGCAGATCTATACAGCAGGCACATGCTAATACAAAAAATGCATAATAAATGATAATTGGAAATTTAAAAAAGAAAAATCAGGTTTTACAGTGTTGATAGATAAAATAGGTAAGTTGATTAACACAAGAATAAGATAGAACGTAAAAACATAAAACAAGAAAAACAAATTATTAATAGGCCATAAGAATAAAATACTCTTCAAAACATTCGGAACATGGTCAATATGCAGTACAGAAAGAAAGACTTTTTTATAAGACCATGAATCGTAGAAATGGACGACTCTATATACATCTTATTTGACAAGATTATTGGTTTTAATGCATAAAATATACTGTACCAATCAATGGATGTATATATTATAGTAAGCCTACTGTTAAAACTAAAATTAAAGAAGCAGAAACCGTTCATTACACATAACAATTTTAAAATCACAATAAACTCTTTCACCATTGCCTGAACGGATTTGGATGTCTGTAAATTATACTTAAATTGCAAGCATCAAACATCTCAGTTGTTTAAAACAATAATTAGAAATATAAAAATCCACATAAACAGTTAAAATTAGGAGCGTTATATTCAGATTGAAATCCACTATTACTCATATACATATTTAAAATATTCCTTAACCCTTTGGACGCCAGTGCCTAAAAAGCCGACCGGGGCTACCCAAAACCACCAAGGCCTATTTGTACATTTTTACAAGTTTCACTCTATAATGCCCTAATGCCCTTAGGATTTATCTAAATTGAATGATTTATTTTTGGTTTTGTAGCTTTTTAGATTGGCTATTAATTTGCGTAAATTAAAAGTGCATTATCCATATAACGTATTCGGTAATTATGTGGTAATTATGACAGAAAAAGGAAAATTGTAATAAAATAATCACTTGTAATAAAAAAAAGTAATAACAACTTTTTATCCAACAGAAATATTTTAAATTGATAAAGAGGTTACATCTTGTATGCATTAAAAAAATTTATTTAATGTTTTATTTTGTATATTAAATAAAACAATTTATTGTTTTATTTAATACATTGACAAGAATTTCTTATAATAAGCGTGAAATATAAAAGAACAGTAAAATAACTAAAAACAAATAGTTGTGTCAAGGTCATTAGTGATACCAACTTTTAAATAGATAAAAGTAGTCCTTGTTTACTTCTAATAGAAATAAAACCAACTTTAAAAGCTTTTTTATCAAGTAAAAAATAATTTCTTCCTAAACGGCTGATCAATTGGACGTTGACAGTTTTAGCCTGAACCTCAACGATCCAATCAGTTGGATGTTGATGGTTTCGCATGACCTTGGTGACCAGTCAAACCTTGGGATCCAAAGGGTTAAATAATTGATTTATATCAATTGTTGTAGTTGATACTTGTGCCTTTGTCAGAAGTCATTACGTTTGTTCGAAATAGTACTGTGCTTGAAAAAATACAACTCTTATACAGGGTGAGTCAGAAATATGGTAAAATATTTTAAGACGTGATTTTAGAGCTAAAAATAAGAAAAAATGTTATATAAAGGTAGGTCCGGAAACGCTCCATTAGTGAGTAATGGTTGGCGAAAGATTTTACTTTGTTTTCAGTTCACCTGGTGAAATTAAGTGATTCTGAAATGTTTTGTTTTTACTCTTTAACTCAAATAAGGTGGATTTATAAGGAAAATCACCTGAAAAATCAAATAAAACCACTTTAGAGGTTGTAGTTTGAACAGGTTTTGAGAAAAAGTATGAGATTTGCCAAAAATCTAATAACAAAAATACCATCTTAAATGTTTGATGTCCAATAACATTGTTAAATGAACAATAAACAAATTGTTTTTCCTGATACAGATTGTAGAGAATTTAATTCTGAAAACAACCATAATAAGCAAAGTTAATTAAATATGTGAAAAAGTTATGAAATTGACTCCTCACGTATTACACTACACAGCAAACTTTTGCTGTTTTATAATAAGGAATAGTATCTGATCGGTAACAGCTGGTGAAAAACAAACATATTTTTAGTTCAAAATTTTAATTACACTAAACATATCTACAATCGCTGTAAGTCTCACTAGAAGATTAAAGATGATGCTCAAAATGACCTCCGTTGTTCGAAATGCACGCGTTCAGGCGTCTTCCCATCGAGTTTCAGACCCGTTCAAAACTCCAGGTGTCTGCTTAATGGTTTCTACTCCATTAGAAATGTTTAATCGGAGTTCTTCAATGGTATCTGTTGGGGAAAAGTAAACCAACATTTTTAAATGTCCCCAAAGGTAAAAGTCCAAAGGATTTAAGTCCGGTGATCTTGCTGGCCATGAAACTGGTCCACCTCGGCCGATCAATTGATTTGTGAAACTCTCATTTAGGTGTCCACGAACAGCCAGAGAGTAGTGCGCAGGTGCCCCGTCATGCTTAAACCACATGTTTTGGCGCAAAGTCATAGGTACATCATCAAGCAGGTTAGGTAGCTCGTCTCTTAAAAAGTTCAAGTACACCGTGCCATTAACCCTGGGAGGAAGCATGAATACGACTAAATGATCTGCTAAGATTCCAGCCCAAACATATACTGAAAACTGATGTTGTAGGTGATTAGGTTTGATAGCATGAGGATTTCTGTCTGCCCAAGTGTGGTTGTTATGGAAGTTAATGATAGCTGTTCTTGTAAAGTGAGCCTCATCGGTAAACACAATTGTATTGGTAACTGGTACTCGTGTAGTATTCTCCGAATACTAGATTGGCTGACATTGAACTGTAGTGACAATTCTCTAGTGCTCTTTTCAGGATAACCAGAAATTCCATTAAGAACGAACTCTTCTAATTCAACAGTCCTACATGACCGGGTGATGCCTGCATTACTATGCTCCGAAAACTTCAAAGAACCTGTTTCAGATAGGCGTTGATGAATAGTGGCAAAAACTCTTGCGCTTGGACACCTGCGGTTAGGAAAGTTCTCTTGATACAGACGTCTTGCTGCAGTACTATTGCAGCGTCCCAAACCATACATTAAATGCATGTCTGCTAATTCAGAGTTTGAATACACATGAATATAACCTTAAATCTTTTATAAATTAAACACACAACACTAAATGACTAATAAAATGGATGAAAATAACAGGTTAAAATACTTAACACAAACACACAGTAGGTAACTTTACAGTTTGTTGTTTTGTTCAACAATGAGGTGTCATATGTCATGTAATAATAAATGCTCAGCTGATTATTTAGTATTTAAAAATGTTTAAATGGTTGTTTTTCAAATGATTAATTATTACCAGCTGTTGCCAATCTGATACTCATTCCTTATTAAAAACAGCAAAAGATTGCTATGTAGTGTACTACTTGAGGAGTCAATTTCATAACTTTTTTACACATTTAATTAACTTTGCTTATTATGGTTGTTTTCAGAATTAAATTCTCTACAATCTGTATCAGGAAAAACAATTTGTTTATTGGTCATTTAACAATGTTATTGGACATCAAACATTTAAGACGGTATATTTGTAATAGATGTTTGGCAAATTTCATACTTTTTCTCAAAAACTGTTTACACTACAACCTCTAGAGTGGTTTTATTTGATTTTTCAGGTGATTCTCCTTATAAATCCACCTTATTTGAGTTAAAAAGTAAGAAAAAAACATTTCAGAATCACTTACTTTCACCAGGTGAACTGAAAACAAAGCAAAATCTTTCGCCAGCCATTACTCACTAATGGAGCATATCCGGACCTACCTTTATATAACATTTTTTTCTTATTTTTAGCTCTGCAATCACGTCTTAAAATATTTTACCATATTTCTGACTCACCCTGTATATTTAGAGGGGTTCAAATTTTATGTACCACATAATACTCAGAGAAATATAAAGAGGAGGTAAGTTAGTAGTTGGTTTTAACAGTTATTTTACTTATTATATAGTATATTTTATTATTAGGCCAACATTAAATTCTTTGAGGAAACAAACCAATTTTTAGCTTTCTATGGCCATAAAATTCTTTAAGAAAATTGACCAAATTTTAACTCTTTGTGGTCATACATACAAAGGGTATGAATTTCAATGTGACACACCACAAAATGTCTAAATATAGGTTAGCAGTCTGAGCAGATTTCCGAACTGAACAGCCTGGTACCGGTGGTACATGTTGTAAAGTAGCAGTGAAGCGTTACTGTACACTGTACTTTTTATAACTTCACGTCAGATAAATAAGATTCATAAATGTACTCAGGACTTGTCGTTATTCTATGATTATACAATACATAAAATACACTGTATTGGCTATATTAAAAAGAAACTAATCTTTAGTTGCTCTAAAGCTATTAATTATGTTATTCTTAACACCAATTTTTAGGCATATTTCACTTTACAGTTTATATAGATTGAAATATCCTTGCTGTAACGTTGAAATATTTCATATTTGAGTCTGGACCCTCTTTCTGAATTTTTGTTCTAAGTGTTCTAAACACTTTTCAACACATTCATGGTTATCAGCTTACTTGGTAAACGGCATCTGTGGAGGTAAAATTATGATCCAGTTAAAAGAGAAGTATTTCTACATAGAAATTACTGCGGAAGTTTATGACAGAAAGGAAGTGTTGAGGGTTAGAACATCAGGACTATGTTTTTCTAAATACGGCTATGTCAGTCAGCAGTAGTCATCCCCAGTAAAATGTCATTATCTTACATCAGAGTGTAATAATATAGGGTGTATCAAAAGAATCATCCGATTTGGCATGTCTATATTTTGAACAGAAGTAAACATATACAATTACTAATTTTTTTGGCTGAAAGGGAAACTCAAAAGGTTTTTTTCATACCTTTTCAAAGGTGTTCAATATGTCCACCTTTAGATACACGGCATATGTCTAAACTGCGCAAAACACATTAAATTTTAGAGAGTCTCTCTCATGTTGCACAATTTCAAGTGGTTTTTCTGTGCCCAATATTCTAACGTTATGGCGGTTTACCTTTCCATTTAAATGAAATGTTGCCTCGTCGCTAAACACTATGCGCAATACAAAATGTTCATCGTCCATCATCTTATCAAGAACGAAGTTACAAAACTCCACGTGTTGTTCTTTATCACCTTTACAAAGAGCTTGCAGTATCTGAAGTCTGTATCCTTTCATGCGTAATCGTCGACGCAACACACGCCAGACGGACATAGGAGGCATGTTGAGCTGTCGAGCAGCGCGGTGAACAGATTTCTGAGGGCTGCTTGTGAAACAATGGCGGACGCGCTCCACGTCTTCATCGGACACTCTGGGACGGCCCGGTTACTTGCCTTTACACACACAACCTGTTTCTTGAAATTGTGCATACCATCGTCTAATGCTCTGTGATGTAGGAGGATCAACACCATACTTATTAAGAAAGTCATGCTGAACAGTTATTACAGACTCAACTGCGAAAAACGTAGAACACAAAACGCTGTTTGTGGTGCAGACGACATTTTCACTAGAAATGAAGTAGGCATTCACTCAAGCACGCTGCTGCTACCTAGCAGGAACCATGTAAAACTTTAAAAGTTACTCTTTTCAACAGTACATTGTTGGCGCATTTAGCTTAACAAACAGAATAGTTATGATTTTATTAAATCAGATGATTCTTTTTGATACACCCTGTAAATTAACAGCCCTGAAAGCGTATGAAATAACGATAGAATATTTACATCATACCAGTAATATGTTTTATAAATTAAAACAAACTAGTACTGCAGTATACTATATAATCTTGTATTTAGTTTTTGTATTGTAATCAATGACTCACACTTGTGTATAAATGGTAAAGTTTGATTTGAACTAAATGAATTTTTTTTTTTTTAAAGGAGAAGCCGATCCCCTTTTAAGCCTTACTCTGCCCGTTCTCATGGGCCACTGGCCTGTGCGAGGATCTTTTCAAGCAGAATAAGAGGGAGAGTCGATACAGTACAAGGTCGATGGTATTGATAAAAAGTGAAACGGTCACAGACAGGCTTTGAACCTTCGCTATCTCTAACTCAGACTCGAAGTCCAACTTCTTAGATCGCTCGGCTATCGGCACTCCCAGTATTTTTGAATATTTTTGAGTATTGAAATAGTTCAACATAGAAACTAATGTATTAATATTGATCAAATTCTTGTCGTTGTTACTTGCCAGTTCACTATAACCTTTTATATCCTTCCATTAACAGTTTTTTATTTGTAGTAATGCATATATAGTTTTCATTTGTCTGCAATTTCAATCTGTTATTTAAAAAAAGATTTTAATATTTTATTATTAATTTTGATTTGAAACTATACATTCATATTTTAATATAATATATTTGATGTAGTTTTTTTGAATAAAAAAAACTAAACAAATATTGTAATAAAAATTTTGTAATTTCACGTATTTGTAAAAAGTTTTAGAATTTTAACCACTCATTAACATTGTTGAATTAACAACAGAACAAACCTGAAGTGGAGGGCAGCTAGGATTGAGCAGCAGGGGAATAGCCGAGGTTACAGTTCAATGTTGCCGCACTGTAAAGTCTAAGACTGTCACTGCCACCGAATACATCATGCGTGTGCTCTATTCTAACCTTATTTCACTGCCCTATCACAGAATTGCTTCCTCGTCACTTTGAATCCATACGCATTATAGCATGAGGAATACGCCATTTTGCTTTAGTACCATAAGGGCGATGTTTAAGTTAGTAAAATAATAACTTTTGCTACTGAATTTTATACTTGTCGAAAACATTAACATTTTGGGTATTACGATTGATTCTAAGAAAAATAGCATCAATACTTTTGTTCTATCTTTCTAAGTGCTCGGTATGCCCATAAGTGTTTTTCATTAAAAAAATATTATTTGAGCACAACTTATAATACAATAATGAAATTTTGTGATTAATTTATTTTAATATATGTCACAAATAGTTACTAAACATACTGTTCACAATTTGTCTCTAAAATCAGAGACGCATGATACAAAGACAGAGAACACAACTGACCACGTTACTTGGTAATGGTACAGCACGTGAGCTCAGCAGGGCCAGAGCATAGCGCAGTAGAAATGTGGTAATATGATGGAGCTCCGATGCCTAGAAAACGGCTTTGAACTGATTGGCTGCGGCAAGCCGACAACACCTCTTAGACCTTCCCGATGTCAGATTTGTTTTACTTTTAATTTACTTACAATTGGTGTGTCCTTTAACTTAGTTATATTTCAATGAAATCCGATTGACGCGACATCGCCTGACGAAATAAATATGGTGTTATGTTGCTAGGAAACTATTAGCCGGAGCACAGTTGTTGCGAACTTCTTGCAACGATTCTGTGACTGGGATGGCACACCTCTACTGGAATAACATAATTTACGATATTTGCCATCATTATATGTAACAATCAAAGAGACCTTAATCAAAGAAATTCTAACACACACTATGAACTTGATATCAAGTTCAAAAACATAAAGCTGAAGCATGTGTCCTTCCAACTATGGCCATCTGGTTTATTGTTTCAGATGTGGCATGCTACAGAATATATTGCCGATATTGACATTTTTCTCAGTATCTCAGCTTCTCTGGCGTTTAAAGCATGTGTTTTGTAGTGTGCCTGTATTGTACAGTTATGCTTTGTGATACTTCTGACTGATATGAACCTCAGATGTATGCTTGAATATTTTTTACATATAACTCATTCTATAGACAAATGTTTTCCTTCATCACCGAAAATGGATTTTTACTTGTTTATATATAAACCTTAGGTAAATTCGGTTTTTATCAAAACCTGAAGAAGACAGATTCCAATTCTCGAAAAATAGTGTTCCACTTTTGTAACACATAATGATAGCAAATGTCAGAATACAATATTTATAATATAATTATAAAAAATTCACTGAAATATATAAAGATTTGGAAACAATAAAAACTATGGTTCCTTTCCTGAACTTTCTCAAAATAAATTGACAGGGAGGATGATTTAGCGACAATTATTACATCAGACAGTGCTGTATTTGTGCTATAATTATTATTTGTTTGATACGAACATTTGTATTTTCACATCTCTAGAACAATAAAAGTATCTAAATAACTTCTGTGATAATATAGAAATCATGTAAATGTTCTTGATATGGGAAGTTCCTATTATCTACTCCTAAAATTGTATAACCTATAAAATTTGTTTCTTTCCTTTACAGTTATAATTATCAATAATTTTAAATGTTATTCTATTAATTTGTATTGGCCATGACTTATAGTTATAGTGATAAAATAACACATTTTAAGTCCATGTGTTTCTAGAAATCAATAAAAAATAAAATATAAGAAAATGATGCACTCCAAATTCAACTATGGCAAAGGTATCAAAATTCAAATTGTGGGAAGAAACAGTCATCTAACTATAGCTAATAAATGTCAGGCAAAAATTATATTAAAAGTTTACTACTTAAAAACTGGGATGGTCAAACTACACTACGTTTTCAAAAAATAAAAGCTACGATAACAGTTGTTTGGTGGCTGTAACGCCTACCTGTAGATCCATCACAGCCTTCTGTATGGGACGAACATCCAGGGTCGATGTCGCCATCTACAGGCACGCGGGTAACACACATACACAACTTTACAGTACCTACGCCACGCCACGCACTTACTCTACTGTACTGTAACCTTCCTCTGCTACTTTCCAACAACAACTAATTTCAGCTAGCGCAAAACCAACTCAGCTGGCTTCATCATTACAGTTCAAAAACAGACAAGTTATTTTCAATATCAACGAAAACAAGGGAACTGAAAACCTTTAACTAGAACAAGAATCTCAACTATTATAATATCTGAACAGGAAAACATTTAAATGATGATTCACACTTGTACATGATTGATAATGATATGATAAATGCAACATTTCAGGTTATAACACATTGGTTTCTACAAAACAAGAAACAATCACAACTTAGCAATTGTCATCAGATACCTTATGGAAATAAAATTGGTAATTACATTGTAATAATGACGATTGTTGTAATAATAGACTTACAGAAAAACTATTTATCAGTATTTTTTCTAGATTTTTATATGTAAAAATTCTCAAAATTAAGGTACAACAAACTTACCTTGGAACAGTATGAAAATTAAATGCCTAAAGAAAATCCTAATACTTCTTATGTGACTTTTAGTCATAAACAATAATACTTACTAATGAAAAAAAGTAGGACATAATAATATTCAGTACTTATACTGAAGGTTTTCTGTTGTATAGTTTCCTAAACTACACTATCTGGATTTAATGAATCAAAATTCAAAAACTCAAATACACTCCACTTATAAGTTGCTACTAATGTACTTATGGTTTTTCCATATTAAGATCAATACAAAATTGAATAACATTGCAATTTTGTTAGGGAAACCTGATGGATTCTTGAAAGGATGTAGGATATAAATACGTGTTATCAAAATCTCCTCAACTCTGGATGGTTCTTATTACTTAAATTAGTTACTTTCCACTATTAATCACTGGACGTTGAGCGTTTCTACTCGTATTTAATCAAACACGAATACTCATGCTAATTTCAACCAAAATTATTTAGTACGAAATATATTCACTATTAAAACTCAGTCTCTGTTTAGCTTCCAATTTAACAATAGAGTAACAAACTCAGATGTGAAGGTCAAGAAATAAAACCTATATGTTATTTAACAGTAAGTTCACTGATCAAATGCAAACAGTATTTTACAAAACAATAAACAATTACAGCCTTGTAATTGACAATTTATACTTTTAATCATTTAACTTACTACACTGAGGTTTAAATTAATAGATTTTGGGAAATAGAAACAGATTAATTGAGAAATCAGTTATAAAAAAATCATACAACACAGTTTTAGTAGCTCAAATCCAATATCGACATGCTTCTAAAACGGACCTACAAATTATTAATAATGGTTTCATTAGAAACATATCTATGGAAAAAAGAAATCTAAAAATCATTTCATTCTTGGTAATGGCTAGAAAGAACCATTTATGTCTGTATGGATGTGTGTACTATCTGATCTTTCCAAATTACCAACTGTAATACAACAGTAATATGGATATTTTTACACATGCAGTTATGTACTTAGATAAGTAATTATTATTTTCACAGACTAACTAGTATGTAAAGGACACTTATCGATCTGAGGTACAATACAAATTAGAAATCATATCACTGAGGCATTGTTTATAAGTGGATAATCTATGATAAAATATTTTGAACCTGCCAAAAATACGAGACAAACAGGTACGCTCAGCATGGACGTTTAACAAAACACTTATTAATGCTGGAAAGCCTATTCTACATTATTTACTCTTGGTTATTCTTTAAGAAGTGTGCTAAGGATTGCATTTGAATGCCCATTCTTACCTTTTAGGCCTCTAAACAGAGCTGAAAAATAGTAAAATACAGTTTACTTCCACAGTCCCTAGCCAGTTGCTATTTCATC
The DNA here is from genome assembly GCF_021130785.1 of Homalodisca vitripennis. Taxonomy (NCBI): domain Eukaryota; kingdom Metazoa; phylum Arthropoda; class Insecta; order Hemiptera; family Cicadellidae; genus Homalodisca; species Homalodisca vitripennis. Next base: position 163,642,076 of record NC_060211.1, read on the forward strand.
TTATACTTAAGGGGGTGCACAATCGTAAGGACAAAATCAGCAATGCATAATAAAATACTAAAAAAATGTAATGCAATAATTGTTATTATTTCCAACCATTTCAATATTTCACATAGCTTTCTTTTAGTCAATTAGCAAGTTATTAATTGGCAATGTTGCATGCAGCCAGGAGATTACAGCTTAAAATCTTAACAAGACTGATTGCATATAGAGGACCAGTTTTTATAATGTTATACGTCACATAATTTTTCATCTAGTACATTTTTTTAATAATCTTTAAATTAAATTAATTTCTACATTGAAAATAAGATGAATTTATAAAACATGCAGAAAATATACTAAACCGCAAGTTTTTGTTGTGATACACAAAAAAACTTAATAATTATCGTTCAGTACATTCTTCTAGCCCTAGATAGAGCACCCCCTTACATATAACAGTCAGTGGTAACTTTTTATTATTATCACATAACTTGTATAGTATTTTATGAAAGCTCATTTTTCTCATCATATGGAAATTCAACCCTTTTAGTGCTGTTATGCACCTCACATGCATAAAATGCTGATCATTTTTACCCAAAAATGCATACCATGTTTGGGGAACTAAGGAAAAAATAGATGTTAAAATTATGTCATAACAATCTAAAAGTAAACATAAAAAAATGTGAAATGGACAAAAATTATTGGTTTGGAGTTTTTATCTACCTATTATTTTGAGAAAAAGTAATTTATCATGAAAGGGAATATAAACAGACAAAAACTGCACATTTAACTGCACATTCTGAAAATTCAATGTCACAACACAATGGTATAGAAAAACAAAAAGTAAAAATGATCTATGTTCTTGACATAATTATAATATTTATTTAAAAAATAAACAACATAGTGCTTGTATTAGATATAGTCTTAGAAAAGTTTGCTAGGTTTTCAACACAATTAAAAAAAAGTACGTTATAAGTTTAATGAGGAAACAGTTTTACTAAGTGATTTCATATATTAAAAAAATCACAGCATGAAAATGTACAGTAGTATGTGAAAATATGGAATACATTTATTAAGAGTAACAATTTTTTGGTACAACATAGGTGTGAAGTATGATCACAATACTGGGATTTAGAATGTTCTACATCAACAAAAAAGTAATTGAAAACACACCAAAGATGAGTGAACTAAAATAAAAACAGACATTTTTAATATATGAGACATTATTTAGAAACCATTAAAAAGACTATTATGAAATTAAGTCTAAACAAAAAGACAATAAAGCTATATTGGACATTTCTGCACCCAATACCTTATCACAAATAAGCACTGCAGCACTAAAAGGGTTAAAATTATAAAAAAAATACAGCCTTAATTAAAAGAACCGTTATTTGTATAAAAATGTACCAAAATTAATAACTGATTTTGCTTTTTTCTAATAATAACACTATCAACACTGTGAATTATAAACAAATTCCAACATCATTAAAGCTGAATTATAAATATGATGCAAGTTATTCCCCCTAGCACAAAATATCACAAGAGAAATATTTTATAATCTGGGAAGAGGAGTTCTTGAATTATAATAACACTTAATAAATTTGTACTTACACTGTCCATTATATTATGCTTAAGTTTTAAAGAATATTTAAATTTTAGCTATAACAATGTTTTGTTTGTTTTTTTATGTTTATTTATTATGATGGAAGAGCTCTAATCAGGTATGTGATAAAAGACAATCCGTTATTAAATGTAAAAAAGAACAAAAACAGTCACTCGGTTTTAAAGTGTGGAGTTTGCTTTCTTCCTAAAGTGAAAAAATCACCCCTGGATATAAATTCTAATATACATGAGAATAGTTTAGTATATATTATTTGTTAGTTTTAATCCTGCATATTTTGACATGGTCTGTATCTTGTATCTGTTCTACTTTTAATATTGTATGAAAGTGTATACTTGTATTTGTTAGTTTTAGTTGTGTATGTTGTATTCATTGCTTTTAATTTAGTATATTTTTGTAGTGGTGTGTGTATTTTATCTGTTACTTTTAGTTGTGTGTAGTATTTATTGGTTTTCATTTTGTATATTTTTGTCACGGTGTGCACCTTGTATTTGTTAGATTTAGTTGTGTATGTAGTATTTATTTTTTGGTTTTAATTCTGTATATTTTTCTCATGGCGTGTATCTTGTATTTGTTGATTTTAGTTGTATATGTAGTATTTATTTCTTAGTTTTAATTCTGTAAAATTTTAACTATTTAAGTTTATTAATTTGACTTTTGATCATCAAACTAATAAAAAAAAATTCTCTTCCATAATTAATGTTATACTTTTTAAAATAAAACATTTTAAAGTTGTACTTAAATTTGAAGATTTGTATAGTGAAGAATTACAAGTTTATCATAAGTATGTTGGTAAGAAACACATTGTTAACCCTATCTAAAATAGTAGAATACTTACTTTTTAATACAATAAAAATAGTTTTTCTGCAAATTTTTGCTTACAAATACAAAATAAACAGAAAAATATCAGGGTAAAGTTAAGGTTTTTTAATTTTTAAATATGGCTATAAGACACACATAAACTTTGTTTTTCATTGTAATAATAAATAATTACTGTTTGGAAAATATCTCACACCCTCAAACATGATGTGATTTTTTTATAAACAAAAAAGATGAAAGAAGTGACTACAAAAACTAAAAAAATTAACAAAAACAAATCATACGAGTAAAAATTACAGCCTGTGCTTAAGGTTTATCACATATTTCATAACATACTCTATACTTATAAGTTTTTAGCTAAACTAAAACGTGCATTGTAACCAAATACTAAAAACAATAACAAATTTCTAACCAAATATGTAAGTGCTCATAATCTAAAAAGATTATGGTTGGGGAAAAAATTATTAAGAAACTATTTTAAGCTGAAACTAAAAGCTTAAGTTTTTCCATATTTTGTAAATTAAAAAGCACTAGAGTGATATAACCTGTATATTTAGACGCGCATATAAAAATTTCTTGAAATGCAATGCCAGTAAAGAAAAGCGGACCACACACAAGTATGTATTCTCCAACACTGTTTAACAATGACTAGTGTGTATGGATTTTATAGAAACATTTCTTAATCTTATTAAGTAAACCAACACAGAATAACTCATATTGGAAAAGTATTATTTCTTACTGAATTTACGGATACCAAGTACATCTATTTTCATTTAGTGGTTTAACTGCATTAAAAGAGGTATTAAGGATTTTTTCAGCTTGATTTTTGAATTAATTTGTTAGCTTATTAAAAAAAATAATTTACTATATTGCATTTAGTGGCATATAATATATTACAGTATATAGTTTAGAACCACTTGAATCCATTTGGTACCAATCAATGTCATGATATCTGGAAGATGTATTTAGTCAACATAGCTATGGTATGATTTTATAAGAAAGTTGATAGCATTTGTTTAGACTATATAAAAATAATATTTTCTGTTACATTATCTAATATTTAATCAGCATTAAGTTGTTATTAAGTTTAGTTTATGTAAACAAAATATTGATGTATTCTACTGTTCATTTTACATAAAGCAAATAATGAAATCGATTGATTCATTAGATTATACACCATATGCTCATATTGCTGCATATTTGGAAGTAACTACACTTTAAAAATAAACTGAAAAAATCATTGGTTTAGTGACACGTTAAAATATGTTTATCATTAACAATTAATGAAAACTATGATCTACTGTCATCCTGGGTATATGTTGCAGAAATATCTTTCCAATTAAGGTAGAAGGTGTAATCAATATTTGGTTGGGGTATTTTAAAAATCAAAACATTTTTTAGTCACAGTAATTTAAGATATCTTTTCTAAAGACGGGAATAAACATATTTTCATTATTCAACAAGGAATTGTAGGTATTTAAAACATAACTTAAGGATATCTTATAATTGAAAGAAGATTCAAAGAAAAATGATTAAAAATAGTATACATTTTTTACAGGTGCCAATATGTATATGGGGGAAATGGAAATAGGTTATCAATATAGAAATACAATCTCCTGAAATAATAATAATAAAAAATTACTTTCTTAATTTATATTTGATTAAATATGTGATTTCCATGAATTAATCATAAATATATCAATCCCTGAATCTATAGTTTTTTCTTGTACGTACTACACAAAATTTACATTTTTATCAAAACCCTTTTTATTTGTGTTTTATAACAAAATTGCCTAAATTTTCCACCTTAAAAAGGTGTGAAAAAATATTTTTTCTCTATTTCTGCCTTTAGGGTTGTTACTATAAAAACTGTGACATGGAAAGAAAAATATATTAACGCAAACAAATATTGATTGCACCAGCTTCATATAGTTCAATAATGGATTAATAGTCTCGATGTCACAATCTGATCACAAGATTGCAGCAACTGGTATTAGACAAGTATGTATTACACTGCCTCCCATTAGCTGTTACCAAACAGGTGTAGAGGGACAAAGTTGTATTTCATTACAACATAAATATTATCACTAAATTTTAATAACTACAAAAGAGGCAATATTAATTGTTATTTTTATTGGATTAATTTAAAGAACTAAAATAATTAGTCGGTAATTATATGAAATAACTGTGAAAAAGCCAATAAGAATTTTAAAATTAAGCACATTATTAAATACTTATTTAAACAGTAACGTAATTACTGGTAATTTAAGGCACATTTGTTTTCTTATAACTCTGGGTAGCCAGAAGGATCCTCTACGGTAAACTCTCGACAAATAGTGCAACGTTGACCATGCATGACGACAGACAGCTCATGCCTCGCGCATGCTGACACATAGAGTGACTGTCTGCACAGTTACGGTCTGAGAGCAGTGCTCGCACAGCCAGCTCACCTTGTTCGTGTTTGCTCTTCTCTAGAGCGATGCATGCCGTCCGCCACTCTTGCAGCTCGGGCGAGGGTATGAGACCTGCGGAGCCGGCCGCGTTGTCCTTTCTCGCCTGCCACCAGTTGTGGTCATCTTTGCTAATTATCTGCAGAACATTCAGTAGGGTAATATTAGTTTCGTCATGATTACTATTTGCTCTAATCTAGAGCAATGCATGCCGTCAGCCACTCTTGCAGCTCATGGGAGGGTATGGACATGCAGTAAGGTAATACTAGTTTCAACGTATAAATTAAAAAAAAAAAAAAGTATTAAAGTTTTTGCATAAATATTGACCATACAACTTATTGATGAATACTTTAGTTTAAAGTTTGTTTTTGATGAAGGATTGTGAAGGGAACCAGATTTTTCCAGAGTTCTACTATGTGGTTGTTCTGTGAGTGCAGATTTATCATGGCCTGTATTCTCTAGTTCAATTTTAATAATTAGTGTTGTGTTTTTTTTTTTATCCAGTGCATGATTAAAGTTAGCGTGATAGAGTAGACACTCAACATGGTTGTTGTGATTCCTGACTTATGCATGTCACAACACTCTGGTATGATTTGCTTATTTTAACCTAGGTTGTAGTTATGTTTTAGGTTATTTATTATACCTGAGGAAGAGATCAGATTGCAGATCTCGTAATGTAGTGTTACTGATTTTCTTGTATCACTGAACAAAGGCAAATGCCCGGAAAAATTCTGTTTCCTTCACAATGTTTTCATTGTCAAAAACCCACTTCAAACAAAGACTTGTTATTTATATAAAATATTTACCAAGCGCTGCATACACATGCACTGTGAGTATCAATTGTATTAAGATTGTACCTGAATTACACTGATTTAGAGACCTCTTCTTTTTTTAATGTTATTGTTCATTATTTATGAAAATCAGTGCAATAACTGTACAAAGAATACTTCATATATTCTCAACATAGATAGCTACATCGATAATTTCAAAGACGATTTGAAATTACAACACAGTTACATTCACATTTAATACATCTGGCAAACTGATACTAATTCGGCAAGAATGATCAATCAATTTAGGTTGTACAAAGCTTTCGTTGGTGGTGTTGATAAACAAGGCTAGAAAAAATAAGCTCGTAGATGCCACGGTCTCTTGGAATTCTAAAGCATTTACAGAATTAGTAAAATAGTTCACACACCACTTACTCTTTTTGAATATCTGTCTCACTATACAAGACAAAGAAGAAACTACAGTTAAGATGCACCTTTGGAAACAATTGCTTATTTTTTTATGGAGCTGGATTAATCTTACTACTTGAAATGTAGTTGAAGAAAAAGAGAAAGAAAGAATTGGATTAGATTGGGACAAAAAACATGATTTATTCCATAAAACAGTTAACCAAGATCCAGTCTTTGATTTGAGGTAGAACTCACGAAATACAGTGGATTTTCTCTCTGACAAAAATAAAATATTTTTCGCAGCACCTCTGAACACACAAAAAACTGTTTTGGGATCCTACATTTTCAACATTTTCTGGGAGAGGAGCCCTCGGACTTTTCTTTTTTAGGGTTCTTCCATACCCCTAGGAATCACAGATCTGTCACCTCTAGTTCTATAAAACAAGTACTTATCAATAGATTACTTGAACCAAATTCTAGTTTGCACTGCCAGGGTCTATTTAGAATTATGACTAATAAGAAGTAGTTTGTTTTACAAATACTTTAACATAACATTGATTAAATTTACAGTTTGTTGTGATTCTTAGTTTCAATAACTAACGAAGTCTGAGAATAAATGTTACTAACCTGGAGGATATCTCCCGTTTTGAAGGCAATTCCCGCTTGAGCACAAGGTATGAGGTCATCGTCCAATGGGTCGTAATCAAATTGAGCACGGACAAATATCTAAAAAGGACAATGATATTAGAAAAAGGACAATAAGACATTAGTATTTGATCTAGGAAAAATCCCTTCAATAGCAGCAGTCTATATTGCTAATTATTTTTAAAGAGCCATTTTTACATTTTTTTGTAATTTTTAATAACAAATATATACATAACATATTATAGTTCTAATTTAAAAAAATCCATAGTAAAAATAAATCATGCAGAAATAATGGCACGTTTAACTCCGACCAAATTATATGCTGAACATTTTATTTCACTGCTTTCACACTAGCAAATGATTTTGGACATTTTATATTTAGACTCTGTGATCAGGATTTAGATTCTAAGATTCATTTAAATCACTTTAACTTCATTTTTACAAAACACAAATAATTCTTGTCGTAAGAACTTTTGGTAATATAGTTTATATACAATATTTTATAATTTCACAGAATATAAAATTATGAATATTTAATCGAAATTGTGAGTCTTAAATCTGAGTTTTATAATTAATTAGTAATATGAAGATGAAAATCTTTTTGTTTGAAAATTAAAAACAAAATTGGAAAATGTAAAGGTTCTCCAGAAGTATTAAAAAAAATGAATGAATAAACTTACAAATCCCAATTTCATCTGAAATCAAGCTATCCAAATTAATTAGACAAACCATCTTTCATCTGACTCAAGATTAAAAGTCAGTCTCTTGTACCTTTTTAATGAAGATTTTTTAAATTAAAAACAGCATTATGAGCTTTTTTATTTTTCGCCTAATCAATTTAAAATTAAAATTTTGAGGATATAGTCAAAATGGTAACAACTTCTAAGGAATTTTGATTTATTATAAAAAAAAAACATAGTTTTTGGATAAAAAAAATTTAAGATTTCAGAAAATGAAAAATCATAAAGGTAATGCCTGGTGAATGCAAACCACAATCTCATGCACAATTCACTCAAAATCGTTCTGCTGTTTTAGTTGTGTCTGAAAATGCCCACAAATACATAGAGGTTTGGAAAACCAAATTTTTGACTTAGGCAGATTCAAAACAGGTATTTTCACTTATAAAATACTATGCATATGGGAGAACTTTTAGACAAGAACTATAAATATACAAGTAGCACAAACCAGAAAATAATAACAAACTTGAATAATAAATGAACTTTTAAGACTCAGCTCTTCTGACGGCTATTTTGGTACTGTTCTTCCAAGAGCAACGTAAACCCTTAAACCACACGAGTATAACTCTTTTACTTTTTCATAGAATTTAAAGGTATAGTTGTGCGTAGCTTGTTTTAAAGTTTTCTGATATTTTTATTAGTATAGTAAAGTTTTACTGTGAAATATTAAATTGTCAAAAAACAGACACATTTTAAAACACACATACATGAATACAAAAATAATAAAACTACTGGTAAATTATGAATCTTATAAAATTCTATGATAAAAATTTAAGTTTGTTAATAAGGTGCAAGGATAACATCCGTAATCTCCATTAGTACTACCAACATTTGTCCTGTTACAGTATTAATTTAATTCATCCCATGAATGTTGGTAACAAGCAAAACTAATCAGATTAATGTATGCGTTTGGAAGCAACACATGCACATCATCCTGAATATAATCATAATAAATATATATCTGAAGATAAAGACAGTACGTTATATTCTACCTTCCACTACGTTTAGCTTAAAGATTAACATAGTAAAATCTATAGATGAAGGTGAAACTGTCATTGGCATCTTCATGGATCTATCAAAGGCCTTTGATAATTGTAGACTCTTGGAGCAATTGAAAAATTCTTTAAATATTACTAAATGTTAATAAAAACACTACTTTTTTCCAAATTGTTTATTTTTGGACGAGGCCTTTCGAAACCAAAGGTTTCATCTTCAGGCAACTCCACAAATAAATATTTACACATTGTTTGTTACAATTAATATTAAAATAACATATGGTGTAAAAATGTAAATACAACAATTTTGGAAAAAATTTCAGCCAGTATGAAAAATTAGATTTGACTAGAGTTTAATTTTTGAATAAATTGAAAAGAAAGAAGATTGGAATTTTCAATAGGGCCCTCTTCATTGTTCATGAGTTTTTCTTTATTTCTGTTTATGTATAGTGTTTCCCAAGTATTCAAGTTCATTGGTTTTGTTATTTCTTTTATTAATTTTAGATTTTTAATCGATGTTCTGTGTCCTGATTCAATGCAATGCTTGGCTACAGCAGATTTGTCAACTCTTCCATATTTTGTGTGATAAATGCTCTTTAAATCGTGTTTTGATTGTTTTTTTTGTTTGTCCAATATAAATTTTGTCACAGTCATTGCGTCCAATTTCATAAATTCCCGATTTACTATCATTTGAAATTTTGTCCTTAAGGATTGTAGCCAAGCATTGCATTGAATCAGGACACAGAACATCGATTAAAAATCTAAAATTAATAAAAGAAATAACAAAACCAATGAACTTGAATACTTGGGAAACACTATACATAAACAGAAATAAAGAAAAACTCATGAACAATGAAGAGGGCCCTATTGAAAATTCCAATCTTCTTTCTTTTCAATTTATTCAAAAATTAAACTCTAGTCAAATCTAATTTTTCATACTGGCTGAAATTTTTTCCAAAATTGTTGTATTTACATTTTTACACCATATGTTATTTTAATATTAATTGTAACAAACAATGTGTAAATATTTATTTGTGGAGTTGCCTGAAGATGAAACCTTTGGTTTCAAAAGGCCTCGTCCAAAAATAAACAATTTGGAAAAAAGTAGTGTTTTTATTAGCCTTTGATAATGTTTATCACTTTATATTTATTTCTGTGTTGCAAAGGATTGGAATAAAAGGAAACTCCCTTAGTTGGTTTGAATCTTATTTGCAAGACAGAAAACAATATGTTGAAGTAGTCCACAATACTTCTAAGGCTATAGTTAGGAAAAGATCCAAGTTAAAACACATAAAGTATGGAGTACCACAAGGGTCAACACTTGGTCCCCTACTTTTTATCTGCTACTTAAGAGGTTTGAAAAATATATTAATCTTTAAGCCCTCGACAGGTTTATTTCTGTATGCAGATGACTTAACTATAACAGTATCCAGTAAATCACAAGAGAATCTTGAAGTTAAATCAATGATTAAATTAGCAAACATCCAATAATTCATCATTGGCTGAAATTTGCATATGAGTTATGAAAAACTAAATATATATTTTACAACCAAACATAACAGAAATAGTTCTAATCCATTTATAACAATTAATGAAGTAGACATAGAAAAAAAATCAATTTAGGTTTCTTGGATTAATATTTGACAATTCATTAAGTTGGGACAGGCACGTCATTTCCGTTTTAAATAAAATAAACTCTGGGTTATATGCATTAAATAAAATGTCGAAACAATGTAGTTTCCTGTGTTGAAGATCAAATCAACGTCACTATACCATAAGGTTTGATAATATAGAACTGATGCTTTTGTTTGCATTCAATATATGGGACAATCCTATGGGGTAGTACTAAAGTATTGAAGCTAATAAGCTTTTTGTAGCAAAAGTAAGCCTAAAAACACTTAACATTCGACACAAACATATTGAAAGGGGGTTTCAGAGTCAATTTAGGTGAAACCACTTTAAATCTAAGTTAATTTTCCTGGCTGTAGACAGTAATGTTTTTGTACTTTGTTATAATTGGCTCACTATAATTGCATAATTTAAAAGGATAGTGGGATTTCAAACATTTGCCATCGTTATATGTTACAACAAATAGTGTTTAACTTTTTTTGTAACATATAATGATGGCAAATGTCCGAAATCTGATCCTTTCAGATCATTCATCGTGTATAATTTAATAACAATTCATCCTTACGCAAAATAGTCTATTAGAATTAATCTATTTCTCATCAATATTGTACATATTAATTAAAATATTACATAATTCTAAAACATTAACATATGTCTACAATGTCTTAGTATGTAATTCAACTTAATTTTATTATTTATATTTACCACAGTATCCAATTTTTGAAACTTGTGTCCTTAAGTTTAAACAAAATTGTATTAAAGTTAAAAGTAATATTAGTCTCATTTAAAGACAAAAGTTTAAATGCACCCAAATGAATTCTATTTTTATATGCACGGTTGCTTTCCTGATTAATCATGACGTCTTTATATGATTTTCAATAGAAAGTTAAATTATTAAATAGGTCAACTCTAGACTATAATTACAATATTAAACAACTGTTGTATTTCAATTATTTTCACTCATATATACACATCCTGTACATGTCTATCATTATACTACTAACCTAATTATTATGTTTTAATTCAAATATTTTTAAAGACTAAACTGACACAACCCTTACTTAAAAAGTTACAATATAATTAAATACTAGACTGCCATGGGTACATTAGATTATTTTTGAAGACAATAGTTTGTATAATTTTACATAACACTGTATTAATAAACACAAACATGTTTAAACCACTTTATTAGTATTCATTTCATTGCAATTTATTTACTAAGCTAGAAATATTTAACAGAATGGAAACTTCTAATTAATACAGAAATGTGTTTTTGATTCGTAGACTTACTAACCTTAACCATCCTGTATTATTATAAAATTCTGCTTTTATACAAGTCATGTTAAATAATTTATAAATTAAAGAATATGTACAACTTACAACAGCTTCAATACTTAGCGAAAATGTTAAAGAAAATATCCATATAACAAACAATTCAACTCCAACTTTTAAGGCAACTTGTTTAATAAATCTTTTTTAAGATCTGAATCTATCAAATACAGTAGTTAAATTGTAATATCAGGCATTACAATTGCACTAAAAGAAATACATGCTAACTTTTTATGGACTAATGTTCTCTAAAAATGTGTTCAGTACTAAAGGCAAACGACATAACACAGGCTAATAGGTACCAAAAAAAATTAGAACTACTAAAATAAATTTTCACAGAAAACCACATTTGATTTGATTTTGAACTATAGTAATGTATTACTATACTAATTCAGTAATAGTAGATATAAAATATCAATTAAAATTTATATTCCAATCTTAAATTGTTCCAAGTTCTCCATTCTGAACCATGTACCACAATAATGATGATTTTCCTCCATTACTATGCAAACGGCTTCTTACTCCTACTCAGGATAATACTAAGCTTTGGTGGGACCGCCATGTCCTGCAACCACACCCCCGACAACCCATAGACAAGTGGCGGGGCTCGACTCAGGGCCCCGGTAAAATTTGCCAAAAAAAACAGATCTGTTTTAAGTACAGGAATGCAATAAATTTTAATATTTAAGGACAGTAAGGGCCAGTATACCCTTAATTCATTGCCTTTTAATTAATAATTTAGATTTGTCATTGTTAATTGGTTTTTCAAATGTAGGTTCAACAGTTTAATGTTTGATACACACATAACACAACTATAGTGGGAAGGATCAATTCAAAAGGGCTCAGCATTCACATTGTTTGATACAGTTATTAAATTTGTAGATGAGGGAAAACATTTTCGCTAGTTATGAAGAAGGAAACATTTTAGCACTTATGGGCTACACATTATGTGTTAAATTTCTCTTTATATTCTTTAGATATATATATATATATATATATATATATATATATATATATATATATATATATATATATATATATATATATATATATATATTTTGGACCGTTTTATTGAAATATTATATTCAGTACGGTAGTTTTGAGGGGAATGTGACATTTATTTCCAGGATGATATCACTTAGTTCCGATGAGAGGTTCAGATGGGATGGCAGTAAACTAAGTAGACACTTCTTATATTTATACTTCTTGGTTACAATTTTCTCTCATAATGTTACGAGTTACACTTCCTGGTGACTGAACCACTTTTAGTGTGCTTTCGAATGTGTGGCAGTGAACAGGTGTATAAACAACACAAGATAGCGGGGGCAACCATGAAAATTATCGCCACATAAACCTGATTTTCAGTCAACGGCATCACCCTAAAAACGTTGCCGATCTTATTCGTGTCAAATCATTTTAAACCCAGGAAGTATAAATAAAAGAATGGAAAGATAGTTGAACTGGTTATGACTATTTTAATCCAATAATTGCTCTTCTAGTCAGAAATTACTCATTTCTCTTAAAAAACCAAGGTGGCTTTACTGAAAAACAGTATCCAAGCAATTTAAATAATTTAAATTCTAAGAAAACTGTTTCATGGCAGGATTTTTTAAATCACTAAATCATAATTTTTATATAAAAATAAGTAACTTAAAACTGTAATGTAGTGTTTTAATTATAATGAAACAAACAAGAAAAATAATTTGAAATGCACAGCTTGCTATAAAACAGTTTTCATTTTCTTCACATCTTAAATACATGGTTGTTTAATGGTAAAGGATTAATACAAATGCTCATTTTCAATTGAATACTCTTTTCTAAGACAGTTAATTTAAACAGGCTACATGCACTGATTCATATTTGGGTGTTATTACACAAAAAGGAATTAACTGACAGAACAAAATTATCTACGATCTCAGTTTAATTGTTGTAAGAAAAAATGTCTCAAATCAATGAACCTCATTTAGTGCAACAGTTTGTAAAATGCATTGAAAGAGTGAGAATTGAATCAACATTTTAGATAATCAGTGCCCATATCTGAGGAATAGCATCCTAGACACGGCTATTCTCTTGGCGTAATGCTGGAGATCTAGTACTTGGAAAATTTAAGGTGATGAGATTTAGATTACAGCATTTTTTGTGTACGATGGTCTGTACGTTCAAGTATTGTTCTCAAATAACATCAACACCAATAAAAAAGATATAATTAAGGAACATCAAATTATAACTCGAAGTTTGAAAGTTGGTTTTGTCAATTGGACCAACAACTTTATGGTTCAGAACTTGTTACACTCTCTGGTCACAAAGCGGATCCTCATTCATTCTAATCATATTTTAGCTAATGTTTAACGCACACGATAATGGTGCAAAGAAAGCCTACACGAGCTTGTAGACAGAGCAGTCATGTGTTTTCATGTCTTGATTATTTGATAGATAAGTTTGTTTGTTAATTAATTCATTTCTGCACAACACCATCAATATGGCAAAAACTAGCTAAACATTCTATAGAACCACACCATGCACATTGGTACTTTAAAGGCTGCTAAACAAATGTACTATATAAAGAAAAGAAACTAAACAATTTTTGTATATTATTATGTTTGAAATTAAAATCAGGGATATATAAGATCATTCCGGATTAAAGCTGCTGGATTAAACTGTGTTCAACTTTCATGAGGCATTCTCCCTCTAATATCATAAAAAAATCAATCAAGAGATCTTTATTTTCTGAGCTACTTTTAAAGGTAACTTGAAATCCCGTAGAAACACTAATAGATATAAAAAAATAATTTATATTTTGCAATCTAAGTTAAGTGTAATGTACATATCAAATTACTGTATTAAATTCTGTATGTAAATTTTGTACGTACCTACTAGGGAAGGGGTAAAATCAGGCTTAGTAATTAGTTAATGAGGGCAGTTTAGAATTATAGATAATTATATAATTATCATGTAAATTGAAGCATATGTATCAAATCATACAGTAATTATTGCTTTATGTTTCAAGATAGATTTTTTTCAATGTGCTAACTATTTTCTATTAACATCCATTCATATTTTTTAGTTTTATTATTTGATTTTATATCTTCCTCTGCATCAAACAGTTTAACTATAGGTAATTTTTATTAAGAAGTATTTAAAAAAGTTATGATTCTGCATCACTTTAGATTTATAGAATAATAAAAAACTTATTAGTTTTAAAGATACACATAATTTATTTCTTTAGATAAGCTAATTTTATATCAGACTTATTTTTTATGTGCAATGAATGGCCAATGTTAAAAAATGGCCATAAATATATAAAAAAACTATATTTATACATTTATTTGTACATCATTCATGTTAAAAGGTCAATTAAAATAAACTTATTGATAACTTCTACTCTATAGGAAACTTTTTTTACGTAAAGTTTTTAATTGTTATTTGTTGATTGTTATTAACTGTTATATTTGTTATAATTTTACTGAATGTTACTGGAATATGTATTGTATTTTTCCATTACAGAAAATAGAATCATATGTTATAACTGTAGTATTAGCAATTAGTGTAAAAGAGATAATAAAAAAATAACTTTAACTATCTTTAACAAAAACCATGATGGATGCATCTAATGAAATGATTGATAAATATACTTTTTGTTACAACTGAAGCTTGCATAATAGTATATGCTGTTTTTATGGTACCACTAATTTTGTATGACTCTGGAAAGTATGTAATAATAAAGTTTGCTTGATTCCTAGGAGTACAATATTAGATTTTTGTATGTTAGGATCTAAAACTGTTGGAGGATACCGTTGACAAGCACAAACTAAAGAATTAATTCTTAACTTCCTATAGTTTTGTTAAGTACTGTCTAAAGTAATTTATCTGATTTAAAGAAAAAACTATAATTGAGAAAACATTCTAATAAATTACCATATTTCATGTTTTTCTTTGATTACCATTAATCAGATACAATATGATGTATTATAAAAGAGTTAGTCAAATATAAACTGCTTTCTTTTTTCTGCATATGGTGTACTGAATAAAGAAAATAATTAAGTTTCATCATAGTGGAAAGGAAGTTCACAAATGGACATATCCATGACTTATTTGGTTACCAGTACATGTCTATAGTAGAAACAATAATTGTACAATGCTTCTTTAACCAAGTTTCTAACAATCAATGGCCTTACTTTTTATAAATTTCTTGTTAAAGTGATTACACAGTATGGTGAGAAAAATTGTTTCTATTATAATAAATGAGTGGGTTAGTTAAGTTTCCGAATAACATAAAGGCCTTGAAATTAAGCTTCAGTATGAGTTCCAAAGTCAGTGCTGGAAGCCTTTAGTGATCAAGTGAACTTAATAGGTATTTTAAGATTAGTGATGAGTCATTAGTGAAGTTGAAATAAGTAAGAAAAGTGATACTTGTGATTTATCGTCACTAAATGATCTGCAGATCAATTTTGAGTTTCAATAAAGCATATGTGAAATTGGCTCCATGACTTTTGACAGATAAACACCAGACAATATACGAGATCTACCCGAAAAGTATCTGACCGGCATTTATTTCTTCACTTCAGAGAGCCTCAATAGTCTCTGTGGGGTATGAGCATAACTACCTGAATGCCGTAGTTTCTGGCTGAATACCTTATGTCGCACACATTATGTATTCATGTACGTACTGTTGAAAATGACAAAAAGAACTGTTCAATGAATTTGCTTAATGTTATGCTTCAATCTCGGCAAGAGTTATAAGGAGACCATTGAAATGATACAGAAGGCCTATGGATATAAGAGTAAGGCCACAACACAGATAATACAAAATGGCATTTGCACTTTAAAAATGGCCGCACTTCTGTTGATAGTGACCCTCATTCTGGCCGATCTTCACTGACAACAGCACCGGAAAACATCAAGTGTGTGCGACTTGCAATAAGGGTGATCAGCGATTGACTGTTTGTGAAGTAGAAAATAATATCAGAGTACCAAAAACTACTGTTTGGGATATTTAGAATAAAATTTTGGGAGTGACTCGCATGTGTGCATAATTCATTCAGAAATTGCTCATGACCAAGCAAAAACACGTTTGTTGTGAAATCACACTGGACAACTTGAAAATGGTCAGTGATGATGAAAATGTCCTTAAGAAGATTATTACTGAGAATGAATGTATGGTTAAGATTCTGAAACTAAACAACAATCTTCACAGTGGAAGAGTCTAGTCGAGCCACAGCTAAAAAAAAAAAACATGTCTAAGTCGGAGCCACGTTTAGTCAATGCTGATTTTTGTTTTTATTATGAGAGTGTACTATGAATTTACTTCAAAAGATCAGACGATCAAGAAAGATTATTGTTGCAGTCTTGAAAAGATTGTGTGATGCTGTGAGAAAAAAAACTATCGCATTTCTGGTTAAACTGTGACTGACTTCTTCACCATGATAACGCGCCAGCACATTCATCGAATCTTGTGTGTAGAAATTTTTGACCAAACACAAAATTGCACAGCTTTACCAGGCTCCCTACTGTTTCTGACATAGTTTCTTGCAACTTTTGGATGTTCAAAAAAATTGAAAATAGCGCTGAAAAGAAAGCGGTTCAATGACATAGAGACGATTCAAAATAATGCAATGCGCAAGCTGAAGGCTATTCCAAAATCTATGTTCGAGAAATGTTTTAAGATGTGGAAGCACTGCTGGGAGCATGTGGTTCAATCAAATGGGGACTTCGAAAGATGCCATGGCCCGATTGAAGAAGAATAGCACCAATGCGAAGATATTAAAGCAGGCTGGATACTTTGCAGATAGGCCTCTTACATCTCAAGAAAGTATATATTTCAGTTCCTACTGAATTTATTCTAGTGTAAGTAAAATACCATTTTCATTAGCATGCATAGAGTTATTGTTATATGATCAAAATTAAATTGGTCACTAACAAGATGCAAACTTCCATTCAACACGAACTTGACAATAATGTGCCTCACAATTACTGGTATAATATTTATCTTACTATGATTACGATTACTGCGATTATGATTACTGATTATGACTATGATGAAGATAAAGCTGTTGGCAAGAACTCATCTGTCTTCTCCACCCTAGTCCTTACCACAGATATTTACATCAAATGCAGAACAGAAGCCCAGTTTATACTTGACTCATCTTCATAAGTTAATAGTGGCATAACTTGAAGGAGGATGACAGTGTATATTTTATCCTTAATATTCTTTTATAAACAAAATATTTACAAATGCCTCAGAAATATTTTGAAGATTTGTTCTTTGAGCCAAGGCAAACAAAAAATATAGTACAAACATGAGTAAGAAATGCTTAGTTTACCATCTGTCACTCTCTCTATATTTTTAGATTTGTTAAATTTTGGAAACCAGTACAGACAAAAAGTTAAAATTTGGAACATTTACTGTTTTAGAATCTGAAATGAAGAGAAAAATTAATACTAGATTATTATGTCACATTTCAAGATAGCGGACAGTTGAAATATTTAAAGTTTAATTTACGTAGAAACTCATAAAATTATGTAAATTAGTACAGAATAATGAAAGTTTTTAAATATATTAATACAAAAATATTGACACCTATAACATAAAAATCGGCCAGGAAATATTGCAGATGTACGGTTTAAACTGTTACAAATCTGCTGTGGCAAATCATTCATTGTTTACGGCATAATTAAGTACATCACAATAGTTAAAAGTTTATATCTACATCAATGATCCATTCTTATGATCTAGGTGTCAAAATGTTAGTATTTAAATTGAGCAACGTTTATTAACCTTTAGAAACTTTCATAGCTTATTAGTTTTTACAGTATAAAACTTAAAAGTTTAAATCATACACCATCTTGAAACGTGATATGATAATCTAATGTACATTTTTATCTTTACTGGTTTTTTTAAATAAAAAATAAATGTTTTAAAAACAGACAGACAGTAACCAAGCATTGCTGACCAGTGCTCAAATTACATTTATTGTTAGCCTTGACAAAAAGAACAAATCCACTAAAGATTTCCAGAGAGTTCGTAAACAGCCTGTATAATATTTTCCACCCACCATATAACATTCAATATTCCTTTTATTCAATAGACTATCCTTCCCCTCGAAAAAATAACACACTGTAAGAAAAATTAAATAAAATAAAGTTAATAGTTTGGCTTGCACTACAGATTTACAAGAACGAAACACCGGACATCCATGCAGAGACAGACAGTGCACAAACAAATCGATGAAGCTGAATCGGTTAGTAAACAGTACTTACAATAACTTGAAGTGGCTTTATCCTGAACAACTGGTGGAACGAAGGAATGCATTACAATGTGCGAGTGATATCAACAATACAGTAGAGTAACATGCTATCTGTAGGCACCGGCACTCTGGGGTACATGCAGTGTCTTGCATTTTTGCTACTTTACCGCGCGGTACAGCATTTATTGTGATTTTAATTTAGTCAGTTTTTAAAGCATTGAGTTTAAATTTTTACTGCGATCGGTTTTATAATTAATTCTTGAAATAATGTAATAACAATCATAACAAAATAGGCTCACAAAAAGATGGTGTTTATAAAAAGGAACACACACATAAAAATGTATAATAAAGTAACATTAACTAAGAAGAAGAATTAAATACTGCCATTAATACTGCTGGGAAGTAAGTAAGACACATAACTGACAAAAATTAACACTTAAAACAGTAAAACATTCATTAATACATTAAAACATTCGTTTTAATGATTATATGTCTACAATGATTTTAAACTTAATCAGCTGCACAGAACTCACATTTAAGTAATTGTAATAATTAGTAATCAAATTAGTTTTTAAGTATATGTTATATGTTTAGGAACAAAAAAAGAAATAGTCAAGAAAATTTAATATCTCTTACTTATTTTTAAAATTACTTGACATGATCTACTACTTACAATAAAAATGTTAATTATTAATTTGCTAGTTTGAAGCATGACTGCAGTGCACAATATATAAAGTGAACATTTTCTCCATAAAATGGTTGTAAAACTAAACAGAGTGAATTTGAAATCCCTCTTACATTTTACTAAACATTAATACCTAATCAGTCCTATATCTGTGATTATTTCGATATAGTTGATGTTTTCAACCGTCATAAAAACCCCTTTAGAAACTAACTTACTTTTCGAACATAGAGTAAATGTGGTGTTGTAATAGATGACTATTTATGTTGAACATGACATGGCTATTGATGTTTTTATGTTGTGACAGTCTGATTTTTTATGTTTTTCATCCTCAAGATATCAATTTTAAAAATAGAAATGAAAAAAATAAGACTAAAATAACATAATTTTCATTGATTTATTTCTGAAGGAAGGCATAATGGACAGTTACCTCTTAAATAATCATATAACATTTGGTGATTGTAAACTTTTTTTATAGATCCTTATCCTGGAAATAGTTTAGAGCAGTGGACTTTTAATAAAATATTTAATTATAGTTTAATCTGAATGATATGACTCATCAAATAAAATTTTTGAAAACGTTCTTATAGAGATAGATTTAAAATTAATTAATTAATTAAACTAATTTTAAAATTTAATTAATTTAAAGTTCATTTCTTATTTTGAGGAAATATTTGGAAGAATCAATGAGTTTCAATTGGTTTCTAATGGGATAAAGGAAGGACATTAATGTTTAAATTGAACTCAAAAGACCAGGTATACATTTTTAAATATGTAGACTTTGTAAACGGGAACTGAATGAAAGATTTCTTATTATAGAATTTGATGTATCATAGGATTAAAACTTTTTTGAGAAAAAATTGTTAATACTTTTTCCATTAAAGTAAAATTGAATTGATATATAAATGAATGTTTGTGTGTATGTCCTTTATAGAATCGCAAACTATAAGACCGAGCATTATAAAAATGTGTATGTATACATATTTTTCCACAGAGAAGGTTTATACGTGAGAAGCCCATTGATGTAACTCACCACCAAGCGGCGCTGCAAAAGATAAAAGGTTTCAAAGCGCCTGCACACTATAAACTGCAATTACGAGACAGTTACGTATATTACATAACCAAACACTATTTGAAGGCGCTAAGTTATTATGTATATTTGTCTTTAAGATACATTTCTGATTGAACTTAAAGCTTGAGTGTAAAGTAGACCACTTTATAACAAAGTACAGGTACATTAACAATGGCTATAAACATAAATAGATTTTCTTGATCGTGGCAACAACGAAAACTCTACACCGGCGTTGGAAATATAATTCAATTAAACCAGAAGTTCACATACACGGGCAAAGCTTACGAAAAGCGTGCAAAGCCGCGGGAAACAGCTAGTTGGTATATAACTTTGAAAAGATCAAAAAATAATAACGTGTTTCTGGTTATAAACTTGTATTCTCTGATCATTAAGCTTATATAAAACCTCAGCATTTTTTGGAAGAAATTAAATGCTTTAAAACATATACCATTAAAGTACAAAGTTAAATTACACTTCTCACTGAATCTGATATTGCAATTTAATGTTGAAAAAGTTTAAATATTTAGTCATCAAAGGTCAAAATTGAAAATATGTGTAATAATTAGCAAATATCTAAATATTTCAAATATTGGATATAATTTCAAATAAAGTTGAAATTATTTGAAACACATGTCTATACAAATATAAATTATTTAATTTTTAAACTAAAAGTTTTTTCACTTTTTGAAATAGTCTAATATTACAGTACTAGAGCCCAAAAGTGCAAAATAAAGTGCCCAGTATAAACTGAAAAGATGGAAAAATGATGTTATAATTTTTTTTAAATAAACATTTATGAAACTTAAAAATGTGTAAAAGTTAATTTAATACCTGGATGTAGTATTAAACTATAGGCATTTCTTCATATATCTGAAATGTTCTTAGTTTTTGTAAGTAAATAGTTATTGTTACCAACGCCAAGAAACAAAACAACATTCTGACTAAATTTAAATGCCTTAAAACACACTTGAGGTCGAGGGGATAAACTCATTAAATGTATCTCGTTCTACATTTTTAGATAAAAATATCATTAATAAAAACAATTTTGGATATAATAGCTTAGATATTTTAAAAACCAAGTTTTTTGTAAGATTTTATTTTGCTATAAAATAAATATTTAACTAAACTTCCTAAAGTCTTTTCTGCATCTAAAAGTGAGTAGAAACTACCAATTTAAAACAATCTATAACGGAACCAAAAACAACAAAATTGTGCCACATGGACCTTATATTTAAAATAAGAATAATGTTACACCATTTTTTAAGGATGTCTTAAATAGGAACTTAATAAAATTCGTCTTAATAAATAGCCACATTGAAGACCTACTGTTCCAATATTAATTTAATCCCATAACAAAACTAATAACTAAATTCTGTTCAGCAAAAATTATGGCCCCTACAGGATTGTAGACCCTTATCACTACACGAGCTCCTACAGTAGGCCGCACAACCCTTACACTACCCATACATTAGGAGACGTGATTGCTTATCGATCATAGCATGTTGCTGGTCGAAAGGTGAAAGGTATCTTTTTTCCGAATAATCTCTCATTTGGCAATCTGCTGGTTCTTGATCAAGCAGCATTGATGATGAAGAGACAGTTGCCGTTATGTTGGTACTAATTCATTGTTTAGCAGTGGACAAAAAAAGAAGAAAAGGCAGAAGTCGTTTTGGTGGAAAAATTTGTTTGAGAACAGGAAAAGTTTAGTAACGCTGAAATTTTAAGAACATCAAGACAGAAAATCTCAGAAAACTTAATGAACTATCTTAGAATGACTGAAGGTAATTTTTGTCAACTTCTTAGTTTGATGGAGCTCTTCATTAAGAGACAAGTCTCTTGCCTAATGCAGCTGATAAGCACTGAAGAGAGCCTTGTAGCTACTCTGAAACTGTGGTGCGCTTGCACAGATCTAGGATTTCACTCATGATGATCACTTGATGCCAGACAATCAGAAATCTGGTTACAAAGTGATCTCCAGATTAACGGCAATTTGGTGGATCGCCTGGTTATGTCGAGCGATCTCAAGATGAATGACCTTGAGATTGCTGGCAATCTGATTAAAACGGCCCCCAAATATTGACGGATATTCAGGCAATTTGGTCACCCGCAATCTGACTGCTGGTCGACTTGAAATCCCGTCGCCTAATATATCGGTAGCTTACTTGGCTGCTCTGAGTTTTCATCTGTTACTATGGTGTACAGAAATTCCTTTTCTAATTGCTTTAATGTAATTGAACTTGTTAACTACAAGAAAGACTACAGAAAATGGATTTAAACGTAACATGAATTTAATATAATACTGTAGCGAAATAGTGATTTTAGTATAATTGTATACATTTAACTGTCACGTTCACTATTTTATAAACACATTGTATTTGGACTTATTTTCTTGAATTCAGTAAAGTGGTTGCATATGTAATAAAACCCTTTATTCTTCATGGACCAGGCCAGAGTATAATTTATTGTTACGTTAGGAAATCTACCACTTCAATACACTGTGACTAATCTTGTTGTGATTTGTTTGCAAAGGAAACTCAAGGATATGTTTTTAATTATTAACTTTATAATTTAATGTTTTTAGATAAACAAATAGTTTTACAGAACTGAAAAAAACCAATTAAAACAAGAAAGGATTTAATAATATGAATTAATATTATAGCTGAATATCAATAACATTCCGCATTTATGAATCTGATACATTGCAAACCCATCACTTGAGTCTTAGGAGCATATGACCAGATAAATGTAAATACATCATAGTAAAAATATACACTCTTTTTTGTAATAAACTAATTAAAAGTAAAAATCCCATGAAATGATGTGTACGCTTAGCTAGCACTCCCATATCTGCCCATATTCTGACCAATCCAAAACTTTAAATACTGTATAAATATTAACAAACATTAGTGATTTTCTAAAATATATGTTACACCACTCTTTTACACCACAGGAAAGGTATGACTCAAACTTTTTAATATTGTTTCCCGTATAGTTGGTTACTGATTCCTAACATGAACAAGAGCATGAAAATTAAAGTATAAAACTGTAATTTAGATATCGTTAGAATCTGCTGTTGATGTAATCCATGGACCAAGGATGGTTGGAGAGAGACAAAGACTTGTTATGACTAATAAGGGATCTCTTAGTCCATGACAGTGAAAAATCACAATACTCAAGGCATGCTAGCGTTGAGAGATTAGCAAATTTCACACGTTGAAAGAATGACCAGAAAAAGGGGCTGTCCTGTCTCAAAAGTTCAATGTAGGAGCTAATAAATTTGTCTACACATCTCAAATAGTAAGTTAGTCAGTGTGTTGAGTTCTTAATAACATTTATCCTGTCATGTTGACTGAATTTACATAAAATATAGTTTTATTAAAAAGACAAAGTTAGAAATTAAAGTCTCATATGCCACTCTCTGAGCTTGGAGAATTACAACTAAGGTTTACTGAAACAATTTGGGTTTTAGTCATGGAATGAGACAACCACCAGAGTTTCAGGTGCAACACTAACAGAATCACTCAGTTCCTCCACCTATCTCACATCAAGGACGTAGCCAGCGAGGGGATCCAAGGGGACTAAACCCCCCAATTTTCAATTACTTTTTTAGTAAACGATTATTATTATTTAAATAATTCGGTATTACTGATATGTATTGCTGAAAGATTGTTCTCAACAAAGAAACAGGTTAAGAACTTCTTAAGGAACAAAATGGAGCCTTACTCTCTATTCACTACAGGAAAATAAATACCAATTGTCTGGACCCACCCCAAATTATTTTCCTGGCTACATTCTTATCTCGCATAAGAAGTTTGCACAATTAGAGAGGTTAATAGAGTATTCTCTGTTTTCTTCACTCTACTCCCCATCAATAAATATTACTAACAAAACAGGTAAAGAATGAATCATTTAGGATATAATTTCTCTACAGAATTTTCGAAAACACTGGTCTCTTAACAATTTTTTTTTAATTTACTCTGAAAATTCCCATCCAACCAAATGTAAGAGCGTGAATTGAGAAATGAACTAAATTTTTGTTTCGTGTGGGATCAAAGTCTCGGAAGCAATCACATTACAAGAATTCATAAGCTACAGAATAAGAATATGTCACTGAATCTTGTGTGATGTTTGTCAAACTAATACAGTAGCATGTTATATAAAGACTCTTACATAAGTGGAGCAAATGAGAAAAACCTAGATTGAATACAATTTTAGTGCCAATACGTTTTTAAAGAGACTTAGTTTGTAAAGAGACTTGGAGATAAATCTTAGAAGCCCTGTATTAGTTTAGCTTTCTGTAATAGCCCACAGCGTTGGTTTTAGTACAAAGGTAATCCTGAATATACACTAATAAGCATTACAACAACTAATAGTCCTTGCCACCTGGGAGATGAGGGTCAGGAGCAAAACTGTTACAATACTGTTTTAATATAAACATCCAGTGGTTTTAATATAAAAATGTGACTTGGTACCTAACTATGTAATGGGCTTATAATTGATCTGAATGGACACAGTGGGAAGGTATTAAGATAAACCGTAAAAGCATTTTCAGTGTATGATTTTTTAAAGATTTTAATGTACATCAAGCTACCACATTATGTAGAATGCTTAAACCATTTTAGGGTAAAACAAATAAGATGTAAAACTGTCTGTTGGTACTTAGGATTCCAAAATGATCGTAGTTGGTTACAAAATGACGAATGTTTAGGATTGTTGTTTAGTGTTCTTACTCAGGAAAAACTAGATTGTATCCACGCTAAAATTCAAGAGAACAGAAAATGCAATTGTACTATGACTGATAGTAGAATAAACAAAAAGTACAGTAAATTTTCATCAGTAAAAAAAAATTATAATATTTTAGACCTCAGAAAATTTAGCTTTTGTTCGGTGGTTGCTCTACATTTTGATGGCAGAATGAATACTGAATGAAGACAAATCAGCTTGCAGATGAGGAAACAATTGTTGTTATTAAGTTAAGTAACTCATACTAAAAGTAAACAATTAAAAAAAAAAACAAAAAGTAAAAAAATAAGAATGATATAAAATAAATATTTTCTCCAATGTTATAAAATTAACTTAGAGCATTATTAATCTATAAGTTTAAAAATGTATAAAATGTAACAATACAATCTAATGTAAATGTAATGAAGTTTGTGAGTTTAAAATATTTTTTTCATTTATACATTTCATTTTATTCTTGATTAAATGAATGCTTTACTTTTTCCCAACTTGACACCTCCACTTGAGAATATATCAATAGCAATGTTAAGCTTGCCGATAACAAATAAAAAAAAAAAACTTATATCAAAGTATTGATCACATTCTAGTGACAGTTTTAAAAAGGGTGACAAGTTTTATTTTGAAATTGCTGGGTCATGTAATAAATTGTTCTATTCTAACTCATTTTTGCATATAGCAGTAACTAAACCAACATTTAAATAAAGCAATTCAAGAGATATAATATTACTTATTATTATATTAACGCATATTCAAGTTCTTTAAAAAGTAGTTTGTAATCAATTTTTATGTAAGAAAAATAATACGTTAGATAATGAGCAGTATGAATTTAGGGCATGGAAAACCTACCTTGACTCTAAGAATAGATTTATTGAATAGTATTGCTAAATCCATAGCCAAAGGGAAAAAGTTAGAGAAATATTCATAGACCTGAATAGATCCTTTGACAGCATCTGTCACAATGCATTAATTAAAACTTTGAGTAACATACGCATTTATAATGGACTTTTTAATTATTTTAAATACTATCTTTGATTATACAATAAATTCAACACCAAACAGAAAAAATAATAATCATTGAAAATGCTATTAATAAAATATGGAGTTACAAAAGGGTGGATTTTGGAAACTCTTTTATATATGTATTTTACCTCAAAGAACTATTTAATATGGTACTGAAGTAAGGTAAAATTATTTGTATTCCAATATGTTTCTATGCTAATGAAAAAATCTTGAGAGATAAGAAACTTAGCATTGATTGAAATGTCTTCTTTTACAACCATATGAAATTTAATAATATTATTATGTAAAACTACTAATAAAAATATGAAAAAAATTGAATACTAGGATATGCATTGATAATATTAATATGTTTGAAATTAAAATGACACAATTTTTAATGATAATAATAGATAAAAATTTGAAATAAGCATCAATAGGAGGTGTGGGAAGTAGTGCCTGGTTTGTACAACTTAAATAACTCGAATTAGTATATTTTCTAATAAAGTCATATTTATCTTTTGGAATTGTTTTGTTTGTTGCTACACTAAGTATATCTTCCAGGTCTAATTATTAATTTTGCTCAACCTAAAAAAAGTGAGTGAAAAGTATTTTTGAAGAGCTAGTAATTCTAACAATGTATGGATTAAATACAAAGAGATACGAGTAGATTAGTAAAAAGATATAAGAATAAACAATTTGCATGGGAATAAAATCAATAGGCAGAAAACCAGTTACTATATATAATAAGGAATGAAAATCTTAAAAAATTGAAAAAATAACAGATTAATTTATTACAATGGAGGAGCTTTCTCAAATACGGTATGTAGGTATGACGTTTATCGTCTTTGTTTTTTTTCTTAATGTGTTACTTTTATTTTCCTTGCATTAAAGTTTGTTACTATTTTATAATGCTTTTATATTTATTTATATTATCCTTTTGTATATGTGTAGTTTAACACATTCAATCCCAGTCTTATCAGAATATAGCACCTGAAATCTAAAAACTTAAGTGAACTTGAGCACTAAAATACAAGTTTATATATATACAGAATTCTGACATCACCATGTTGTAAATACTAACAGTGTGGATACAAGTCACACTGATTAAATATTTACTCTGAAAATCTGAATATAGCACATACAGGTGTATACAGTAATAAAATTGCTAAATAACATCATATTTGTAGAAAAAAGTTACCTTTTCAAAAAAATAATATGACGCCACCATATCATCGATACTAATTATGTTCTACCTCAAACTCACTTATCTCCAAGATAATAATAGTGAAACATTTGAGAAAATACCGGGAATCTGAGAAAGCTAATAGTAATAAAAACATGTAAGAGACTAACAGGAATGAGTAAACTAATAAGAAAATAATCAATACTTCGAGGAAGATTTTCAGAAACCAAGATCGATTTGGTATTCTTAGACATCTATAAAAAATTATTTAATATAGCAATAATATAATTTACAAGTAGATAGTAAATATTCGGCAGCTTAAAAATACCCTTGTACTTGATGCCACAGTGGCATCGTTGGTACTAGTGATGTGACATGAGCAAGACACCACTTGACAACACCGGGTTTGAACTTAGATGTTTAAGATAGAATTTTTCAAAGGTGAAACTAAAAGCAATCATTTAATGCAATGAAATGAACCAAAATCATCAGCTGTTACTGATGATATATCTCCAAGAATCATCAAGTCTGTTAAAAACTCTTCTGAATCAAATTTTAGCTATCTGTAACAGGCCCGTTAACCTAGGCATCTTTCCCTCTAAATTGCTAAATATACCCCAAATACAAACACGGTAAGAAAAATGATCCAGCCAACTATCGACCCATGTCACTCCTATATACAGCTTGAAACATTATTGAAAAGGTAGTTCTTGTAAGACTACTCACTCAACTTTAAAAAAAATGCTCTCGTAACAAACAAGTAACATGGCTTTAAAAAAAGAAAATAAATAACCTTGACTGTGTAAATATATGTAGTTAACACCTTGATTACTAGTAACAAAAAATACCTGCCTCAATCATTTGTATTAAGATGCAAATTTCCATAATCTTACCTAATCTAATGTACCATAAGCTAACTTAAATAGCCAAGCCCAACCTAAAAATTCACGTTGAAAATTATTAATTTACTATATAAGAATCCCATACCCTAATCTTAAATTATATAGTTTGACAAAAATTAACCTAACCTAAACAAATTAGTTGTGTAATAGTCTTACTTTATGACAATGCTTGTCAACACATCAGTAACGCCATCTAGGATCAAAATCAGTGATAGTATGTCTTGGAAAATTGCATAAACCTTAGTGACTACCACATTATTTCTTCCCTTTAAGTGCTCTTCTTTTGGAACTGAGAGAATGAGAATAATGCAGTTATTCAATGGGTATCTCCATTAGTGGCTTACGTGAAGAGGATTCTTAAAAGCTTCCTATGCAACAGATAAATGCATCAACAATTGTGTAGAAAATTAGTTAAAATATGTACTTTCTGTAGAGAAACATAATTTTTTTTGTTTTTTGTTGATTATTAAATCATTTTAATTTTATAATCGCCTTTTAATTATTAATAGAAATAATTACTATACTCACTTCCAAAATCTGCCTATCAATATAAAACCAAAGAGCCTAAAAAATATGAGTTATACTTTTTTTATAAGGGTGTGAAGGTTTTTATTTTTGATGAATTTAAATTTACAAAACAAATATTTTATATTAAGTTTTTTACAACAGATAAATAATTTAATATGTTTTTTTACTGATGTTAGACCTGTTGAAGCGAATATGTACATGATTACATAAGAATAGGTGGACAAAAAGTACTCGCTCCACTGGGACATGAATAATTGGATCTATCAATTCGCTTGCCCTACAAGAAATCTGTTTGAGCGAGTACTTTTTGTTCATTCAATTCTTTTTCGAATTAAATTAGACTACTCCTACAAATCTAATGAACATTTAAATCTCTTAAATCCCTTTAAAACCTTTTATGTTATTATTTAATGCCCTAATTGTTATTGAACGTGTCACAGAAAAGAAACAAATACAAAATAAACACAAATCATAACAATAAAAGTTTAATGACTCTGTGGTGATGCCCATTGTCATCAATTCTTATTGCAATTAAATTTGGCTATTGCCATTTACACAAATTGGAGAAGAAATATATTGAAATTATCACGTTATTAATCATCGATAGGTTTTTATGTATTTTATTATGAGAGTGAATCAAATATTAACTGCATTTTATAGATCATCTATTGATAGAGCAAATAAAATTTTGAGCACAACTAATGTTTCTCCTTTGTTCCTCTATTTATTGACTTATTTTTTTCCACTGAATCAACAATTTTTAATGCCATCATCAAAGAGTAAAAGCTGGTACTATCTATAACAAATTGTGAATGAAAATTTCCATCCCTTTTCCATCGTCATAAGTGGTGACCTCCCCATTCTTCCTTGCATCTTTGGGATCGGGACTATGGGTTTCATATTTAAGTGTTTATCAATGAATATGAGCAATTTTTATTGAGATAATGCAGCTGTGAGTGGTCAAACGTCATAAACCAAATTGTACTTTGAATAGACATTTTTGCAGATATGCCAGATTCATGGCATCAAGCACTTGGCTGCAGTATACATTAATTGTGCACTGTTAATGGAGGAATTCTATGAGCAGTACACCTCCACAGTTCTATAAAAACTGTAGCAAAAACTTTTCCTGCAGAAAGACGGGTCTTGCTAATTTTTGTGTCAGTCATGGACTTGGGTCTATGAAAGCGTTTTTTTTCAGCCAACTGCACAATCAGTTGGTGAAAAAATTTGGCATTTAAAGACATTGCACCACTCATTTCACCAATGGAGCCTTGATAAGAGAAGTCTGGTTAACATTTGATTCACCCTGATAATTGTATAGGATTGGAAATTGCAGAGCATTTCTTTTTCATCTAATTTTCATCAAAACAACATTTCTGAAATTCATAGTACCGAGATTATTACCACATAAACATTCAAACCCTACAAACAGTTCCTTAACGATTAAATACAGAACATATAAAAGTAATATTTATGGTGCAAAAACAAATTAAACAACTATTAGAGTGCATTAGACTATAATACAACAATCAAGACAAATGAACTTTTATTCCATTTGAGAAATTTTGACTGTCTAGAGTCTAACCTATATGTGCTAATAAATCTACCACTTAAATTAAATCCTCAAATCCTGAACTTATAATAGAAAGTAAAAGTAATAAAACACAATAACATAAACACTTGTTCTTTTAATATTAACTGTTTAATGTTTCATATTGATATACTGTTTAATTTTACATTATATGTATAATATATGTAAACATATGTCTAAGACTTTCAGTGCACCATTTTTATTACATAGGCATGTTTGTTAGTTCTAACAATAAAAGTTGCTACTGCCAGAGTTTTACTGTCCTTTATTTTCTGTTTAATGTTCTTGTTAAATTTATAAGGACTGGGACAGTGTCATAACTGTTTAATTGCATACACTCAGCTTGTTTTAAGACCCCATATTTTCTGTTTCAGTTGCTTTCAGGTTGTTTTGGCCATGGTTCGAGAGCTCTACAAATGGTCTGCGCCTTTGGCTAAAATTTAATTTAATATTTCAAGATCACCAGTCAGACTACTGGTTAAATGGAGAACCATCTTTCTGACAATTAAACATCATTATTTAAAATTTGCATACTATCGAAATTTTTTCGGCCTCTGATATAATGAAATTTATAATTGGGAAGTCCAAATTCAACTATCTGGTCCGTTTTTGAGAATTTTTACACATAGTATGTATGGTGTGTCCTATATTTACAATGTGTACAGTCACTACCATTGTAGTAAATCTAGTAGCAAAATTGAGCTATTGCAGTTGCCCTCAATGTATGGTGTGTCCTATATTTACAATTTGTAGTCACTACCATTGTAGTGAAATCTAGTAGCAAAATTGAGCTATTGCAGTTGCCCTGAATGTATGGTGTGTCCTATATTTACAATTTGTTAGTCACTACCATTGTAGTGAAATCTAGTGGCAAAATTGAGCTATTGCAGTTGCCCTGAATGTATGATGTGTCCTATATTTACAATAATTTGTACAGTCACTACCATTGTAGTGAAATCTAGTAGCAAAATTGAGCTATTGCAGTTGCCCTGAATGTATGGTGTGTCCTATATTTACAATTTGTTAGTCACTACCATTGTAGTGAAATCTAGTGGCAAAATTGAGCTATTGCAGTTGCCCTGAATGTATGATGTGTCCTATAATTACAATAATTTGTACAGTCACTACCATTGTAGTGAAATCTAGTAGCAAAATTGAGCTATTGCAGTTGCCCTCAATGTATGGTGTGTCCTATATTTACAATTTGTACAGTCACTACCATTGTAGTGAAATCTAGTAGCAAAATTGAGCTATTGCAGTTGCCCTCAAAGTACTGTATGGTGTGTCCTATATTTACAATTTGTAGTCACTACCATTGTAGTGAAATCTAGTAGCAAAATTGAGCTATTGCAGTTGCCCTGAATCTAATACCAGCTATTTTACACTGGAGGAATGATTCAAAGAGATGAGTGTGGTTAAGAAATTAAAGAAGGAAAGAAACTGTAAAAATTAGGATAACACTTAAGAAAGATCAACATTTAAACATAGGATTAAAATATAGGGAATTATTCCATGTTTTAAAAAAATCGGGGTTCCGATTTGGCTGATTAGAATGGGTATTTAAAAGGTATTCCATATCCTAAAAAAGTTGCGACCCAATATGGCTGATTAACATATATGTTTGTGAACTTTTCCAAATTCTAAGAAAATAAAATTATTTTAGTATTTTTTATGTGGAGTTAAAATGCTTTTAGAGTATTCGTTAAATAAAGATAACGTTTTCAAATGCACAGGCATCTTTACTTTATACCTTGTAATTTTTATAGTAACAGTATTAAAATAATTTAATTCTTCATTCTTATGTGCTGTGGATAATTAATACAAAATACAAGGCAATCTATCTTTTTTACTTTTAATCTTACTTATCTTTTTAATTTATGTTAGCTGCACACTAATATTGTTTTATTTTATTCAGCACATAAACATGTAAGCTTTAACAGTTATTAGCAACTTGAAGGTGTTAAGGTTAAATCATGTGTTTAAAAAAATTCAGAATTGCCTAACAATGAAAAGAAAAAAAACTAAAAATAACACACCAACATGCAAATGCACATGCAAAAACGAGCAACAAAATATAATGCATTAGACATATCTTACCCTTTAATTTTTTCTTATTTTTGGTTTTGTCATGTTGAAATTAGAAATTACAGAAGAAACCACAGGGTTTAAAAATTATCATAATATTACAAAAACAAAAAATATAAATACAATCTGTGCTAATATAATAAGTACAAAGTCTGTGCTATAACTATTTGTCCAACAACTGTAGGCTACAATTTAAAATTGAAAGATTTAATCAACAACAGTTTTTGCTATATAATAAGCGATAAGAAACTGTATTGTATAAAAAACAATTAAGATATAAACAAAACTGCAGTGAAAAAAGATTTTGAGCAAATTTCGTGGTACTGCTTTTTAATTACATTTTTCTAAATAAGAAGGAATAATTAATCCTCTCTTACTTAATTGCTTTATAATATTACAAATAATATTGAAATAATAAATTTATGTAAACTGCAGTTGTTAGATACAACTTAAATGTTCTTGTAATTCAATAATTGCTTTTATTATTCTAACAAAACTAAAGAATGGATTTTACAGATTTTTTAATTGATGGATGATTAAGGATAACAGGGTTGTGGACATTTGTAATTGTTATATGTTACATCTTAGAATTATTGACACCTGAGAAAGAAGATAGATTTCAATCTTCCAAATATATTCTTGTATCGTATAACGATCACAAATGTCTGCAATCCTGTTATTCTTTAAATCCAACCATTTTGTACTGTTTAGTAACTTTTCATTGAACAATACACTCAAAAATGTAAGCTCTAAATAAGTAATTAATAAATATATGTTTATTAAGTCCAAAACATTTCCATGATAAGTCTTAATAATATAATTAATTATAACATTTAAATTACTTAATATTGACAGTACAAAAAACTACAACCAATATAAATCTAATTTGTCTTTTTAAAAGTATTAAGTGTATTCTCATCATTTCCTCATTACAATTTATTCAAGCATGTATAAATATTTCGGTAGCAATAATGTAATTAAATAATTCACACATGTTATAAAGTACAAAGTTATTTGTTCATCAAAATGTATTGTTTTAAACATTTAAAAAAGCTTCAACACTTTTCAAAATATGATTAAAATCACAAATTAACAACAGATATCACAAAAGATAACACATAATTACTAAAAAAAATCAAATAGTTATATGAAATATACAATTTCCAATAGCTATAATTTATATATGCTAAATAATGTTTGAAATTAATGTATACTATATTAACAACTAACAGATCATTTTCAAGCTATTAATCTTCTAGTTTGTTGATTATAAATTGAAGCAACACTAATAATTTATACACTCGCCAATTTGATTAAATAATAAAACAGTTTATATGAAATCTTACAGCCTACACATATCTTAACATTCTAAAAACCTCTTTCTAAAAATCTTATATCTTTTAGAATCCGCTTACAATGTCATAATGAAACATATTTTAGGCGATTTTTCCCTTAATTTTTGGTTTACAAGGTACCTACTCGTATTTAATTATAAAACTGAAACTTCAAGTATTCTAATCTCAATTTTAATTATTTGCATTTTATTTCAATCAGTAATTAAAAAAAAAAATTCCATTACAGCTATATTTAACTTTTGTCTAAAGAAAAAATAACAAAGTGTACAGATATCTGTCATGAATGTTTTATAGGCAATTTAATTATGTTTTATATAATTACAATTAATAATGGAAGTTCAATACATTTCTTAGTTGCTGAGTTACTTAAATGAGATTTCTTGAATTACTATTTGTCACTAATCATTATTATGATTTAAAGAAAATATAAATCTTAAGATCTTTAAATTCAAATTTATTATTTTTGATAAAATTACATGCAAAATTGTGAATTATTGTACCTCATAGTAATGTTGCAGTGATTTTATTGAGAATTAAAGAAATCCATACATAAAATGATTATCCTCTTAAAATTAAAATAAATAGAATACAATAAGGATTAAGAGTTAAGATTTTATTAAGAATAATATATTTTTGAAAATGTTTGACAAATTAGATGCAAGGTTTTTATTTCAGTTACAGACAATCAATAAATGTGATATTTGTAATAAAAAGATTAGGTACACATTAATATAGTTCGATTTGTTTTACACAGTAGACCAAAGTTGATATTGGCTAATAATGGTTTAAAAACTAAATATTTACTTAACATTTAATTTGTTAAAATCCTAATAAGCTGAAAACAAGACATCTATCAACAAGGAAAGCTCTGAATACAGTAATCTCATTATGGATTCCACACAGAAGTGTTAATTAGAGTTTATAATTAGTATTTTTTATAATTGAGGATAATTCATTATTAATTATATCTTTATTGAAATCACTCTATTCCTTTGATTCACTTACATTGAAGAAAAGCCACTATAACCTCTAAATTTTGAAACTAACGACTCTAAAATATCTAATAAATTAAATATTAGTTAAAAATTAACCTCCAAGTTATCATACTAAAACATGATTTTTGTCTTTGTATACTTTGAAATTAAGCTGATCAAAACAAACATTCTTTCTTTGTTAGAGATGGGTCAGACAAGTGCTGAGTTCCCAGATGATTGTGTGGTCGTGACAAACAGATCAGTTTGACATCACTTAACGGGAAAGTTCTTGAGTACCAGCAAGCAAAGACGAGTACAGACGTATTTCTTCATGATTCCAACTGGATTTGCAATCCATATATCGCACAATTATAACGATAAATTCAACTAAACTAAATTACAAATCTAAATTAAAGCTAATGCCATAGTGTATCAAAACTGAATTAAATGCATTTTATGAAAATAATTGGATTTTCTGTTTCACCGCCTCACTAAACTTAGTTCCTTCAAGATGGAAAACTACTGGCATCAAAAGCTAAACTATACAATAGTTGAGCAAGAAAAATAATAACACATCATCAAATAGGAAAACTCCCAGATGAGAAACTTCATATGGTGCAAAATATGTATTTAATAACTAAAAGATCTTGTTCCTGCAAGTAACTTGTTTACCCGGCATTTGTTCGCACATGTGAAGAGGATAAAAGTAATGAATAAAAAATAGAGAATTGGAATCGCTGAATATATTGGAAAGAAAGAGTTTGGCAGTAGATGATTTTTATATAACAGTTAAGCTTTAATATAACACTCCTGACATTTGAAAATGGCTCAATAGTATTGGAAATTAGTTGAGTTTCATATTAAAACAAATACTAGATTACTACAATAGTCAACCTCCTCAGACCCAGGACCTCCTCCAGTGTCAAATATAATGTCTTTCAAGGTTATAACAGGACTTAAGAGGTTAACTGCTTATGTATTTTGCACTTGAAATACAATTTTTTTCTTCCAAATATATAATAGTGTGATTTACACATGACATAATGATGAATAAACATAGCTAGTTAGGCAATCTTTGTATGGGACAGGCTAAATAAATTATGATAACTATATTGATAATAATTATCAATGTGTTCTATTGGCACCCTAACAATGACGAGAAGAATGTAGTAACAACAAAGAGCTTGAAATCATTGTTTTACAGTAATATTCAACTAGGACAAACAACTGGCCCAAATTATTGTACATTTGCTCATAGTAATTGCGAGTTTAAAGGTCATGATTTGGTCGGTTAATTAACCACAATTACTCATCTTTGATTAACTAAATCGTTATTTATTACATTGGATTGTTCCACTAGTATTGAAACACAAAACTAATTAATAATCACAAGTTACATACTGTACCGTAATTTTACAATATGATTTTAAGCCTTTATTTCTAAAAATAACGTAAAGGTATTTCTAAGCCTAGATAAAATCACACAAGAGCATATTCTAGGTGTCAAAATGAGACTTTTTTCCAGGGAACGTGAATTCACACATACTCCTCCCAGAGCTTCAGATGTCCAAAGATAGTCTGCATTTTATATTTTTTTCATAAATGTAAATGAACTGATTAAACCCAACTTTATACACTTATTACTAATCAGTATACATAATTATAACTAATTTTATATTAATTGTTTTCTATTAAAACAAGTGTGTTAGTGGATATGGAAATATCTCATGGCAATCTGCAACTCACTGTGCTTCTTCTACCTACCATACTAAATACAGTTTCATTACACCAATTTCCTAAGCAATGCATTAGTGTAGAGAAAAATATGGTAAAATCAAATTTGTTTATTCTTATTAAGATTATTACAATGTTTACAATTTCAGCATGTCATATCTTTATTTAAACTTAAGGATTTTCCAGCTAAATTCTAGTTAACATAATACATATTTTGGTTTCAGTAATGGAAAGAATTTTTTTAACTAATTTTAGTACCAGAAGGAAGCGTATAAGGACTCATATTTACTAGAGAAAGGCTCTTCTACCTTAAGAGTATGTTCCTGAGAGGTTTTATATGTATTCAGAAACACATAGTACTTATTGATGATTAATGTTTTTTAATTAGGAATTTGTTTTGCGATAAATACTTTTTCACTTATTTTCAATTTACACAACAGCTTTTTAAAACAGTTTCTATATATACCCTTTTAAATAATGATATACATTTGAAGGTATCTATACTCTGTGCAATTATAACTATAGACTTTTTTAGTTAAAAATATCTAAAAACATGTATAGAAGATCAGTTAAAACTACATTCCATTGAAATTTAAATTGGACAGTTTGTTTATAGCCTTAGGAGCACAAATATAGGACATAACACACAGATGCAAATATAAGGTAATAAAAATATGGTTCCACTTTTAAACAACAATCACTTTTTTAGATGAAGATTGTTTAAAAAAATAAGATTTTCTAAAAAGAGAAAATTTACAAGAAAATTTTTATTTCATATAATTTGTTTGCCTTTATATATGCATGAATCTTAAAAAAATCAAAGATTTCTTTTCAAAACAATACAGTCTTATACATGAATATCTTAATTTTAAAATTAAACTGCAATACAACACTTTTGAGTTTAATATATTTTCATATGAAATATTAGGAAATGTATGTAAATTATAAATATGCAGTAGGTACACGATTTATAGTGACCTACTCTTATAAGCTTAAATGATTATATGATTAATATTAACTACAAAAATGAAATACAATACAAATAATATTTTACAAAAATATTGCAAAGAATATAATATTATTAATAACTAGACTATAGATAAGTATTTTTTACAGTTTACAGAGAACATTACGGTTACTCGTCTTTTTATCAGATATTTTTAAACAAATTTAAAAATCAAACAAACCAATAAAATTATAAATATTTATTTTTGGATTTAAAATGGATAAATTTATTGGATTGTTTAAATTTTTAATATCTTGAGCTTATAAAGTAAAACATATAAAATAAAAGTATTAAAACTTTAAATAAAAAAATAATGATGAATAAATAAATTTAAGCATTTGTAAAAAACATAACATACAGTACAAATTTAACAAATGATTGTTGGATTGTGATACATTGAACTACAGGTTTTTTCTGCCGGAATAAAAAATTAAATGTATTTGTGATGACGAGAATTTAGAGAGAAACAAAAAAACCATATTTGTACTGTAAAATATGTAAAATACATATTTTCAATGAAATATGTTTAGATCATTAATTAGACATGTGGTTATACCTTTACATTGTAATATAAAAACGTATACTGTTACAATTAATCAGACTTTGATGAATTAGAACGCTTATACCAATGAGAGAATAGTGACCAGGAACTTCCCAAGTAATGTTACACTTCTCAGTAATTTTGTCTTCATACTTTCCAAGAAATGTTACACTTCTCAGTAATTTTGTATTCAAGCTTCCCAAGAAATGTTACACTTCTCAGTAATTTTGTCTTCATACTTTCTAAGTAATTTTACACTTCTCGGTAATTTTGTCTTCAAATTGTAAATTTAAATTAAACAGAGGATGACTAGAAGAGGAACTAGAAACTACAGCTGGCTTTTATCACTTTGGTAGTAGTTTGCAACCAAGAATACATGATTTGGTTGGACTTTAGAGAAGAGAGACGGGTCTTGAATACAGAATACTCTCCAAAACCTAAGAACTTATGTTATTCTCACCAATGGAATAAAAAAATTGAGATTTCAATAAACAATTTTAATAGTGAATACAGATAAAAGATCCAAATTGCTGTAAATTGTAATATAATCTTATAACTCAAGTACATACAAATTACACAAAGATAAAAATGCTAAGTACTGTAGCATTTAAGCATTTTAGCATTAGCATTTAATTTACTAAGCGCTAGGCATGTAATTGCGTTCAGTTTAATCATTTTTTCACATAGATACCAATTAGCATAAAAAAATCCTAAAACAAAAAGTATTAATTTTGCCTATACATAATAATAGCCTATAATAAACTATAAAAAGTTACTAATTTTGTCTTTATTTGAATACTTTTTATCCTCTCCACAATAACTTAAACCACATGCTATCATCAAAAAGTTCTCTCAGAAAGCTAATTTTGAGGGATTAGAATCAAAGCAACAAAAAGTAAAAAAGTCTCAATAATTTAAATTTATTTTCCTTAACGGAAATTCAAGTACCCAACAATAGTTTTCATTTTGTACTAGTTAGCAATATATCACACTGACTTCCCTTCATAAAAGAAATATATATATATATATATATATATATATATATATATATATATATATATATATATATAAAATAACCATTCCTGAGATAACATTATTTCTGATTTAAGACACCATCAATAGTTAAATATAATTTTGTTTCAAAGCACACAAGACAATGGTGGAAAATAACTTTTTTATTTAGTTGCATTTATGTATGGAGCATTTCTTGAGATCGTCTCACAACAAATGGCAGAAAACGTCTTGTGAACTTTTGATTTAGACTGGAGATATTGACATCAAACAAACTGTCATAATGGATGGAGCCCTTTTAGGAACCGTTACGTTTCAAAATTACTATTATAACAATAAGCTTCATAAAGACTCTGATAGAGTTTTATACATTCGTCGTATGATGGTGGGTCTTTGTGTAGGCTAAAAAATAAAGAAAAAGAGTTTTTTAATACAAAATGAACAACACTGTTTATTTAAAACCAAAAGTAATAAATTGTATTACTATTTTGCAATTTATTACTGTTAGTATGGTTTAGTAGTTGATATTGACAATGTTTTTTTATTGGAATCAAGGAGAACTTGAAGTGTGATCCATAGGAATCAGTAATATTCATCAAGTGTGTTTCAGCACAGAATACTAATGACATTTATGTTTCTTTTGAAATTGATACGGGAATTGTTAGTAACAAATCAATCAACCAGTATTTTGCAGATTTACATCCTTACTTAGTACTTAGTCTAAGAGACCATTGTTGTTTGTGATTGATATTTACGTAACAAGTTAGGTAACGGGCTCTCTACTGTAGAATAGGGAAGAAAGTTACGTAACAAGGCAATAAACATCTACGTACTGTACAGAGGTTTTATATAATGTGGTATGTACAATAATGTATCAAATTCTATATACGGGGTTTTCAAAAGCTACAAATACAACAAAAAAGTATACTTATGTGTCCTCAACTAATAAGGTTAACATAACTGGTAGGTAGGCATTCAACGCACTATGTAATTTAACTACTAATCTTTTATCCATTTTAACGGATTTTGTTGATTTGTATTTGAATTTTTTTATCGAAAACAATTAATTACACGGATCAGGTTATAACAATGTACAACCTACAGTATGGCTATTGTGACTGGTCACCTGGAATTTTATGGTTTAATTAATTACATGACTGGTGATGTAATAAGTTGATTACATGATTGATAGAATAAGATGGTTAACTTGAGGGATTTGGAAAACATTAAAGAATAGGAATTTCAGGGCAAGTAGGATTGTTTTCAGTTAACCTCTGCTTTTTGGGTGACTTCATTGTGAAAACTTAAGGTTAAAACCAATAACAAATTCAATCCATATAGATGCATAATCAATTAATAAGAAATTCTATTTTCTTATTTGGAATTTGGTTTGATGTAATTTAAAATAATTTTAATTGTTTAAATCTCCAATACAAGGCTGGTTGAATTTAATTATGTAAGATCTAACAAAATTGAAATTAAGGCAAAGCAAATGAAAATGATGTCAATGATTTGACTGTAATGGGTTGTATATATTAAATAATGTTTTATAATTAACATTAAGTAGGACATTTTTGAATTTCCAATATGGTGTTATGTACTATGAATTATACTAATTATTATGAATAATTATAGAAAATTCAAACCATCTATATTAACCGAGTTGGTTTGTTATTTTCAATTGGATTCTTTCATGAAAGCTTGTCTTCTGATAAAAAGCTAATGTGATAGTAACAGATGAACGTATTAACTGTCTTTGTCACGTGATAGAATAATACAATGTCTTTTTAGCATTATATGAATAATCAAATGATATTTTTTCAATATATAATGAATGGCTTTCTTGTTACTAACTCTGGAAATTCCTTTATTGGAAATTTTTTTATTGGTAAATAGCGTTCGCCAATAATACCGATTGTTCGATTGTCTAGAATCTTGACAATTTACAGGTTGGTTGTTTTAAGTAGTTAAGTGCTGATTAATTAATCATCAGGTTTAACATAAATAATTTCAATTAATTTCTTCTGAAACTATTAATTGTAATATTCTTTAGCTATTTATAACTAAATGTTATACACTCCTTACTGCAATTCTCACTAAAAGATCAACACCTACATTTTACTTGTATTAGGTAATGAAGTTTCTTTTTAAAGTGAGTATTCATTTGCAGTGTCTATCAGATCAACATAATTAATTCTTAACTTCTTGTCCAAGTTAGATAAATGAAATAAAAAGCACCTAAGTATGGAACTTTATTTAGGGCACAAGAAAATGACTTGATATCAAACGTTATGACTGTTATTAAATTATTTTATGTTTCCAAAGTAACGTGTGAGGGCATAAATATTATTTGGTGCTAATTTCATGCCTTAAGAAGATCAATTTTGGTCATTTGATTTATAACTTTATAAGAGATTGTTTACAGATTCCCACTGAATTCACTTTATTAAGGTTGTTTTTTTTTTTATTAGTGGAAATTAGTGAATTAGTGAGTGCATATTCCCCAGAAGTGCGTGATTATGGGACGGACAGTAAAGAATGTGTCTTACTTGTACCTCACACGGAGGCGGTGCACTTCTGTATGACGGCACTATCTTGAACGTCACAGACCCTCTCGCTTCTCTCTGTAACAGGATGGAACATGTTACCATGGAATATTTCAATACCATCATATAAGAATCACTCGACAGTTGGATTTTACTTCTCAGCCACTCAGCCACTGCACATCTATTCTGGAATCCTATGCTGTGTATTGTCACTGAAATAAATAAACATTTTTATTAAGTAAAAATCTTTTGTGTACATATAAGCACACAATATAAGTGTAGAGTGCTAAATTGATTCTGCGATAACTAGTTATCAGCAATATAATTCCAGTAGTTAACTATACTGTACACTACTACACTAAACTGTAGCTACATAGCTACACGCAAGCTCAGAGCTATTGACAAGCCTGAAGTAAAATTAAGGTGAAGCTACAAAAGATAAGGAAATGAATGTGGGGCCTTGTTTACAGAGCCTGCAATAATAAGGAACTTTTCAATTCCAAAGAACAATGTTTCAACTGACACCCGTTTCTCTGGAAATTTCTCTGACATATTTCAATTTCAAGGATTTCAAGACTTGTATTGTTTTTAAGCATGTATATATAATGCAATTAACAAAGTCAGATGAAAAAATAAATATACAGAACAAAAAATATCTATGTCATAACTTATATTAAATTTAAAAATATAACTAAAATTAAAAAACAATCTACAACTAGTTAACAGGATAAAAAACATTAAAATGTATGTATATAATACAAGACTAAGATATAAAAATAAAAGACAATAATTAGAAGTTAAGATTACTCATATCACAGTCAATAAAATTTTCTACTGAT
The DNA here is from genome assembly GCF_021130785.1 of Homalodisca vitripennis. NCBI lineage: Eukaryota > Metazoa > Arthropoda > Insecta > Hemiptera > Cicadellidae > Homalodisca > Homalodisca vitripennis. The sequence continues at coordinate 163,684,493 of NC_060211.1, forward strand.
TATAAAATATTAAATTTATTTAAGGGTACAGATTGTGTGTTTTCTGGTAATTTGTTAAAAAGTTTTATTCTAATATAAATATGGTTGCTCCCAGTTTTTTCTAAACCTACTGGTACTAAACCTAATAGATAATATTTTCTAGTCCAATATTGATGTAGGTCTTTTCTAACTGTTAGGTAACTAATTAGGTCTTTTACATCAATTAGACAGCAATAAATTTAATAATACATTATATAAACTTGGTAAAGTCATTGTATGCAGTTCTCAGAAAAAAGGTCTAATTGATTCTCTTTGTTGTACAATCGTTATGACTCTCAGAGCTTTTTTGTCATATAAAACCTTTTACTATTGCCCTATAGAGAGATTCCATACCTTAAATGGCAATGAAATAAATGTGAAGTGAGCGCGACATAGCTTGCTAATTTGCGCAAAAGTAATATAACTATAGATAATTTTTTACATAGTTGCTAAATATACCAATGCCAGTTTAGTTTACTATCACGGTGTATATATAATAATTTCACCAGTTTTATATTTTTTTGGGGATATATTATTTAAAGAGAATATGACTTTTTCTGTCTTATTATTATTTACTACCAAAACGGTTTACTTCAAACCAGTAATAATCAAAAGATTGACTTTCTTCCCTAACTTAGCCATCTAGATTTCTATGGTAGTTTAAAAGTGTAGTATCGTCTGGATATAAAATTGATGAACAAGGAGTATTAAAAGAAAGATAATTAATTGCTTTTAGAAATAAAAGAGGGCCAAGGACAGACTCTTGAGGCAGTCCAACATTTACATTTATAACATTAGATACATCCTGCCCCTGAACAACGATATATGTATTGTTAATGAAAAACATGTAATTAATTCCTTGCATGTTTATTCAATCTGCTAATATTCTCCTATAATGTAAACAGTATCTTCATACATTACGCCTACTATTCTGCATAACTATACCAACTCGTTCTATATTACTATCGCCCTAATATTAGGTAAATTTAATTACTTTATGTTCTTCAGCGGCTGTAAACTTACAACTCAAACTTAAATTGTTTATTATTATTTTTTGTTACTTTTGATGTTTATATATTTTTATTTGTACTATTACTTAAAAGGTATTTATTTCACAGAAATATTATAATTAAATAAAAAAAGTTATAAAGATACAAAAACCTCCTCAATAATATACACAATTTGTATATTTACACTTAAACTCCATAACTTATTTCAATTTTAGCTTGAACTAGCTAGAAAAACAACATGGATGATATCATCATTATAGTTGTATCTGTATACAAAGAACTGAATTGAAGTATTGCAATAATTTTTATGTGATGTGGATCTACTGAAACAGTCCATGCAAAAGTGGGTAACATGACTAGGAAAGTACTTAAAAAACTATTAACTAATCAATTTAATTTTTCTCAGCAAATTTCCTATTTCAATGTACACAATTCCAGTTTAGTGCAGGAAGTTAACTTACCAGTAAGTAAACAGTAATCATGTTACTCAAAACATTTGTCATAAAAGACTTTCCAAATTGATAATATAGTACAAATCAATACACATAATTTCCTGAGAATTCATGTAATTAAATGCAGGAGATAGGGAAATATTGCACCATGATGGATGAATTTACGGAATGTATGGTGGGGGCTCTATGCGTATAAAGAAGTACACAGTAAATGCACAGATTCAGGCTGTAATTATTTGTATTGTTGCAGAGATCGGATTGGAGATTCTGTGGCAGGAAAATAAATATGTGTGTGCCTGCATATATGTAAATGAAAGTTATGTTTTGAATTTGTATATAATTTACTATGAATAATCATTATAGTTATTTAGTTTGGTTTGTAACTTTTCAAAATAAATATTTAATATTTTTTATTTATATAATAAGTGAAATATTATTTACTAAATTATCACAAAATATCTGTAATCACTACATTGGTTCAGATAAAATTCCATACACAGTTTTACATTATCCTTTAGATGCTAGGAAATAGATTTAAAATTAGTACTCCACAACCAAAGAAATCCCCCCTCCAAAAGCTGTAACATTTTTAATAGCACTAATCCTTTTTGATAATATGGTGAAAACTGTCTGAGAATTTAAATATTATAATAGTAACCAGGTATCAAGTGCTATACTTTTTAGCTATAAAACTTGAAAATTTGAACTTGGAAAGCATTAAGGCGTCAAGTATCCACTGAGAAAATTTTTTATTACAAATTCACAATCTAACTGCAGAAATCTATTAAAAACTGTGAACTTTTTTAATAACTAATTGAAATTGATCAGGGATACTGAGGAAAATGTTACAGAATTAGACATAAATTCATGCTACCTCTTGAAAATTTGATGATAAACAGTTATACTAATTTTAGAGCTGTATTCCATAAAACCATTAACTTAAAACATTATGTAATTCTCACAAAATCCCAGAATTGTCTGACCCAGATGCTATGAAATTTTATAGTTATTCATGCTACCACATGGTGTTAATGTAGTTACAACTTTGCTACATGGCTTCATTGCTATGTCTCAATAACTTTTACAATAAGATGCTACAAAATATCTGAAACTATTAATTGCATTTTATACAAACAATTTTGTTAAAATATTATAGAATGCTTCCAATAGAAAAGTTTCACTTTCTGACTTAAATCCTCTAAACTTTACAGCAAAGTTACTATTTATCAAAGGTGTTTAGTGATAGAAAGTTTTGCAGAACAATGTCTGATTTATGGTAAATGCTTTACTTTATAAAGTTATGATTACAAGTTTTCAGTTAATTTTAGCATTGCCTTACTTCATGTGTCCGAGAGAGTGATGTGACCCTAACTTTTGTTTGTACATCAATAACTGATGTACAAATTATTAATTTAAATTTCTTTCTCAGTTCCTAAATAAGTTTCTCAATGTAAAGTTCTGGCTTCAGGGCTGTATTGCCTACTGACAGTGCATTACCAGTGCAGACAGGAACAGAACTTCATGCCTGATCGCATATAACACATCTTAATTGGTTCCCTCATTAATGGGAACACCAGATCAGTGGATTTGTTTTGAAAGCCAAAGGATTTTTTAGTGAATGAGTACAAATGTATGACTGGTATTCAGTAAAGGGGATGAATGAGTTTGAAAACAAATCTCGTGAAAGTGATTCCAATAAGCGTGTATCCATAAATGATACTAATAGACAGGGTGAAAAATTGTTTCCAAACTTCTTTCTTGAAATTTTCGTTAATCAGGCTGACTGTGTGAAAACAATGGCCTTGAAAATCTTGCCTGAGCTGATTAAAAGCTAGCTACGCATTCTCAAGTTCCTCAGTTCATTCTGACTATGGTCAAACAAATTTGTAAAAATGTTTGAGTATTTTGCAAGAGTTTAGCAATTCGACTAAGAATATCTAAAAATTCATGGTGGATTAACATGTGCCACAAATACATTGTGTATCAAATTCAATATAAAAAATGCCTAAGAGACTACATTAGCTCTACAACAAACAATCTCAGAATAAGAATGACAAGACACCATTACGACGTTAAGCATGATGATAAAAAAACCGTTAGTCATTCATGGAAAAATCCATAAAAAATATTTTGAAAATTAATAAAAAGTAAAACCAATACATAGCATCATTAACAAAGAGTGAAGTTATTTATTAAGAAATAGAAGATAAATTAATTTGATATTCAGTCCTTTGTCCTCATTGGTCATTCACTGCAGAATGTATATATATTAATACAAACACAAACACACACACACACACACACACATACCTCCCCCCCCCCCTCTCTCTCTCTCTGTTGTCTATTCAATAAAAGTTTACTGTTGTTATCAGAGCCTTATACATTTGCAACTATATTTATTTATTGTTATTGTAGTGATATATATATATATATATATATATATATATATATATATATATGTATATAAAATTCTTTATTGCACTTATATTTATGTTCTTGGAGTTATAACAACACTTATGTTGTATCCATGTATTTATTAAAATTAACTTAAATATATAACATATTCATGGTTATTAAATTATATTGTGCATTGACTGTATTGAAATGGATTTACCATTGTTGTAAATAAACAATTCAAATACAATAAAATTAAGAAATCTTCAAGGAGAATACTGAATTGATCTAATTACAGCATACCTATCTAATTACAGCATACCTACCGATCTAGCCTTTAACAGACCCTGTAAGTGGCATTCTCAGTCTTTTTATCTCAATGTCTGACTGTGACATAGCTATTTTTATGTGTTTGGTGCTCGTTTTAAGACTATCACAAGGTAAAAATATAATCTGAGAACATCTGACATTTTTAACCCTTTTGATACTCTCCCCATTTCAATCTCCACCAAAAGTACCATGGCTGACGTTGACTTTGGTTCTTATGAAAGATTCCTCAATCAATTTCAAGAAAAACCATAATTATTGTTTGACATTTTAAAACCTTTTGATAATCTCTCCATTTCAATCTCCACCAAAAGTACCATGGCTGACGTTGATTTTGGTTCTTATGAAAGATTCCTCAATCAATTTCAAGATAAACCATAATTATTGTTTGACATTTTTAACCCTTTTGATACTCTCTCCATTTCAATCTCCACTAAAAGTACCATGGCTGACGTTGATTTTGTTTCTTATGAAAGATTCCTCAATCAATTTCAAGAAAAACCATAATTATTGTTTGACATTTTTAACCCTTTTGATAATCTCTCCATTTCAATCTCCACCAAAAGTACCATGGCTGGCGTTGATTTTGGTTCTTATGAAAGATTCCTCAATAAATTTCAAAAAAAACCATAATTATTATTTGACATTTTTAAACCCTTTTGATAATCTCTCCATTTCAATCTCCACCAAAAGTACCATGGCTGACGTTGATTTTGGTTCTTATGAAAGACTCCTCAATCAATTTCAAGATAAACCATAATTATTGTTTGACATTTTTAAACCCTTTTGATACTCTCTCCATTTCAATCTCCACCAAAAGTACCATGGCTGACGTTGATTTTGGTTCTTATGAAAGATTCCTCAATCAATTTCAAGAAAAACCATAATTATTGTTTGACATTTTAAAACCTTTTGTATAATCTCTCCATTTCAATCTCCACCAAAAGTACCATGGCTGACGTTGATTTTGGTTCTTATGAAAGATTCCTCAATCAATTTCAAGATAAACCATAATTATTGTTTGACATTTTTAACCCTTTTGATACTCTCTCCATTTCAATCTCCACTAAAAGTACCATGGCTTACGTTGATTTTTGTTCTTATGAAAGATTCCTCAATCAATTTCAAGAAAAACCATAATTATTGTTTGACATTTTTAACCCTTTTGATACTCTCTCCATTTCAATCTCCACCAAAAGTACCATGGCTGACTTTGATTTTGGTTCTTATGAAAGATTCCTCAATCAATTTAAAGAAAAACCATGTGTGCTACACAGTGCAAGTTACCTCTCACCTTCTGGACTATAAGAATCCTCTGAGCAATCCGGATTTGGTGATATCATTATTATGCCATTCAATTTCAATTAAACATGTTTACAAAACCTAAACTCAATTTTTTTATGAAGATTCATGTTAATCTATAACTTTAAACATCTCATAATTTTTCTAAATATTGAGAAAAATGTAATCAAAATTGTGATAAGACTTAAAAATATGATTTATTGGGAATTTGAAATCACTAAAACTAAAAATATCCGTAAAGCCTCATTATTCTTTGTTTGAAATTTGTTATTGATAATGGGAGGTTTGAAAAGATAACAGGATTTGGACATTTGCCATTGTTATGGTTTGAAACACATTAAAAAATTAAAATTTATTCCTCTGAAACAATATGTAACTGTCTACCGACTTTTATTTTAAAATATATTTTTTTATACGAGAAATAAAAAAGATGGTGTGGTGTATTATTAGACTTCTGATATACGAGTATACCAAATTCAAGTAAAAAAACAAACTCATTTGATAAGCCTTACGATTACAAAAGTACACATATAAGTAAATACATGACACACATATATTCTGTTGTATCAGAGTAAATTTAGTGAGTTTTTAAATAAAACTTCTAAAGCATATATAAACAACTTCCCATGTATCTTGTGATCAATTAACTTGGAGTGATGACTGTTGTACAGTGAATACGACTGTTATTTTTAAATTTTATTTTTATGGTAATTAAACTAACTATATAAAATCACACTGTTATCAGATCTCTTAAATTATGTCTGAGGTAGAACCACATGATCATTGTACAACTTTTTAACTGCGATTTCAATGTTTTTGTGAATAAATTCAGCTTTGGATTTTCTTTGAACATTTGTCACATCGTTGGATGCGACAAAGTTACAGTTTATGGAGCAGTTTTAAAATAATTATGGTAATAACATAATGAATCAAGTTATGGTTTTAACTATACAAATCAAGTGGTAAAAGGAAAGGAAGTAGAGCACAATTAGATTCCAACAGTATTATACCCTAGCAGACTGTATACACTAGCTAGAAGCAACAGTTGAGCTAATTCTAATCAGCTGATAGCATGTTTGACTACCTGCATTAACAGATGAGGGGCAAATCTGATAGCTGACTGATAACCAATCTCTGCCCCACATCAGAGATCAGAGATACTCAATGGATAAGGGCCCTATCTGATAATCTGAGGGTTCAAAGACCAAATCCAACTACAGGCTAAAACATTTTTACTTCATAAATTAAATTGAGCCAATATTATTTTTTTAGAGTTCAAAAAATTGTTTGTTTTACTGAACGACCTAAACTAGTAAATTATGTTAATTGTATTATAATTTGTTTGTCAACATTATTTTAATAATCTGACTAGATTTGTGTTGCTATTTTATTTTATATTTTAAAGTTTTATGTGGTTAAGTAGGGTATAAAACACTTCTGAAAAAAAAAAAAAAAACACTACTAAGTTAACATTGAGTACTTTTTGGTTGTTTGTATAATGGATCAAACCGTAGTGAATGACTGTAGACTTTGGAAAGTATATCGGTTTGACATAATCAGCAGTTAAAAACATGACACATCAAGAGATGTTTCATTAGTTATCGCATTATATGTGATTTTTGCAAATTTTTGGAAAGTGACACCGCTAAAGTAGTCAAATGTCTAAAATTTCATAATGAATTATGTATACCAGGCAATGTTCATATTTTAACTTCTACAAAATTCATAAAATCTTCTTTCTTTTAAAAATTAAATACTCTTGACACATTAAAACGAAGACAAAATAATAATAAACAACATGTGTCATCAACACACTGAATACAAACATGAATTTACCTGTTTCTAAACTGCTAGTAACCTGTTAAACATGAAAAGAATAGTTTCCTTTCCTGAAACTATAAATTGGTCTATGGAGAGAGACAAATGGAATTTTACAATTTTTGCCCTAAAATCTTTGAAAGCATAGTTAAAGAACAATGATGAATTCTTGTATGGTTTACAAAAGAATAAACCATACCAGAGTCCTGATTCTCCGCGATATGTCAAGGCTTTTGATTCTGTTGATTACTAAGCACCCAACAGAGCTTCCTTAAAATCATGTTGTCCATCAGTCTTTGTGATAACTCCTGATAAAAAGGCTCTACAGACTATAAACTAGATTCCTCTTGGTTTAAAGAAGAACCCTATAAATTTTGGCGTCAAAAGTTCAAAGAGCAGTTAACTCAACTGCATGTCTGTGCGATTGCTCTTTCATTACATTCTGTCGGGTCTTTCAATATTCTGTAACATCGCTTTAGTACATTCATATAATTGAAGAAATGTCATGGAATAAAAAAAAGGAGTGGTCATGTTTTGTTGTTCTTACTAAACAAAGCATTAAGAACATTGGTCCATAAATTTGTTGTGATCTTCAGATCTATCTGGAGCACTGCTCATTCAGAAGATCTACGGCTTTCAATTCTTTAACTCTTCTAATTCTAAGATCTATGCAAATGATCTGTACAAAATAACAAACATGAGTTTTGAGTAGTATGTAGATGATAACGTTTTTGTTATCTATAATGGAGCAAGAACGAGTAATACAGTGGACAAGCACAGTATTACAGATACTATCTCCAATGATATTGACTCGAATACTGATTTAAATTAAAGTATCTCAATAAACATTTTAAAACAGTTTTCCTGACACACACAAATCCAAACAGTATATTACAAAAATACAAAATATCTATTTATTACAGCATGAATATTGTGAATATATTAAATTTAGTTTTAATTAAAAATAACAACTTAATTAACACTGCATTTATACTGTGAAACAAGGCTATCAAATAAATGAATAAAAAGTATTAATTGATAGCAATTGCATGACTGATATGAGTTTCTGCCTACTCCATGAAAATGTTGTTTTAAAAATAAAATAGATCACAGAAGTGTGATCTGAAAAAAGCCCAAGGTAATTCTTAAATTTAAATAAAATGACACTGTGTCTTAGGGACAAATACTGTATCATTTTAAGTAACCTTGTAAATATGCTACACTAGCAATTGGAGTCAAACTCCTTTACAAGTCTAATATGTACTTCGAATGCAACTTAGGCTAATATGGATGTCTTTGGGTATAAAATCTTATCTTTGTGGAAAACCATCATCTTCGATTCAATCCTTTGGTAAGTTTAACCCTGTCAAATAGAATCCCCTGGTCAATGAATATGTTGATTAATTTAGCCTCTTAATAAATTTAACTTCCTTGTCAACTTGACACTCGACCAATTTAGCCTTTCGATAAAATTGCTTTATTTTATTTCATTCCAATGGCAAAAACATTAAGTAAACAAACAATAAATAAGAATATACAGTAAATTTAATTGAAATGTTTATGCTGGAGCATATTGGAAGGCAGCTAGTACTCTCTTTCAAATTATAGAGACACTTTCCTTGAAGACAGCAATGATAAAACAGAAACTGTTCCCCAGCCTCATCATTGTCATAAGTGGACCATGGAAGTCATAACCATGTGAGTAGTGACAACTGCCGAACAGATCAAGAGACCAAGTCCTTGATGTAGTATGGGAATCCACATGGGAGAGGAACTTTGGACATACAACATACGTTCATCAATTTGGCAAGAAATAAGATATCGGCAACTTCACATCTGACTTGAAGATCTGGAAGGAGAAACTCGGCCTGAAGTTCAGTAAGTAGCACCTCCCTAAAACGCAGTCCCTGATGCATCCCCACAAATGTTAAGAACTTCCTCTGGATAGCTCCAAGCATATTAATCAGACCAAGGTGGGGGGGGGGGGGGAGCAAACTAGGCTTGAATACTCCAGAAGCTATGTAACAAGGATGAAAAGAGTGTTTATAAAACAGCTGGGTTCGTCATGCCACAACTTGACCTTGCGATGAATCCCAACATCCTCTGTGCACGTCTTAATAAATAATAAACTTGCTCATTGAAGGAGAGATCAGCACAAAAGGTAACACCCCAATCCTTTATGGTGGAGACTCTATCTAGTGGCCAACCACCCAAAGTGTACACTCCCAGTTAATTTAGTTAACTCCCACCTAGTCACCTTAACCCGCCTGTGAACCTAAACTTCTAATCAAGTTTTAATTCTTGTGAAATTAATGCCCTATCAAAGCTAACCCATTTATGTACTAACACAAAATAGCCCCTTAACCACTACTTTGTGGTAGAATAAGTTAATAATTTACCACAATTGTATTAAACTATTGTAAATTTTCTGAATACAATATGAGGTTGAGTGGTAGAGAGGGCTTAATAGCCCTAACTCCGCCTCTTTAATAAAGGCATTTTTATTTCATTTTTCATTTCAACCGTCTACAATGCCAAATTATGGCTAATCTTTAAAATATAACATTCTGGTCAATTTAAACTTACTTAGTACACAGACTAGTATTAATAGGTTATTTTTAAAATAATTTTTTATTGATGATACATAGTAAAATATTTATTTACTTGTGTGTATTGTACAAACTATTCAAACTATTCTAAACTATTCTGTGTTTTAAATTTCAAATTTTAAACCGCTCTTTCTTATAATAATTATTTACTGTCTAACATATGTAACTATTATTTTCCAGACACCGTTATATCAACAACATTTCAATATGATGTCACTCGGATAACTAGTTCAAATAATTTCGTGGTCAATATGCAATGGAACATTACTTCTCTTATATTTTTTAAAGAATTTTTAGTATTTTTTTTAAACATAATACATTAATTTTAGCTTGATTTAAGATCACCTTGGATGATTATATTTCATAATCAAAACCAAAGGTGTAATCTATTTAAAATACATTTGCTTATATGGTGACGATATATTTAGAGTGAAAGAGTTACAGGCCAGTAAGAGTGGTAACACTACAATGTTTACACATTATGTATTTACTGTATATTCAATTGACCTTGAACTATATATGAAAATTGCAGTGTATTTACAGTGCACTGACAGAGCACATGGTGCAGTAATATTGTAACTATTTGCTCATTAAGCTTTGTCCAACTACTCACTAAAGAGGTAATTAATAACAATATGGGTACAATAAGATAGAGCTCAATTACAATTACAATCTCAGCGCAAATACTCTATTGGAGGACTGAGTCTGGAGAGGCAATTACTTCAAGAGTTTTGTGACCAATATTGGACATGAATCTGCTAAATTACTTTCTGGGAAATGCAGTGAAGCAAATAATGTCTCTCAATGATCTACTCTTACAATAGTTCTGTTCTGATTCAGATTTCTCAATGCCAAAAAAAAAAACAACTATTACAGACTAAAGTCACAAAACTGACAAGAACAACAATTATATAAAATATAATCATTAAATAAGAACACTGAAATACTAATTAAATTAATTTCTATCATCTGAAAATCTTGAATAAGAAATATTCTGCCTGTATTGTAAAGGAGAATTACAATGCTGGTTTGAATTTGGCTGGGTCAGTTATTAATCTATGAGATCGTGGCAGAACATTGAAATGTTTTTTTCAATTAGTAGTCAAGGATCTTTTGGGGGAAAAAAACTGTTTTTTTCTGTTTTTTTAAATTTTTTATTATTACCGACTGCATTTCATATCTTGCGTAATTTTTATTTGTGACAGTTACCTCTAACTAGCATGACTGGATAGCCACTGAACGAGAAACACCCTGACATCAAAATGATCACAATAGTCCTGCCCCTGGCGGCTACAGAGCGAAACAGGCGTAAGGCTAATGAAAAGTTGATAACTGACTCTGAAAATTAAAAGTAGAATGATTTGGAGCATGATTAATTGTGAGAGGGCTTCGAGAATGAGTGCTGAACAAGAAAAATGGAAGCTAAGCATCGCAGGAGAGCAAACTGAGGAAGGACCCTTAAAGATAGCAGAACATTTTTAACAAGTTCTTTACAACAGTGGCAGAAAAGACTTTTAAAAGCTAATAACCTCCCAAGAACTGTTGGTACAGGTGTTTTTCAGCACAACTCGAGGAGCAAAACTTGTTGCTTTCAAACCTACAACGAGTGAAGAAGTCAGGATTATCATCCAAGGAATGAAATCTTCAATGTCAGCTGGTGTAGATGATATCTCCTCAAGACTTCTGAAGCTCTGCAAAGAAGAGTTGTGTGCTCCCTTGAAGGACATCATAAACAAATCGCTTTTCACAAGGAGTCTTTCCAAATAAACTAAAAAACTGCCAAAGTAAATTCCTCTGCAGTATAAACAAGGTCAAAGAGATGAAATAACCAATTTTAGACCCATATCACTTATCCCAACGGTATCTAAAGTCATCGAAAAAAGTTGTGCTAATAAGACTAATTGAACATCTTGAGTTTAACAAGCTCCTACCAGAGAGACAACACGGCTTCATCTCTGGAAAATCCACTACAACTGATTGAGTTTGTTATCGATAGCTTTGAGTCTGGAAACTCTATTGTTAGTACCTTTCTAGACTTAAGCAAGGCTTTCGATTGTCTTGACCACAGCCCTAATACTGAAGAAGCTTGATTCCCTGGGAATATGGGGAACACCTCTCAAATGGTTCACAAGCTATTTGTGTAACAGAAGACAGATTGTAGACTCTTGGAGCAATTGGAAAATTCTTTAAATATTATTAAATGTTAATAAAAACACTACTTTTCCAAATTTTTTATTTTTTCGGACGAGGCCTTTCAAAACCAAAGGTTTCATCATTTGTGGAGTTGCCTGAAGATGAAACCTTTGGTTTTGAAAGGCCTCGTCCGAAAAATAAACAATTTGGAAAAAGTAGTGTTTTTATTAACATTTAATAATATTTAAAGAAGACAGATTGTTGAAATCAAACATGTTATTGAAGGGTCAGTGAGGAGAGTGGCTTCAGAACCTAGGGGTGTATCACGGGGCGTGCCCCCAGGGATCCGTTACTGGGACCCGTTCTATTCATCTTATTTGTTTCAGACTTGCCAAAGTACTTAGAAGCTTACTGCTATCCCATCATGTATGCTGATGACACGGCCTTACTCACTACCAGCAGGTCTGCAGAAGAACTGGAAATAAATGCATACATATCTCTAAAGTTATGGCACAAGACTATTATGAAAAGAACGACCTTGTGTTCAATGAAACAAAAATAAAGCAGATGAACCTGGAACGACTAAAAGATAGGTATCAGGACCTCCTAATATAATAATGACTGACTCACTAAAACACCTGGGAATGATTCTGGATAGCTGTCTTTCATGGACTCTGCATGTTGACTACTTGTGCCAAAAACTAAGCACAGCAACATTGTTCTGAAAAGGGTAAAGGCAACCAGTACAGATGACGCTATGACCACCGCTTACCATGCTCTGTTTGAGAGTCACCTACGATATGGTGTGGTACTGTGGGGGCAGTACATCTAGTACGAATATTCAAAAAGTTCTTGTCCTGCAAAAGCGTGCCCTAAGGACTATGGTGGATCTATTGCCGCATGAAAGCTGCAGACAGGTGTTCAAGGATCGCGGAATCCTGACAGTAACAGCTATCTATATTCTGGAGGTAATTCTTCACGCCACAAAGAAAAACTTGAAGAAGCTTGGAGACTTTCGAGGGGCATGCAACTAGAAACGCACAGATTACATCCTCCCACTACACAGGATGGAAACTCTTTACGAAGAAACCATCATATGCCAGCGCAAAGCTCTTCAACTTGCTTCCTTTTGAAATTCAAGAGAGGAGACAACAACAACTCTGAAAAGAAGACTGTGAAAACTGGCTGCTTGAAGAAACCATCTATACCCTCAATGAATTTATTGACCGCTGCAGGAAACTACAGGACCACTAGGAAGAAACTGCACACAATTAATAAAATAAACCAATTTTTGACTTATTGTTAAATCCTTTAACTTTATTTGTAAACAAGATTGTAAATTCTGTGACTCTATTACATTTCTTGAAGAAATTGTTAATACAGATTTTTGACTTGACTTGAAATGTAATCTACTTTCTGTACCCAGCAGGGATGACTTCTGGCTGGTTTATACCTTCCAGTTGAATCCACCACTGAGCACAGCAAAAACCGATGTGTCACTTAAATCTTGGCAACCTTATGGATGTCCAGGGGTGGCACATCACTAACCGCAAATGTCGAGATTCCGGGGTTCATGGGCAATTCGATAGGTCTAGTCTGCTGTGGGAGATGACTGTTGGAGTTGGTGGAGTTTGTTCCCTAACCTCAGAGGTTTCTTGTTAGCCTCAACAAGGGTGTGCCACCCCATGCCTACTTTTACTGGAGAGGCTGGTTCATAGCTGGCCTCTCCTTCTTCCAGGGAGACATGACTTTTGAGATGTAGTGCCCTAATTCTTCCTCATGGATGTCTATAAGAGGCGGCCCTACTCCCTAACCTTACCCATCCTGAATATCCTGTCTCTCTGGAAGCAGCGCTAAGGTTCTCACAGGACTAAGTGCAATTTATAAGCTTCTTGTCCTAAGAGAACAAAAAAAAAAAAAAAAAAATGGTAGGGTTAAATATATATTATTTCTCAACAGTTGCTTCAGTTATAAAAAAAGGAAAATGTCTACAAGGCAAATTAAAAAAGTTAAAGATCACAAAATCAAAACAAAGAAGATTTTTATAACTGCACAAAAATAATAGTTCAATTATTTAATATTCAAGATATTCAGTTAAATTAAAAAGACGACAGTGTTTTCCATTGTTTAACGGAAACAAGAAAAGTGGCTAAAGCAATCAACTGATAGAATCAATTTAATTTTGCCACTAGTGAATAACCAATCAAGTAAACCCTACTACAACAACTACAAGTTGGTCATGAATAGTTAAAGTTGGTTAGATTTAATAAGCCGTTGTCTGGTATGAAATTTAATCATCCAGTCTACGATTGAAATGCAAAGTTTTGCTTTGAGTTTCTTTGAGCACAGAAGCTACTCACACTGCAGCATATAACAGTGCTGGTATTTCTTTATTACTTGCGAGCTTGTCATTATTCACTTACTTATTTTGATACGTAATTATTTAAACCTATATAAAGTAATAAGGATTGGACAGTATAGTGTTGGAGATTAACCATATAATGTTGGTAGATCTGATTATACATACATGCAAACAATAATTTTATTGTATGACATAAGATTAGAAGCAACATATAAGTTCTTGGTTTGTACCACATTGAAACTTTGCTAACATATTTCCATTCTTAAAATATTTAAGATTTGCTATGGAAAGTCTTCTTCAGTCTACAGATGTTTCAAAAAAATAAAAATGAAGATGTTTTTGTAATAACTTTGAATATTTAACAATTAACTGTGTGAATATTACTTAAGAACACTTAAGGAAGGAAAATGTGTTTTTGTTAGATTTATGTCGTTTTTTATTTTATAGTTATTGTTATGTAGCATAATTGTTATATAGTTTATTAGTTGTTGCAGTGTACTGCTTTGTTACAAGACTGATTGTTGGCGCAGTATTTTGTTGCAAGTAACAGTTGTTAGGTTATACTAAATTGTAGGTTATACTAAATTGTATCATTTATCTGCTTTTATAGTTCAAGTGATAAAACATGCAAGTTTCTTGGTTTATGTTATTTGACAGTAAACTACAAACTTATGGCTGAGTCAGGAGTAATGTTATTATACTTACTTGTAGACTGACAATCTTCAAGTCATGAGAATATAAAGTCATCTATTTTATTGTACAAACTTTTAATTCTAATCTTAAAGTTTTTAACATATACATCAAGACTTTCCTATTCATAACTATGCCAAATGACTAAATTGAATTTCTTTTTTATAACTTTTTCCTACATTAAGAGCTCAATTTCATTGCAAAATCCCCAGTTTTATCAGCTCTATCTGCATTCACTGTGTTGTACACTGTCATTATACAACATTAAAAAGATTATGTGAATCCAAGAGCAAGATTCTTAATTTTGTCAGTTAAATCTACTCACCCCCACGACATTACCCAACTGTTATAGAAATCAGTGGGATTAAGAGAGAAAAAGAGGATTGAATCATCTGAAGGAAGAAGCGTAGCGGATACAATTTCAGAGATAGAGATATTCTGGACCATTCAATGTGGTCCTGCTCTTCCCAAGATTACAGACCAAATATCTATAGCAATCTAGCTAATGAATCATAGAACTTCTCATTGTGAAATTCAGTACATGACTGTCACAACCAGTACAAAATCCAAGATATTGGTGTAAAAATGAGAAGGACACTGTCGAAGTTGTGATGTCCAAACTCCAGTTTTCAACAAGAGAGTTGGTGAAATGTAGGTGTAAAAAAAGACAGTACATAGAAAATTCTCACATAATTCTAGACTTTTTGTAATACCTTTAAAAGATCTAACTACAGTACATGTCATACTAAGTAAATAACATAACATTATTTTTATGGTTATGGACATCTCGGTTTGATCTCATGAAATATATCTTTCAAAATCCTCAATTAGTAAAGCCTAGCAGTATAAAGCACTCCCACAATACCAGGAATACAATTGCTGCATCTATTCATTTTAATTAATAGATTGAGCTAAACTCTTGACAGCCACTCTATTATTGCGCCGAGAGATACAACCATTTGTTGCCCTTAGTCCTAAAGTACAAAAACATGTTTGAATAAATATGACTTATGACTGTTAAATAATGCATTTCATGCACTGGCCGAGTTCTTCCGATTAAAAATATTTTATTTTAAATTCCCCAATGCCACTGCCTGTATTTTTAGGGGAATAAAAAGTGTTGGTTGATTGATTGGCTACAAGCAGGACATGTTTTAGATGTGCTAATGTTGAGATTCCCAAATCTGGAGGGAAGATTTGATTTGTCCTACTGCGACTTGCCTTTGGCCATCTAATTGAATTTTGAAGTGAGATAAACTTCAATCTAGTAACCAGGAAACTTGTTTCAAACTAAAGTCATTCGTAGGAATCCATTTATCTGTATCTGCTTATCCCAATTCTGTTTGAAATATTGAAAACTAGTAGCTAGAAGACATTTTTACCATAGAACCCAGTGAGTGTGATTTTTAAGTGTTATATATTGGCTAACAAGCACACCTGAATACATTCATATACTTCCCATCACGTCACATTAATATATCCAGCTGTAGACGACTAGATGGAAACTTCTTATTGTAGCTGAATTTAACATGCAAAACGGTTTGAAATTAACATAAAATGCTATGGAATGCAAGTTACAACAAATACAGGGTGTTTCAGAACTCTTGTCGGGTATTTTAGAGAATATTCCTGTTGTTATGTATGGTAAACTCATTTTAACTATAGTTTAATTTTTAAGCATTTGGCATTGTGTGTGTATGTATGTGTTTTGTTATAAAAATATATTTTTTAGCATACAATAACAAAATTTTTACATGGATTTTAACGTTAACATAGTGTACTTATAATAACAATTTTCCATTTATCCATTTCACACTATGGTGGCTATTTAAAACTTTGACATAAATTTCTCCAAGCACAAGCATATTACAAATACTTTATAAGAATAACTTTCTCTAAACAACTTTATTGGAAATGCAATGACATGTAATTTAAGTAACTTGAATGACAAGCAAAATATTACAATTTAAGTAAAGGTGCACGCATGTTCCATAGCTATTTGAGCCAGTTCTCACACAATAATTAAAATTATTTAGGTGACAAGATATTTATTAACCATCAACTGCATGCTAATGGGATTATCAATATTGTAATAAAGGTAATTAACAAGTGTTTAAAACCCACTTGAGCATATCTATTGTCATACAAAATGGTTCCGCTGCAGTCATAAAAATATGTTGGTTGAGTAAAAGACTCTTTAATGAAAAGATTATGCAGTCAGGGTGAAGGAAATAACGGACAATTTGTTAAAAAGTATAAATCTACAATATTTATTATAAAAAATAAATTTAACAAATTTAGTTCAATGTAAATATTGACACTAGACTTCTAGACTTCTACCTTAGTAAAAGCTGCCATTTCAAAATATTTATATTCTGTTTGTAACAAGTCTTAGCTACTATTCTGCGATGGTTCTAAATCATAAAGCAAAGCAATAAAACTAAAACAAATACTGTGCATGGTATGTGACAATAACCGATGAAGAATTCAACGTTTTTGTATGACAATAAATATAATGCTTGATTAAAGGAACATATGCATACGGAAAGAATACAAAATAACTTTCAAATCCAACTTTGGTTAAAAGGATATACATTTAAAAAAGGATATAAACATTGAAATAATCCTCTAAAACATCCTACATGAGTTCTAGAATACACTGTATAGTGTAGAATACACCTTGTAATAGAAATCAGAATTCAAAATTGCAACAAATTTTAGCATTATACTATCATCATATGGATAGGCCTGCTTACTTATATTTATTATTACTGTATGTCATGTTAACGTATTGTGTCATTTTTATGAGACACAATTTAAAAATTGCACAGTAGAACAAGGTATGGTCTAATCTATATAGTGATATACAGTATAAATTTGGTACACGAATACTAGAAATTGCATATACAAAATATATCAAGTCGGGAAATTCATGACATAGAAATGCAGTTAGGACTACTGAATTTCAATAATATGTTTCTATAAAGTTAGTCCAAGATTCATACACAATGTATTAAAGTATTAAAACAAAAATATCATTGCCACAAACACCAAGCACCTTAAGTGCCAAAGCACACTTTTTTGAGAGGGTAGAAACAAAATTATGCCTCATTGTAAACCTTTTTCATGACTAACAGTTGTGCTCATGGATACGTTTACATATGTATTTATATTCATAACAAGTAATTACATAACATATGTAACGTTTTACATATGGTTTCAGGTTGATTCCTGAAAACATTATTCCTTAAAGGCAGTTACGCCACATTGTGTTTGAAGCGACGATATTTTCAAGGAAATGATGTAGTTAAGACTAGTGTACTTATATGCTGCAACTTACCAAAATCTTTTGTAAGGCATTTACTGATTGATTAACAACTGGGATTCCATTGATCTCCCTAATTTCATCGCCGACGTGTAAAGTTGCTTGCCGATGAATCATACCTCCGTGCATGATTCTCGCAACGATACACTTGCCATCCTCATTCATTTTCAACGTGATTCCCTGAAACAAAAACAAACTTTTGTAATACACATATATATTTACCAAAAACAAACAATTAAAATAATTTTGACAAGGTTTAAGCTTTGGCTCTTGTGCATGACTTATATTGAAACTTAATAATTTTAAAATGCTTTTATACACCATTAGCCTTTACTGCAGCGTTTGTTTTGAATGAATAACATTCAAACCACTGTGACAGATTATTGTGAGAGTGGCAAACGCAGTCCTTTTAAAACAAAATCCACTTGATATGTAAAACACAGCCTTTTGCGTTGATCTACCAAGGGACTTGCTTTTATTCAGTGGCTTTACTGGTCGTATTGCAATAAATTTGTGCATGTTGTTGACAGTTATTATCAATAATTTACTTTTCTTACTTATTAAAAATCTAAATCTAAATATATATATATATATATATATATATATATATATATATATATATATATATAAATGAATGTTTGTATGTATGTCCTTTATAGAATCGTAAACTATTTGACCGATCATTATGAAAATTTGTATGTATATGTATTTTTCGACGAAGAAGGTTTATATGCTATGCCTATTAATGAATCTCACCACCAGGCAGCACTGCAAAAGTTAAAAGTTATTAAAGCGCCTGTACACTATAAACTGGATTACGAGACAGTTAAGTATATTAAATAGCGAAAAATTATTTGAAGGCGCTAAGCTTTGATGTATATTTGTCTTCAAAATACATTTCTGATTGAACTTAAAGCTTGAGTGTTAGACCACTTTATAATAAAGTACATGTACGTAGACAATGGCTATAAACATACACTTTTGACAGATTTTCTTGATCGTGGCAACAATACAAACTCTACATCGTTGTTGGAAATATAATTCACTTGAACCAGAAGTGCACATACACGGGTAAAGCTTACGAAAACCGTGCGAGGCCGCGGGAAACAGCTAGTTACGAGCTCGTATTTATAAATTAGGGAATAGACACAAAATATTGTTTAAATATTTCAGGAACAGGCGCAAAATATTGTTTAAGATTGAAGTATTTGTACAGCATGCACTAGACTGAGTTGTGTTTACAAAGGCTTTGTAAATTTAAATGCTATTTATTCAGTGGTTTGCAAACTTTGAACCACAGAGCCCTAATGCTTTCACAAATGTCCCATAGGGCACCATAAAACTACCTTAACATAAAAGAGTATGCCTTTTGAAGTAACGCACACTAAATATTATTTACATCCAAAACTTTTGAATTTATTTTGTTGTCGCAACTAAACAGGTTTATTTAGAATGCTTTAAAGCAGATTTTTACATTATTGCTTACAGTGTTATGAAAGTGACCGGCTCAAGCCCACATTTTTAAAAGACACTTTTGATACTATGAGGTATTAAGTTCATAAATATACGAACAGATGAATATACATTAGCCAAATTGTCCTGATAAAATGCTCAAATGAGATCATAATTAGATAGTGATAGGGGGAGGATCAAATAACTTCAAGTATTTAATTTTGAATTAAAAAATAGTGATAAAAATAAAAGAAATATAGAGTTTGGGGTATCAATAATGTTTCTATAGCTAGTTTTACCACTGTGAACTTAAAGGTTTTAAAAGAAAACATCAACAAGTGTGAATTATGACATTAATGTTGGAATAAATAGTTTGTCTGATCGTACTAGATGAATTTACTTATTAAAATAAGAGTTATAATATAATATTTTGGACAATTACTCAAATTTCTAATCTAGGTGTAGAGGACTCATTTGAATTCTGGTTTTATAGAAATATAGTGCAAGTATTAAAATTCCACTTTAGCCTTTTTAAATTGTACTTAATTAAAAACTACTGCTATGTAAAATTATGTAGCATGACCCATACAATTACACTGAAGAAAGTCTTTTAAGTGACCAAATAACCCATAAAGTATTGATAATCATGTAACATAAACCATGAAATTACGAGTGAGTTTATGGTAACCCAATTGTCCAATATTGAAAATCAATGTGTAAATAAATAATTTATTCTTTTAGGTCTATTGATAACTAATTACCTTTCTCACAGTTTTACAAATATATATATTTTTGTATTTAAATTAGTTACGTACTATTTGCTGATTAAAATAATTTTCAATTAGTTTTGAAATACACTGTTTAACAAAAATGATACAACATCAGATGTTGTTAATATAATTTGCATGATAACAGTAAGCTAACTAATTGATCAATTAATGTTGTGTGCCAATGTGTATGAGTAAAGTTATTGAAACGTGTTTATATTTTAAGAACCCAGAAATTTAAGCAAAAGCACTTTATTACATATGTATTATACTTAATCTATAACAAACTATATTATGAAATTAAGCTGTTGGGTAATTGAAGCTGAGGTAAATAGTTTTTTCTTCCTCCAAACAGCTAATGCTGTTTGTTGTTGTTGTAATTGGTTTTTGTTTGTTATGTAGGCTGATGGAATTGTAGTACACCTCTGAGAATAACTAGATTGCCTTATATGTAGGCTAGAAAGTGTTAGCTTGTTTATTGTATGTTAACATACATACCCATGGTTTTAATAATCACATATAGCTATCATGCTATAAATACGTATAACTGAATTAATATGAAATGTTTTTATAAATCACACAACAATTATTGTATATAGGAGTAAAAAGTTGCAATTAATTTCCCCAGCCAACTCACTGACCAGCTTACTCTAAATTAAAATCTAGTACGAAAGAATACTCATATCTACATTTTTATGTAGATTTCATTAAATAAAAACTGTTTCATGCAATCACTCTCAAAACACAATTTTTAGTATGTTTTTACAATTTTACCATGATCTGCAGGATACCTATCAACTAAATTAAAATATTTATACATTCAGGTGGCAAATATTTCAAAAATTGGTTCAGAGCTTGAAAACAAAAATATAACAGAGGAACATATGTCCAAGCATCTCTTGTCTTTTGTTTGCTTATCTATCGATATGAATTTTCTTTCGAAAATGTGCTACTAATCATCAACGGTTTGAGACGAGCATTAAAATTAGGCACAAGAGTCAATTAGTATAGTTACCTAAAATTAAATACAAATAGTTCAATAAATAAAAGTTAAAGCAGTTTAAGCCAACTATTTGTCAGGAAATGGCTACTTTCAGTCATTTTATCTCATTTGATGACAGTCAAATATTATTTTAGTGTTTGCGGTTAAGGAATTAAATGTGTCAAACTATAAAAAACTATCTGTGAAAAAATGTATCATTTCATATTTTTAACCATTTTAAGTACTCCCCCCCCCATTTCGAACCCTAACAAAACTAGGATGGCTGACAATGAATATCTTTTTCAAGGGGAATTTCTCATTCAATATCATGAAAACTAGATTGTATCCTTATACAATTCATATACAAACTATACAATGAAGGAGGCCAAGATGGCGCCGTCTAAAATAAGAATCCGTTATGTGGAGCTTGTCCGAAAAAATGTTACAAGTCATTCTGGAGGAGTTATGTGTGAGGGGAGGTGTCTTAAGTGGTTCCATTTTGCATGATGCGGGGAAAGAGAGGAAAGATTTTTCATTTTCTAAAGGTGAAAAGTCTAATTTTTCTATGTGACAGTTGTAGGGTGGATCCTGAAGATAAACAGTGCCGTTGCAAGTGTCTTACCGGCTGCCAAACCTTTTATTAAAGAAGACTATAGTGACTACGTGTGATTGTATCTCACATATAAAAATTCTAACCGACCAAATTCTTGATTTAACGCAAAAAACCAACGTGATCTATGCAATCGTTTAGGACATTGTGGAGGCAGAAAATGCCAGGTTATCATCTATCGTGAGTAACCACACTGAGGCAATTGGCGATGTTTTAATCGGCAATGATAATACAATTTCTTATTCTAGTGTTTTGAAATCTACACACAAGAACACTAACTTGTGTCCTATGATTTTTAAATGGCAATGATAGATCTTATGCTAATTCTAAACCAAGAAATTAAAGATAGTCCTTGATTTGATTTCAGTAGCTAATAAATCTGACAGTCGGACATCTTTTTTTAGTGACAGAAACGTTTCATCAGTGCTGCCAATCAGTTCTGTAGCACGAAAAAACATCATGATTGAAAATGGGAAAAAAAAGTCTGCGGGTCAGCAACGGCTTTGAAAAATAAAGTAGTTACAACTAATTCGGAGGACTGTGTGAGTCACCGACCTGAAAGTAAACTCTGAAGTTTCACAAGTTCCAGTAATGTAACTTTGTCGGCGGTGACGTGACATCGGAAAACGTTGGGACTTGGAACAAGGGAATAATATAGGAAGTGGAGAATTGAACAATAACAGTGGGTTTTGTAAGGTTACCTACAAAAAGCGTAATAGGCCTAGGCCTAATACGAAAACTCAACATAGTTTACCTAATACGATGACAAATAAAAATAAAAAAAAAAAGCCCATGTATTTTTTTGACAGGTAGGGCTTCTGTTAATAATGAAAGACTGAGGGCTGTGGAGAAATACAGACACATTTTTGCGTCTAGATTTTGGTGAAAATGTTCAATGTGAAGATCTGAAACAGTACCTAAACGATACTGTCAGTGGTAGTTATGAAGTAATTTAAACTAAAAAATAGGTTTTCCAGGCTACCAGCTCCTTTAAAATTGGAGTCCCTCTGCCACTTTTTGGAGAATGTGTTCAACCAGGATGTCTGGCCTGCAGGTATTTATGTGTCACGCTTTAGATATTCTAGTAAGAGTGCTCCTGGTATGTCTTTTTTGGAACCCGGGACTGCAAAGGAACCGGGTACATAGGACTATTATCGTCAGTGCAAGTATATTGCCAAAAGCCTATTTTAAGTGCTTTCCCCAACTTGGGGGCCTAATTGGACCTTGTGAAACTATACTTCACTTAGCCCACATTAATATCCAGTCTACTATAAGGAATAAATTGAACTTACTTAAACATATTTAACAGCAGTACCAATTGCGACATACTTTGTTGTGAATGAACATTGGTGTAACCAAAAACGAGATTAATCTATATGTACCAGATAATTTCATCTTGGCTGATAGCTTCTGCAGGACATCTTCATACGGTGGAGCTGCAATTTTTGTAAAGGAAGCCTTTCCACACCCTTTTTTCGGTTGTACATATATTGACTCTATTTGTGAACCTAAACTGTATTGAATCTGTATATGATAGCCTTTGGTACTATAAAATTGTTTAGTCATAGCTGTATATCGTACCCCTGATTCATCTTTAGATGGTTTTTGTATATAAGTTGTCTCAGCTTCTTGATTTTGTTAACAACAATGCTAAGTATCGAAATTTTAAGATTGTTTATTGCGGGAGACCTAAATGTTTTGATCTCAATAGATGCAGTCTCTTCAAAAACTAAATTTATCAACACCCTCAAGTCCTGACGACTGTTTTTTTTGGCCTCAACCATTTACCTACTAGAGGAAATTCATGCTTAGATAATTTTGTCTCAAACCTTTCACCCCTCATTGTATAGTTGTAAAACAGTCCTACAGGCTCATATTTCTGACCACCTGGTCTGCTTTTTAATATTTAAATTAGTCTGCACGAATGCTGATGTCTCTTCCTCCGCCTGCTAATATGTCTGTAAAACTCAAACTATACTTACAGAGTATTAAATGATGTTTAGTATTAATAAATTAAAGTATAGACTAAGCAACACTGACTGGACAGAGGCAATTGCTGGAGATGTTCTTGATGTAGCTGCTTTTAACAACTTTATGGAAGTTGTGTCTCACAACTTTAAATGACTGCTGTCCTTGAAAACTAAGTTAGGAAATAATCTTGGCAATAAAGGTACAAAAGCCCAAATGTTGGTAATAACACCTCTGTTAGCTAAAATTAAGATACTACTTGATGTAAGTTATGACAAATGTAAAATTAATCCTGACCTATTAGAAAACCATAGGAGAATTAAGAAGTTATAATCGGAACCAGATAATCTTAGCAAAAAAGAACGCCAATGATGAATTCATATTACAGTCGCATAACCTATGCAAAGCAAGCTTGGAGAGTAATTAATACAGAAACAGGGCGTGCTTCTGCTTCAAAAAAATGCTCTCTAACGCTACCTCCTATCTCTGTTAATGAATTTTAACAACTATTTTGTAAATATATTTCTAGTCATGTAAATAGTACAAATGTTAATTTAGGCTTAAATACAGCTAGTTCCAGTGATATGATAGAGTCGTCTGGCATAAAATAGACCTAAGGCACCATCTTTAAAATGGCACACTGTAAATCCCTACTGATATTCTTAAGACAAAACCACTAGGCTTAGTAACTCAAGAGCTGAGGATGTCTTTGGACTCTCCAATTTTGGGGGGGGGGGTAGGGGGGGGTGGGGTGGTAAAAAAATAATTTGTGAAATTTTGTATCCTTTTACTTTTCTTGTAAAAAACTGGATGTTCAACGCTGGACTCTTCCCACAGTGCCTAAAAGTAACAGTCACTGTCCCTATTTATAAGGAAAGGTGAATAAAAATAATGTAAATAACTACAGAACCCTATTGCCTTGGTACCCCTGTCTTATCTAAGTTTGGTTGAATATATTATCAAGTGTCCAAATTGAGTATTATTTTGAATTTAACCACCTGCTTTTATCTGCACCAGTTTGGTTTTAGGCAAAGCTTATCTACTATTAAGGCTGTTGATCAGTGTTGTCTCATATATTATTAATAGTTTTGAAAATAAAGAAGAAGTTAACACTTTGCTATTGGACTTAAGCAAGGCTTTTGATACTGTGCCTCACCAAAGAACTTATTAAGAAACTAAAGTACTATGGAGTTGAAGGTAACGAATTAATCACTTATAATACTTCTTATATATCACAGCGATATCACTCAAGTTTGTTAAAAATAGGCGAACAGAGGTCGGATCTTAAGCAGGTGGTAAGCGGGGTTCCCCAGGGCTCTGTCCTGGGTCCCTTCTTATTCACTGTCTTTATTAACGATTTTCCCAAATTTTGTTCCTAATAAATGTGTACTTTATGTGCTGATGACACTACGTTAATGTGCTCTAACTTAAATCCTGAAATCAATGCAGCCATGATCACATATATGAGAGAAAGGTCCAACCTCTGGTTTTCTGCCAATGGCCTATGTGTGAATGAAGATAAGAACAGAAAACATCATCTTTAGTCCCTAAGCACCAGTTCTGTAACTAAGTCAGTTAAGCTACTTGGAATTAAACTTAGACTCTAAGCTTACCTGGAAACATCACACAGATGCTCTTTGTGCTCGGTTGTCTAGAGTTATATTTTTACTAAAAAAAAAACTTAAAACCTGTACAAAAGCTGTAGTCTATTAATGAAAGCATACTTTGCATATTCCACTCAATCTTTTGTATGGAACTTTTACTTTGGGGAAATTCAGCGTGGGGCTAAGGAGGTCTTCTTATGCCAAAAGAAAGCTTTGCGCATAATGTTTAATTTTAATGTCACTGACTCTTGTAAGCCACTATTTATAAAGCAGAGTATACTCACTGTTCCTTCCATTTATATCTTGCAAAGCTTAATGTATGTTAAAGAAAATCTAGATTTATTTAAACTTAGAACGCTCTAGAAGCCATGACTACTGCACTAGACAACAAGACCTTATTGACCTAAAGCACGCTAGAATAACTAACAAAAACTCAGCACGCATACTCTTATATTGGTATCAAACTGTTTTAACAAGCTGCCTATGTCTGCTAAGGATGTTACCTGTAAAAACTTTAAAAATGTTGTAATTAAGTGGTTTAAAAGAAAAAGCCTTTTATAGTATAGATGAAATGCCCTTCTGTGTATATAGTAGAGATGGGCGTTATTTAACATAACAGATAAATAACAGTGTTTGCCGGGCGGCAACAGTTTATCCCCGCAACGTGTTATCAGAAACTCCCTGTTATAACAGGATGACAACGAACAATGAATTCATTCGTTTCGTTGCCGGCAACGGTAATAAGCCTGTGCTGGTAACAGTCAATAGCGGCAGACTGGAAACTCTTCACTCTGTTATTTTAGCAACGGTGTTATGACAAACAACAGAGTTGTAGGATGACTCAATTATTTCATTGCCGGGAATCTAATTCTACGGCTCTTGACAATGACAACAGCAGCTTGATCTGTTATTACAACACCACCCGTAACGATAATATAGTAAAGTAAAATAATCAAAATACTGGAGACGCGACATTGCGGCTTGGGGGGAGGGGATGGTGCCTGTTCGGATCAACATGAAAACCTGACCTGATTATTCACTTTTGTTTATTCTATTATGATCCCATTCCACAACCCGCAGTACAATTGTTTTTTAATTTTGTTCAAGAGCAACATACAGTGTAATCTCTGCCTTATTAAACTATATGTGGTTTAAATTTTTATTTAAAATAACTAATATTTCTTAAATGTTTTCTTTAAAATAATTCCCTTGACAAATAATGTAGAGTGATTAAGTTATGTGAAATAACACGTTTAATTTAGTGTTTACTGTTTTTATTATTTATAAATATCTACATTGTAATTAATTTATATTAAAAAATGAGTGGTAACAAGAAGCAAAAAAACCAGTATACTTGTGGACATACTATACTGTGGTTGACGCTGACATAAAAACTGCTAAGTGCGGATTTATGTGGGCAAGTATTAAAATTATAAGTCAACTATAACTAATCTTAGACACCACATTGAAAAGCGCCATCCTACTGTAAATTTACCAAAAAAAGATAAAACTTCAACTAACTTGCCAAGCCCTACGACAGCTTTAATTTCTACTAAAAACTCTACAATAGGCTTCTACATCAATTTTACGTAATGAACCCGAACAACCAAGTTCAGAAGCGCTAACCAATATTCAAATCCACTAAGTGCATATTTTTCATCTTCTAGTGACGGTAAAACCAGTCAAGTATTAGATCATTTTTACCCCAATCTAAAAAGCTGTGAGTGAGACTCAACGTAAAAAAAAACTCGATAAAACTTCTCTTACAGTTGTTTATTACTGACTTTTCAGCCATTTTCAATTGTCGAAGACAGAGGTTTTGTTAACTTTGTGTCGGCTTTGAATCCCGCATATAAATTGCCAAGTAGAAAAACAATTTCCAATAGTATGATTCCAGCTGAACATGAGAGGATGCTTGAATTTTGTTCGGAATGAGTTTAAACTCAGTAACAAAGTGTATGTCTAACCACTGATACCTGGACTTCTACAAATGTGAAGTTATTTGGGTGTAACTGTCCATTACATTTCAGAAAATTATGAAATAAAGTCGATATTGTTGGGAATGTTCCTAAAATGTCTGATTCTCACCACAAGTGCTAATCTAGCAAAAGAGATCAAAACTATTGTTGACAAATTTCATTTATTTGATAAGATTTTAGTCGTAGTATCAGACAATGCCAGTAACATCAAAGGGGGCGGTACAAAAGGACTTGTAAATTGAAGCACTTTGGTTGTTTTGCCCATACCTTAAACTTGATTCTTCAGGATGCGTTAAAGCTGGTAAAAATGTTAATTGACAAAATAAAAATTGATAGTGACTTTTTTTAAAAGGAGCACAAATGCAACTGAAAAACTGTTGATATCCCAGAAAAATATGGGCCTTGAGCCAAAAAACTTATTCAAGAGGTTTTCAACGAGATGGAACTCTAACATTTTATATGGTTTCCAGATTTGTAGAGCTGCAGGACGCTGGTAAAAACTACTATCGCTTTAAATAAATAAAAAAATTTAACCTGTTTTGGTCAGAGGAAGAGTGGGATTATGCAAAGAGCTAAGCACAATCTTACGTCCTTTTGAGGAGGTCACTTTTCACAGATTAGTGGTGGAACGCTCATACGTGACAGGTAGCCAAGTGATACCCCTAACAAGAGGCCTGATGTCCGTGTGTAAAAAAATGCAAAAGGAGCCATTCAAACCAGTTATTCAAAATATTATTTTTAATGAACTGCTGCATGGTCTCGAGAAACGCATGGAAAAATGTTGAAACACAGCAAAACAATAGCACTTGCTACTCTTTTAGATCCCAGATTCAAACTTGCTGTCTTTCAAATGACGAAACTGCAAAGCAATTGATCAAAAAAACATGTACAGAACTTTTAGCTGCCAATCTGGAGACAGAGACACATGGCAAACCTTGCACAGCAGATGATGAAGAAATTGGTAACACTCTCAAAACAAAGATGGCAACGTAGATTCCGCAAAATTTTCCGTCTGGGAGGACGTGTTGACAACAAAATTGCCAAGGAGAAACCTACATGTAACCGCTTTAAAATTTTATTTCATAAATTTAGAAATTTTCAATAATTAAATTAAGGGTTTTTACTTGTAACTACACGTATTTACTTTTTGTTTTTAACTTTAACGCGTTTTGTAAGCTTTTTGGAGTTCACTGGCTATGAAGGAATTGGTTTCAGGTACGAAGACCTCCGCTGCAATTGTCGATGTTGAACCGGTACTTAGATGACAGCTATCTAGACGGAAAAAAGATCCTATGGGCTGGTGGAAAGAGAATCAACATGTATACCCTAATATGAGCAAATTGGTGAATTAAAATTTAACGTCATGGCTACATCCGTCCCATGTGAACGACTTTTTATCTAAAGCAGGAAATTTTTTGACAGAACGCCGATCAAGACTGAGTTCAAAACGAGCAGTAGCAGTTGCTGTGTTTTGAATGGAAATCTAAATCTTCTACAGTAAATAGAAATCAAAAAATTTAAGTTATATATAAAAGTTCTGCAAGTTAAATATATGAAATTATGTAAATTCATTTTCTTGCAATTAATCTTATATGAAGCCATAGTGAGTACAGTTTGGTTATATTGCCCATTTTATTTTCTAAATATGGCTTAATTGTGTCTTTGAATCTCCATACATTCGTGTAATCTTCATTTTAATCTAAAGTACAATATTTGACAGTGTAATTGTAATGTACATTTGAACAAATATGTTTATGTATGTATATAATTGTAATTTATAAAGTGTTCCTATATGATTTAATTAGAAATAGCAGTGTTAACCATTTTGTTTATATTGTGATAAATAGTTTTTTTATGTATACATTTTGCAATTATAAACGTCATTTGTGTTACTATTTGTTGTAGTTAATATAAGTTATCAGTTAAATATGTATGTATACAACACAGCAGTACATTTGTATATAGCTAAATATCACTGTCCAACGTTTTTACTTTACACTTACAAAATCTTACTTAAGTTGTAGGCTATAATTATTTCAATATATTTTATAATCAAATATGTATTTCACATTCGTAATAATTATATTTTAGATGTAATGTATCCATTTTAATGTATTCTTCATCTTACCATACTAGTAGTGTAACTAACACGTAATTTAACGGTTTATTTTACTGTCAATTTTCCGTGTAAATACCAATTTGGGCAATTAAAACACGTTATTTTTTAAGATATAAATGTATTTTAAAGAACTTTTAGTCTTGTATATAAATTACTTTTATATAAAAAAAGCCTAGGGTGTGTTCATTTAATATAATAATATTTACAGAAACGTTTTATTTGGTTTGTATTATTTTGTCCTATAGCTTTTATTAAGTAATCCCTAGTGTAAAATTATATTTAATACACTAAAATATTTCATTTTTCAGTTTGAATATTTTAATGTTTATCTATAGTGTAAATGTACAATGCGCTGTGAAATGTTTACATTCAAACAATAAAAACCCGATTCTGTATTTTTGTACTTAATTGAACCAAAAGATACTTTTAATTATCTCAAAATAAATTATAGTAACTAGACTAAGCAGCTAAAAAATGACGAATTTTGTACACTTAAATAATAGTAACAAAGTCCGTTAACTGAATGGTGGTCCATGTTTTAGTAACGGTATTTCAGTAACGTTCTATAGGTAACAGCCACTGGAAAAACGTTATTGAACCAACGTTGCGCAATGGATAGACGAGGCGCAACGGTCAGCCGATAACAGTTGCTAAAAATAACACGTTGCCCGCAACCTGTTATCGGTTGGCAGAATAAACGTCGCAACGCGTTGCAGCTAAACAACGACATTTTCCATCTCTATAGTATAGACGATTTAGCCTTTTAGATTTTATTTCCTTTGACTTGTACTTTTAACCATAAGTGTCTAGTATGTATTTTATTTTATACTATCTTGTTATACTGTGTAAATGTATAACAAAATGACTTTGTCAATGCATTGTAATATTGTGGGACGACAATAAACAGATTCTTGATTCTTGATTCTTGATGAATGCAAATTGGCTTTTGAGCTATGTATATTTACTTTTTAAAGTCCTGCTGTATAAATGTGTATATAATATAAAAGGTCATGTAAACAAGATTAATACCATCTTTTCTAATTGATTAAAACTAAACAGCGCAGAAAAAAGTGATCACTTAGAAGAGATTGTGTCATCCTCAACCAACTGTAGTTTAAAGATTGTAAACACTTGAATTTATGTGAAATGTTACTTTAAAACATACACCAACAATTATTTATTTTAAACATTGAGCAATTTCATACCAATTTTATACTTACACATTGTTTAATATGAATGTTTAAAACTGAAGCTATTCAAGTTTGCAAAGGGAACAGTTATACATGTATCTCTATATTAGAACTGTAGAGTAAAAATAAAAAAGATTCACAATCCTCATGTCATTAAACAATCGCTTTTGTTGTTTCATTTATTTTATATTTCTCATTTTTTCCCCGTAGTGGGTGTACAACATTTTGATAAATAATGTAGATGACAATAAATGGCATAACAGTTAATTTTGATGACCTAGCAGCAAAACGAGAACAGAAGCACTATCATAATTTCCAACTGACTGTAACGAAACCTGACATGTTTGTATTTAATATGCCCTGAAGGTTATCCATTCAATTAAAGTTTTAGTACAATGGCGGTATGTATTAATTTATGAAATGATATTCCACTATAGAAACTATTAATTTCAATTACATAAAATAGTGACGTTTTACACTGTACACACATTTTATGTAGGTTTTGACTTTACATGTTACAGAGCAAAAATTAAGTGTTTGTAAATATCTTCAATTAAAAAAGCACTTATCTGCTTATTTAAATTTTAACGGTTTCAAGATTGCGGTGCTCCTAAAATTTTCTAAAATATATATTAATATGCCAAACATAAAAAGCACAATGTACCTAGTAAAGTTCAAATTATTTTTCAAAAACTAAAAGTGCACTTTCAGTTTGATATTACAAGATGGTGACTCTCAGATAAAACCTCTCTTTCTTCTGAATATACCGAAAGGTATGTTTTCACAGTAAACAATCTAGTAGCTAAACAAATAGTACGCTTGTTAACTGGTATTTAAACTTATTCTTTACTTACCCATATAAACTGAGTTTTGTCTTACATACCCACATTTATAAAATACCGTTTGAATATTTTTGATTTTACTTTTAATTGTAGAAGCAATTAGTAGATTGATAAATTCATAAAACAGAGTAAACTAATTTCAATATTTTGCGCAAAACTATTTAGATATTAGAGACAACACTTGTGACACAAGTTGGGATATCTAATTTTAGAATACGTTCTTAAATTTCTAAAGGAGAGACCCGTTGATAGAAAAACATAAAATACTGTTTCTCATTAGAATACTTTTCACTTTAATGAAAAGGCAGTGATGGCTTTTATGTCTTGTTTTTCATTAGCACCAGATTTCCTATCATGGTGACATTAATAAAAAACCATTATAGTGGAATTCCTAGTTTTGTAGCAGGAATACATAAAATATTAATCTAAAGTAGAAGTTTTTACGATATTCAAAAAAAGTGTTAATACATCTTGGAAACAAAATAACTTTTAGCCGTGAGCTGAGCTATCACCTCTTGAAATATTATTATTTACTTTTGGGACATTCTGTATGCAATGAAAACAAATAGGATAATTTTTGAAAGAAATTTAAATACTTTTATTTTTGATGTGTGAATAATTATTAGTCATACAAAGCATTCTGTTAAGTAAAAAAAATAAATCTTAACTCCTCCGCTTTTCAAAACGGCATACAGCTGACGAGATAGCGGGATTTATGTATTTGTATATTCTAAAAACTCCCACCATATTTTCAAAGAAAAAAGATTCAACTACTTCAAGTTCTTCACTCTTCATTTTGAGCATTTGTTAATTGAATTGAATTTTGTAAAGGACTCCAATAACAGCAGAGGTCTTAAAAAACTATAACCTACTTTTAAAGAATATTACAATATAAATATTTTAAAATTATTAATGCATAGTATTCAGGGTAAACGAAACTGTAACTGGTAAACCTTTACAGTAAGTGTTAATGAAAATGTTGTTAAATAAAATTAGGTGTGACAAATCAATACAGATTTTGCTATAAACTTTGGTTAAACAGTGCTAATACCAAATCAACCTTAACTGACACTTAGTTGGTTATTCATAAAATAAATAGTGCAAAATAAAATAAATAATGAGTGCAAATGTTTCACATAACTACCATCAACCTCCAGATCATCATCCTTCCATATTATTCGCCTACAGACCTGACAGGTATTAAATTACATCAAAAGGAGAACAGAGATGGGATACACTTTCAGACGATTATTGTGAGTACAGAAGAAGTTCGATTATCCGTGTTCCAATTATCCGAGTTCCGATTATCCGTGTTTTTACACATCCTAGGTAGTTCCGTTCCCGTTTGGCTCGGATAATCGGACTCTACTGTACTGAGAACATACAAATAATCTCACCATCGGTTCATCGGTATTTTTCTGGAACTGAACAAGGCGCACACGGGTGACGTTCTCCAAATCATCCCCGTCTTGCGCCTCAAGGTCATCGTCGTCCCCGTTGAGGTATGGGAGGGGAGGAGGAGTGACCCGCATCGCCTCCTCGCCGTATATTTCGTGTGCCACCACATCGTGCGCTTGTAGCAAAGACTGTAACAAAACAACACACATTAATCTCGGGCTATCGTCAGAACATCAGATTGGAATATGTGGTAATAACGTATTAGATAGAGCTGTAACAATGTGGCATATGTGGTGAGTAACACAAAAGATGGAGCAGGAATGTTGCTTGATGAACAATCAAGTGGCTTCGTCTTCAATCATAATGAAAGGGGTACAAAGTGCCGGGGAGTCTGTAGATTTACACATATCTCCTTACTAAACGTAACATAACATATCTCCTTACTAAACAGTGGGTACGGGAACTTCTAGAAGTCATGTTAAAAACAGCGTTTTACTTCAATTATGAATTGAGTGCCAATTCCTATTTGGAAAAGAAGGCACTCCCTCAAAGCATTATATTTTTTATGTACTTGATTCAAATTTAAATAGAGTAAAAACAATTTCACAAATTGAAAACTCTAGCACATTTACAATAAATAGTACCACAAGTCTCGGAAGTTTAGTAAATTTTAATATTATGTATGTTTACCGACATACGCACTGAGAAGTAGAACGGACGCGGGAATACCCTGGAGCTCAGTATCGGGAGCACACAACCACGCCCGGCTGTGTTTGGCAGTCAACAGAAGCATCTTCCCATAAATTTCCTGAAGTATGACTTCCCCCTCCACACCCCTCACCGCCAGCGGCAAGAGTACTGTGCGCGCGCAACTCCCAACTGACACTTTTACCTAATAGCTTCACTAGTAGGTGTCTGTCGGGATTGTTTGAAATATACAAATATGTTTCCTTGGTGAAATGCAGATACTTTGGTATTATCTGGAGGCCACTCTGTGTCCATCTCCTATTTGTTGGCTATATAATAGGTAAATACATACGTACGTATTATTAACAGAAACAGTTAAAGTTTTCTGTTTATAATAGGGTATAGCAGGGTACAATCTCGAGGGATGTTTTTTTGTTTTTTTCGTCAGAAGTGCGGGGTGGCGCCAAAGGCGGCACCGAAGCCCGCACTGGATGGCCTGCGGCATTTCCGATCGGTTCTTCCCCAATCTTACACCACGTTCAAGATGTCCAACGTGATCTAACGTTGGAAAGATTTGCCTGGGCATCTGTGACCATGCACTTCTGGCAAAAAAAAAACCCTCGAGATAGTACTCAAATTAAAGCTCAGATCACGTGAGCACCTGAAAAGGTTAAATTTAACTTTGGCATTACCAGTAAAATATTTATGATAACTTAATCTAAATCTACTTATATCGCGTAATAACAAGTAGTAGATAGGGACAGAGTGGCCTACGAATAATACCAAAATACCATGCACATTCACAATAAGGTAGCTATGGCGTGATGAGTTGATTGAGTTTGGCTTCATTTTGCCTTCCGCTTAGTGCAGCGTCTAAAATCTGACACTGTCACAGACTTGGTTCCTGGAATCTAAGGTCACGTCCGACTGAAAAGATACAAAAAATTGGCGAAGAAGACACTCAAACTGGAGTCCTTACATCTTTTAGACAGCACAGACACCTATACTATAAAAATGTATGGTTTACCCAGCAGTCATCTAGTTTAATCTGAGGGATGTTTTTCATTGTTTCATTATGCTCTAAATTGGGATTCCAGGAGTCAAGTTAGTGATGTCATTTTTTCAGACGCTGCACCAAGCGGAAGGTGAAATGAATATAAACTCAATGTGCAAACACACCTTATTACGAGTAACTAAAGTTATTTATTTGTTTGACATACTGTCACTACTTATAAACAAATACCCGATCTCATTCTTTAATTAACTGCATTACCAACTTCATCGCACTGCTGCCACTGAGACACACCGTACAAGCAATAATGAAGATATTGTACAAGAATAACGTTCAAGGTACAGTATTACAGTAGGAGTTTCAGGGATGTCAAACTAGGTAGGATCCATAAGCGGTGTTCTAGGGAATATGGAAGACGTTACAAGTTTCAAAATCAATAGTTTGACATTCTTTCCCATCTCTAGTTATGGCTTTCAACACCTCACACCACTCCCGAGCGTTCCTTGGTGTCAAAAAACATCTTAGGCATTGGTCGTAGTTAGCATATGTATATTACTTAAGTACTTTCAATGGATTCTTATTCATGTATTTCAAGAAACCCACAAATTGATTTTAATTTTAAACCTGGAATAGCTTAAGACTGAATAACACTGTATTATTTGAGACCACGTATTTTTCCTTTGCGCAAGGATGGAACAAAATTGTTGACATAAAAAGAAATGAAAACCTGTGTCGGAAAAAAAGTGCAGCAGTCCTACTGACAACTGTGATTGCACTCTTTGTTAAAGAGGAAGCAATCTGTAACAATTACACGAATAAGTATTACGTTGTAAATTAATATTGTGAATACGTACTTTTAAAGAAAAATTCTATTAGTATTGAGTATGCTATTAAGTATTTACCTGTATTTAGTATGATTTTAATAAGCTAAAATTGTTTTTATAAATTATGATTAGTTATAGTACGATTAGATTAAGCAAATATACTAGCTGACAACCAGTTTAAGTAGACTACTCGACAAAAAATACAGAAGAAAGCGTATTTCGTTCCATGACAGAGTATCTTTACTAGAAATTTAAATAAACAGTATTCGGTAAATTTGTATTAATTATTTCTGGGATTTTAGAAATATTGAATAGTAGAAATATTGAATAATCTAGATCAAAGTTCTAACTATGTTTAACAATTCACTTACATTACACAAAGAGTGAATTTTTTCTGAAACTTTCATTAATTTTAATTCCATTAAAACCCTAGAATTTAGCTAGTGACAACAATACAGTATATTTTGAGCTCACCCCTCTTAGGTCTACACAACACAATACCGACTATAATTACAGAAACGTGCCAATTTTGTGCTCCTTAAGTAATACCCCAAACAATGAGAGAAATTTTGTCCATGTAAGGAATCCTGATGAATTCTGGTTTGGAGGTATCCAACTTCAGAATATGGAGAAGCGACATTTGGTCGCGGCGTGGTATGGATTTTTCCTGAATATCTATTTATAACTTCAAGAATACCCAAATAAATTTCTTTATCTACATAAAAGAAACCGGATATCCTTATTGGAGGTCTCTCACTTTAGAACCTTGCGTAGCGACATGGAGTGGGGTGCTGGCACGGAGGACGGAGATCCTAAAATACTTGTTAATTATACCTCAGAAATGTAAGTAAATCTCTCTATCCAGGTAAAATAGGCCGATGTTATCCTTATTGGAGCCAATGAGCACAAAGCAACACATATTGAAAAATGTAGAATGAAACGGTAAGAGGAAAACAGAATTTAAAGAATTGAGGAAAACGAGATCAAATGTCAGGTACCTACTGCTCCTGCTAAATTCTTTTCATTATACTTCAAACAAAAAGTCCGTTCTAAAAACTAGTTATGCGTAATTTATTGCTAAAGAACCCGTTTGATAACAAACACTGGAAAAGAGAAAGAAAAAATTAACATTAAAATGCACAAAAGCAAGAGCACAGTTTCGTTGAGTGCCAATTCAATTTACAGACTAATTGAGTCGCCCTGCATTCAAAGTAACTTCAAGTACAAGTACAAACAAACTAAAGTGAATGTTTTCTAATAAATATACCTTACTTCTAGTGTAAGTAATTTGGGTTCGATTAGTTTCATTTAAACACTTAGACTCATTGCAGCACTCAGTTACTGTGGGTTCCGCATCATGAATTGCTAAATCTATGGATTAATTACAAAATACATGGGCGTATTTATTCTTTAAAATAATATTATTGAGCAATAAACTATTCATTCCACAAAAGAACGCTGGATAATGTTGTTGAAAATTTTATGACGTTACAGCTACATGTTTAAGTGTTTGTGACCTCTAGTTGGATACACCATTTTAAAAGTAAACATACAAAATATCGTGTACAATTACACTTGCAGCCAAGTTCATAAATTAGTTCATACTATAATTATTCCTTCAAGATTGTTGGCAACAAACATATTTAATGATCGTAACCATACAGAGAGGGACATTTAAAGATAGTTTAATCACTAAATTTGTTAAGGTTATTTGTTCCATACTTGAATGGTACCTGTTAAAAAAAATTAAAACATTAAAAAAACAGTTGTACTTGGTACTGTGATTAGTTAGTGTAGCCAGTATAAAAGCCTTGATCACAGTTTTGGAAGGGCAATTATAAATTTTGTCAATACAAATTCTATTATGCACAACAGTAACGTAACTGAAAAATATCTGCACATTATAAATGAGAAAGTTGAGAATACATCTCAACATTTTTACATGTAGCTCAGATACAATGTTTGTTATTTTACACTTATTACTGCAATATTTTAAAACTCAGCAAGAGAAGTAAAATGAGACAAAAATGCAAAGTACTTAAGATTCAAAATTATTTCTAACCACAATCAAATACTTTACGTAGCGTGCCCTAAATATTCTTATTGTTTACTCCATAAATAAAAGAGTACATAAAAAGCAGTAAATGCACTTAAACAATATAGGTGTAAAATAGTCTTTTTCAGCTATCTATCCGAGGATATACTAATACTCCTTTCCTTTGTTTAAAGTTTATTTTTGACGATGGAAGGATTATGATGGAAAAAGCTTATATCGTACTACTGAAAAACTGTGACATCCTATTTTGTATTAACAGGATTGTTTCAGCAATTGTGAATTTCTTTGACGTCCAATTCTAGAAATTCTGCTGTCACAGTTTTAGCTCCTCTAATTCGCAGCACTCCTCAGATGGGCGCCATCTTGGACGGCCCAGAACCCCCTTGTGCCTACTACTGTACTCTGCACTGCCACCAGGGCCAATGTGACCCAGCTACTTACGCGCGGGCGCTACTTTGAGTGTGAAACTATGGAAGAGAAGTCCCTCCCTAAAAAAAAAAAAAAAAAAAAAAAAAAAAAATGTTTGAGTGACTGATGTCAGGTTGTAGTGCTGAGGGTAACATGGTACTACCATACCAAATGTCTTCATATATCAGGAAAGAACAGTGTCGTGCATTTGTGTGACTATTCTTGTATTCTGGAATTATATGGGAGTTTTTTGTCTTAAAACATTAGAATTATTAAAGTGTGCTTTTCAACGTATTAGTAAAAAGTGCGTCACGTTTTCTGTCTGAGGAGCTTGTCTTTTTGGAAGCCTAAATAACAGAATAAGCTAGATTCCACTGGGTTCCGAGGGTTGCCAACTTATAAAACCCCAGCTCTCCTATGATACTATTTTCTGATTTCCTCAAAGAGGAATCCTATTAAGTGTTTGAAACAATAGAGTTATTTTTAAAGACTTGTTTTCAGAAACAACAGTCTAAATCTAAATTTTACGTGATGAATAGAATGTAGAAATAACTGTGGTGTTACTAATTAAGTCGACATCCTTATACTAACATGATGTTTGCTCTATCTCATACTGGGTTGAATTATAATGGAAAAAATATAACACACACAAAAATATGCACAAATATAACATCATTCAGTGAAGGTTTCATGCGAATTTTGCTACTGAAAATACATTTATTTTAAACATTAAAACCGAACAAAAATTGTAATTATACTGTAAAAACTAGTTCCTACTATACAACAAATACTATACAAACATTTGACATTATTAACTACTAACTTAAGTGTGTCTACTTTATATTCCATGGAAAACAGCTTTGGAAATAAAAAAGTGAAACTATTTTGATTAAAATATATCCTTTGGATGTG
The DNA here is from genome assembly GCF_021130785.1 of Homalodisca vitripennis. Lineage (NCBI taxonomy): Eukaryota > Metazoa > Arthropoda > Insecta > Hemiptera > Cicadellidae > Homalodisca > Homalodisca vitripennis. Next base: position 163,723,743 of record NC_060211.1, read on the forward strand.
TACCAAAACAAACTTTGTAATTAATTATTGTTGCTGTAATTTATTATATTTTGGTTGTTAATTACGGTTAAAATTAATGTTTTATTTTGTGTAGTACTTACAATTGATATCTTTTATTCATTCGATAGTCATTAAAGAGAGCGAGAATGTCATACACTCCCATGTTAACTTTATCAGCGTGAGATACATTGCTTTATATTTATATATGTGGTGCAAAATCTAGTCTTAATATTTATAGATTATGTTAGATCATATACATTGATTGTTGGGAGTGCCGATGGCCGAGTTGTCTAAGACGTTGGACTTTGAGTCTGAGTTAGAGATAGCGCTGGTTCGAATCCTGTCTGTGACCGTTGCACTTTTTATCAGTACCATAGACCTTGTACTGTATCGACTCTCCCCCTTATTCTGTTTGATAAGGTCCTCGCACAGGCCAGTGGCCCACGAGGACGGGCAGAATAAGGCATAAAAGGAGGATCGGCTTCTCCTTAAAAACAAAAAGTTTTAAATAATGCAATTAAAAATCTTTCAAAAATGCTTTGTATCTTTGTTTTTGCAACTACGCAACATCGTTTTGTACGACAAACTTATATTTTTGTACGTGTTATAAGATTTTGTACAAAGATACAAAGATTGAGTAGAGGACCCATAGTCGAAGGCACTCATGTCAAAATGCATAAATTACGTGTACAGAACATTTCCACTCACAATTTTAAGTATTTGTTTAGAAAAATTACAAGAAAAAAACCAAAGTTTCAGAAAACAAGCACCACAGCTATAAATCACTGTTATAGTTCTAAATCGATCGGGACATTAATGCACCTCACTTCAAGACCACAGGTGTGCCGTTACAGCTGGAGGAAGTAGCTGAAGCCTTTACCGCTGTTTCTCAGTAAAAATACTGCACTTCTTGAATCTGGCACGCCACAGGTAAGGTAATTGGCAAAAAATACGACTATAAATTTTGCCAATGCACAGCCTGAATTACAATTGGATGTCACCCACTTATTCTTTGTGTGAATGATTTACATTCATAACCCACGGAAATTATTCATGTATTGAATACCTTGCTGAAGTGTCCTCTCACGGATTTTTATAAATATCATAACTCTGTCTGGAGACTTAAAAAGATTTCTAACACATTTGCAATGTGGATAAAAATTCATGGAACTCGGAAACATATAAGCCGAAAACTCGCACTTTTTTAGGCAACCTGGTCATTCAGAACAGTTTAGGCTATTAAGGAATGTTGTTTTCAAGGATATACAGCCATAAGCGTTAGCTATTTCATTACAAAAATCAATAAATGTTTACTAAAATGTGGTGGAACAGCCATGGAAAATCAAAATATAAACCACCTTTGTCTGAATATAATACTGATTAAGGGGAATCTACTTTGGAACACTAAAAACCATGAAAATATTGTCACATTTACTCCAGTAGGTAAAAAGTAGATGGTTAAATCAAAGCAATAGGGCAAACGAATTATTGGACACTATGTTCTCTCTGCCATTGGCCAACATTGAAGACACTCGAGTCATATATTCCAAGGCAAGAAAAAGATTCTGTGACAAAGGAGGAAAATAGAGACTGGGATTCTAAACATCGCAATAAATTCAGAACTTTAACCAGCGCAACGCCATCCAACATCAGAGATGTCATATTCAGGGGCAATTCGGCTGCGATCTGATGTTTTATATTAATGCTACGTTTGTGCTGAATCAGGATTTGTATTTATTGAATTATTTAATTCACAAACTTCATATCCATCAATTTCAGTTTAAAAATGATATATTTCTAAGCCAGAAAACATTGTACAGGTAGGGGGGAGGGGATATAATGGTTAGGTGAAAATTTGGAAAAACAACATGTGAACTGAGAATATATTTTATATACATGTGAAGCGTTCTTTCAGTTTTTCACCCAATCGGTATGATTTATTAATTTTATAAACCTTGGTGAAAAAATTAACCATAGAAAGTTTTTTTAATCGTAAAAATGAGAATTAAATCAGTAGTACCACACACATTGTATATGCAAAACATTTAACATAATACTTATGTAAACTAAATAAATAAATAAAAAACACACATAACTGTGATTTTGTATACAAAATGATTAAAAAGAAGTATTGTAAGATGGGGGCGATAGCTTGTAATAACGCATGCCAATGGATGAGAGGGATATTAATCAACGACATGCATATCTTAATAATATTATAAATGCGAAAGTTTCTTTATTTGTTTGTTTTGCACTCACGCGTTGACTAATTAAACGATTGTACTGATTTTTGAAGAAATTGTACACGGACTATTGGCGCTGGAAAAATCAGCAGTGATCATACCCGTGCAAAACCTACGAAATTGCGTGAGTAGCTGCGGATTACTGCTGGTCACATGTATGTTGTAATGGTAAGAACACTGTTGGAAAACCAATTAAATAAAAATGGTGATCAAAATTATAAAAGTTGACATCCTTTGAACTTTAAGGGTCAAACGTTCTTAAAATGTATACAGGGATTTTGAAATTAAGTTCTCGAATAAGTTGCATGAAGCTCCATTTCTATATGAGGAACACAGAGTTCAATGATAGGGCATGTTATTCTAAGGGAGTTGGCTGAGCGTTAACGCGGAACCTTTACGTTGCCTTTATGGGTAAGGGTCATGGCAACGAGAAAATCATGGAATAAACAAATTTTTAAACAGACTTTAGTACATTCATATGAAAATGTATCATGTGATTATTTTGATCGGTTGGTAACACTGTCTTTATATTCTGACGGGTCCTTCAGTACTACAGATGGGCCAAGAGATCTGAGCGCGCGGCCGAGGCTCTACTAGCCATTCACAAAACATTGACCTCACCTACGAGCTGTCATTCTGTGATTCATTTAAAATTACTGAACAATCAGAACACCTTTATTTTACCACGAGCCTACTGAATAAATCAGTAAATATTCCAGTTCTTGCCTCTTGGGTCACGAGAAATACCGAAGGATGGACTCTAAGGGAAAGCCCAATGTTCTTGGAAAAGATGCCCCTCTCTCCCGCCCACCCGTAAGGCGGCCGGCCGGTCCGCGCGAGCAGATCGCTTGGTCCATCTGTACAATGTATCGGTTTATTACCGTAGAGACTTGATAGAGCTCGGCTATGGTGCATGTCCCTCCACGGAGTTAAGCTGAGCGTCAGCAAAGGCTACCCACTCAGAGTGATACCTCAGAGAATAAATTGAGCTATTGACTTACAATTTTGCATCCAACTTCATAGAACCCTGATACGTGACATATAGCTTAGCGTTCTCATATCGTAATCTTAAATAGAGATATCAGTAATATCTGTGCATGAATTTCCAGAAATAACAAAATTAAATGTCAAATAAGGAATGAGGCGCAAAATATGAACTTAAAAATAGGATAATTTTACTTATTCATTTAAAATGTTAACATAAATATAGTGAGGAATCATGCAAACATTATTATGAGTTAATTAATTTATAACATGGGCAAATAAAAGTAACGAAAGAAATAGTAATTTCATTACTAGTCTCGAAAGTGACCTGTTTTTTTTGGGGGGGGGGGGGAGGGAGATTGATTTTACGCGAAAAATGCCATCGAACCCAGTTTTTTGAAATTCCGAAACGAGCATTGAACGATACTTTTCATCACGATGCAATTAGTAATCATTCTTTCATAAGGAAACAACAACATTTCATCATTCATTTTGATGATAAAATCGGCTGTTTGAACATAGGACTGACAAAACAAATAACCTGAAATTCCAATTGTTTGTACAGAGAAAGAGTGGTTTACATAGGGAGGAAAAAAGCTGACAGCTATGAGGAAACTATGACTTTTGCAGTTATCAGCTGTATTGCAGAATAGCTTATTACCATGCGGGACGATGCAATACAATGTTATAATTAATGCTTAATGCTGGTGATTATTAATAGAACATTAAACTACTAGTCTCGAAGTCATCTATTGCAGGGCGAGATTGAATTTACGTATGAGGCAAAATCGACCGTGGAAAATTATAAAAAGCCTCGCAATAGAATTTTCAAGACGAGTACTGAAAGATAATTTTCATCACGACGCAAAAAAGCATACGAAATCTTTGAAAAAAGATTATTTGAGATTTAATTTGTGTATAATATGAACGGATATGGTTACACAGAGAATCAACTGCTAACGCACGGAAAAGCAATGTTTGGGAGAGGAAAAATCAGCTGATTCAGCTACGAATGAAACGATGACTTTCGCAGATCTCAACTGTATTGGAAAAGAGCACATTAGTATAAAGAGTGGTGAAACATAAATTAAAATATGACATTAATTAAGTATGCTATGTACATAAATTAATTAAACCGCGTTTTCCATATTGTACAATATTCTATTTCACTGTTTCAAATACACAGAGATTTCTGAAACAACTAGTGCGAAATATCTTTCGTATACCATTTTGTTCAAATTTGTAGAAAAAATTAAAATTGATTATAATTTATCGTCTTTAACGAAATATGGATTATACCATTATATATTATTTCATGATTTACGAACAGAATATTTATAGTAGCTATAACAAAGTAATACTAAAAGATCTATATTAATAAACAATAAATATGATTTATTAGTATAAAACAATTTTTACGATTTCGCCTCAAGAGATGTTTCCATCTGTCAGAGACGTGACTGGTCGTCGACAGCATTCCGCTATTGAGAGCAGACCGCAGTGTGACCGCACAGAATCCCCGATGGGAGGTAAGCGTTCTACATAAAACATGGCATTGCAATTGGCCTATACTCGCTGAATGATGTACCTCATGAAACTGATTGCCTTGCTGTAGTTCTGAGATTTAAGAGGATGAAACTTGGCGTCTGTTTTGTGTAGGCCTCCTCATAGCACCTATACCTCCTCATACCACCTATACCTCATCATACCACCTATACTTCATCATGCCACCTACACCTCATCATACCACCTGTACCTCATCATACCACCTATACCTCCTCATATCACCTATACCTCCTCATATCTCCTATACTTCATCATACCACCTACACCTTATCATACCACCTATACCTCATCATACCACCTAAACCTTATCATACCATCTATACCTCCTCATACCTCATATACCTCATTATATCACCTACACCTCCTCATACCACCTATACCTACTCATACACTTTCGCTGAGGAAATAATTTACGATGAAGAGTTTTAGCTACTTCCTAACCCAATATAGAACTGATTGACGCACAGCGAAGAGATTTAGTACCAAGGTTTATCTATTGAATAGTAAAGAGGCACAACCAAAAGTTTGTATTTTACTTCATGAGGTCGGAAACAGCGCATGTCCACAAAAGTTTGTCACCATACTATAAAAACTGATTGACGCACAGCAAAGAGATTTAGTACCAAGGTTTATCTATTGAATAGTAAAGAGGTACAACCAAAAGTTTGTATTTTACTTCATGAGGTCGGAAACAGCGCATGTCCACAAAAGTTTGTCACAATACTATAAAACTGATTGACGCACAGCGAAGAGATTTAGTACCAAGGTTGATCTATTGAATAGTAAAGAGGCACAACCAAAAGTTTGTATTTTACTTCATGAGGTCGGAAACAGCGCATGTCCACAAAAGTTTGTCACAATACTATAAAACTGATTGACGCACAGCGAAGAGATTTAGTACCAAGGTTGATCTATTGAATAGTAAAGAGGTACAACCAAAAGTTTGCATTTTACTTCATGAGGTCGGAAACAGCGCATGTCCACAAAAGTTTGTCACCATACTATAAAACTGATTGACGCACAGCGAAGAGATTTAGTACCAAGGTTTATCTATTGAATAGTAAAGAGGCACAATCAAAAGTTTGTATTTTACTTCATGAGGTCGGAAACAGCGCATGTCCACAAAAGTTTGTCACCATACTATAACACTGAATGACGCACAGCGAAGAGATTTAGTACCAAGATTGATCTATTGAATAGTAAAGAGGCACAACCAAAAGTTTGTATTTTACTTCATGAGGTCGGAAACAGCGCATGTCCACAAAAGTTTGTCACAATACTATAAAAACTGATTGACGCACAGCGAAGAGATTTAGTACCAAGGTTGATCTATTGAATAGTAAAGAGGTACAACCAAAAGTTTGCATTTTACTTCATGAGGTCGGAAACAGCGCATGTCCACAAAAGTTTGTCACCATACTATAAAAACTGATTGACGCACAGCGAAGAGATTTAGTACCAAGGTTTATCTATTGAATAGTAAAGAGGTACAACCAAAAGTTTGTATTTTACTTCATGAGGTCGGAAACAGCGCATGTCCACAAAAGTTTGTCACTATAGTATAAAACTGATTGACGCACAGCGAAGAGATTTAGTACCAAGGTTGATCTATTGAATAGTAAAGAGGTACAACCAAAAGTTTGCATTTTACTTCATGAGGTCGGAAACAGCGCATGTCCACAAAAGTTTGTCACAATACTATAAAACTGATTGACGCACAGCGAAGAGATTTAGTACCAAGGTTGATCTATTGAATAGTAAAGAGGCACAACCAAAAGTTTGTATTTTACTTCATGAGGTCGGAAACAGCGCATGTCCACAAAAGTTTGTCACAATACTATAAAACTGATTGACGCACAGCGAAGAGATTTAGTACCAAGGTTGATCTATTGAATAGTAAAGAGGTACAACCAAAAGTTTGCATTTTACTTCATGAGGTCGGAAACAGCGCATGTCCACAAAAGTTTGTCACCATACTATAAAACTGATTGACGCACAGCGAAGAGATTTAGTACCAAGGTTTATCTATTGAATAGTAAAGAGGCACAATCAAAAGTTTGTATTTTACTTCATGAGGTCGGAAACAGCGCATGTCCACAAAAGTTTGTCACCATACTATAACACTGAATGACGCACAGCGAAGAGATTTAGTACCAAGATTGATCTATTGAATAGTAAAGAGGCACAACCAAAAGTTTGTATTTTACTTCATGAGGTCGGAAACAGCGCATGTCCACAAAAGTTTGTCACAATACTATAAAACTGATTGACGCACAGCGAAGAGATTTAGTACCAAGGTTGATCTATTGAATAGTAAAGAGGTACAACCAAAAGTTTGCATTTTACTTCATGAGGTCGGAAACAGCGCATGTCCACAAAAGTTTGTCACCATACTATAAAACTGATTGACGCACAGCGAAGAGATTTAGTACCAAGGTTGATCTATTGAATAGTAAAGAGGTACAACCAAAAGTTTGTATTTTACTTCATGAGGTCGGAAACAGCGCATGTCCACAAAAGTTTGTCACCATACTATAAAACTGATTGACGCACAGCGAAGAGATTTAGTACCAAGGATGGTCTATTGAATAGTAAGAGACACAACCAAAAGTTGGTATTTTACTCCACCCTTAGATAGGAAATACATGACAAGGCGCTGAAGTAGACCGAAGTAGGTTTATCAGACCTATCTATGTGTACATGTTTTTCTACCGGGGGAAACAGCCGCATAAAGCTACGACGCTGGAAAAATATTGTATGATTAATTTAAAAACAAATTAGTCCTATTTGTATAAAATCGAAAATAAGCGCCTAGCCCAAACGGCTTAAATTCTCGAAGCCCGTTGTGGGAAATAATGGGCAATTTCTAGTGTTTAGTTTAGACAAGAATCAGGGAACAATATAGAAATGTATTTGTTAACAGAGTGGACAGATATTGTAACAGTAGAAACCGACAGGTAAGACGTTAAATTTGTTGTCGCACAGTACAGTTGTCCACCACACTACATAATTCATGGCACCCCCCAGTGACCTTACACCAAGCTCTCGTAAATTTGCATATGTATCTTTCCTGTATGGGTTCTACCAGACACAGATTCAGTAATTCGTTTTGCATTTCGAACCGTTGTCGTGTTCGAAAGACTAAAGCAGGTCGCAGAGTGGACAGATATTGTAACAGTAGAAACCGACAGGTAAGACGTTAAATTTGTTGTCGCACAGTACAGTTGTCCACCACACTACATAATTCATGGCACTCCCCAGTGACCTTACACCAAGCTCTCGTAAATTTGCATATGTATCTTTCCTGTATGGGTTCTACCAGACACAGATTCAGTAATTCGTTTTGCATTTCGAACCGTTGTCGTGTTCGAAAGACTAAATCAGGTCGCAGAGTGGACAGATATTGTAACAGTAGAAACCGACAGGTAAGACGTTAAATTTGTTGTCGCACAGTACAGTTGTCCACCACACTACATAATTCATGGCACCCCCCAGTGACCTTACACCAAGCTCTCGTAAATTTGCATATGTATCTTTCCTGTATGGGTTCTAACAGACACAGATTCAATAATTCGTTTTGCATTTCAAAGCGTTGTCGTGTACAAGAGACTGAAGCAAGGCGCAGAGTAGACAGATATTGTAACAGTAGAAACCGACAGGTAAGACGTTAAATTTGTTGTCGCACAGTACAGTTGTCCACCACACTACATAATTCATGGCACTCCCCAGTGACCTTACACCAAGCTCTCGTAAATTTGCATATGTATCTTTCCTGTATGGGTTCTAACAGACACAGATTCAATAATTCGTTTTGCATTTCAAAGCGTTGTCGTGTACAAGAGACTGAAGCAAGGCGCAGAGTAGACAGATATTGTAACAGTAGAAACCGACAGGTAAGACGTTAAATTTGTTGTCGCACAGTACAGTTGTCCACCACACTACATAATTCATGGCACTCCCCAGTGACCTTACACCAAGCTCTCGTAAATTTGCATATGTTTTTTTTCTTGTATGGGTTCTAACAGACACAGATTCAATAATTCGTTTTGCATTTAGAAGCGTTGTCGTGTACAAGAGACTGAAGCAAGGCGCAGAGTAGACAGATATTGTAACAGTAGAAACCGACAGGTAAGACGTTAAATTTGTTGTCGCACAGTACAGTTGTCCACCACACTACATAATTCATGGCACTCCCCAGTGACCTTACACCAAGCTATCGTAAATTTGCATATGTATCTTTCTTGTATGGGTTCTTGTACAGATTCAATAATTCGCTTTGCATTCGAAGCGCTATCGTGTTCGAACAAATAGTTATTCACACAGATATGTATTTCTATTTTACAATACAAATGATTTTCATTAAATCTAGTACAATTTTTTATACTACTTACAAATTTCTTCAGTTGTTATTACATATAGATTGTTCCAGGAATGGAGAGTCAATTTAAATTGTATCTCGTGGAAGTAATAAGTGAATTTTATTTAAGAATTCGATCGTCAACCACACTAGTTTTTATGGGATTCGAAATGGATTAAATAACCATTGAAATCCATTGTTTTTATGGATTTTTAAAAGGGTCGACAATGCCTAACGAGGAAATAAATAAACATATAATACAAGTTAATTCAGTGAGAGGCCAGTTGATAAAGATATTTATTACGTGGAAAAATTTAGTCACTTTATTTAGTTGGCTAACGTTAATGTAATTAATAAAAAGATAGAATTAAGATTTTAAACCCACAAAAATTAGCGTAGGCTGACAATAAATAATTTTTTTAAGGTAACTTCCGTTATCGGTTCACGAACACCAAGTGTTTCTTTATAAAATGCAATTTGGCTTATGCCTCCTCGACTAAATATTGCAGCCTTGTTACAGAACTGCTTACAACAACAGATCTGAGATTGATATACCCCAATATCGCAAAATGATGATAATGAGAAATTAGGGAAAATTACGAAAACCTCTCTCTGATGGTATCAGAATACTGATTATCATCATTATTACCACTAGCTTCATCAGTGTCATCAAATAATCAACTATATTAATTACACAAACCAAACAAACGTGAGTACGTCAATCAACAAAACAAAAAATATGGCTCTTTTGTGCTTAATGGATGACTTTAATCAGCGGTACTTTTGCATTGATATAAATAATAAAACCACCCAGGTAAGCAATAAACACATTTATGTAACAATGATTGTTTTATGGATATATAGATTCCATGCATTTGCGATGAAATTAATATACTTTGTAATAAAACTATTAAAAATAAATGAAAAATAAAGTTAGTACGCTCAAACTGTACTGTGTAACAGGGTTTCCTGGAGGAGCAAAGAAAATGTCAAGTATATACAGTATAGCTACAGGTATAGCTCATTTCTTTCTCAAAAAATTCTGCGGACAGACAGACAGAGCATAAGAAATATAAGAAATTTGGACAGCTTCCTAGCAGAAAAAAAGAGAAATTTTGCCATCTTACTGAGTAATAAATAGACTTCAATGACGCTCATTCAAATCCCATGAAGAAATATACGTCATAATAGCACTCCGCCTTGTAAATCAATATGATAGAAGATAGAAGAATAAAAAAAAAAACGCAAGGAAGGTCTTATTACCAATCGAATAAAGTAATCTCATTACATACTACTGCGTCACATGTTATTGGCTGAGCGTCAGCGAAGCCTACTACTCGAGGAGTTGAAAAATTTTCACTTCTGTCTGTCTGTCCGCACGATATCTCAAAAACGATCTAACCACAACTTGGAATTGGAATTGTGCACGAAGGTTCATTTATATATAAGGGACAACTGAGTTCGATCATGGTGCAAGTTACTCAGTTGCACCATGATGCAATTTAGCTGAGCGTCAGTGAATATTTTTACACCGGTCTTATCAGTAACCATTATGGCAACGAGATAACTGCTGAATGAATACATTTGTAAACAAACTCACTCACAACAGACGTATAGAAATAACATTTTTCCAGCCACTCTTGTGATAGGCTTCGCTAACGCTCAGCCAATAAACTACAAAAATTTATTTTTTTTAATTACTGCAGGACATTTCAATAGAAATGAACTCGGTTTTACAAACACTGTCAAGATTAAAACTCAGAAGGGTGAACACACCGAGTCGCAAACAGGCAAATTTACAGAGCATATTCATGAGATTAAAGTGGGTCTCTTGTTGCAGCCTTTGTACTACGAGCGGTAACTTATTTGCCTCATTTGTATGCTTCTGGTGTATCCTATACGGTTCCAGATGGTCTGCTATACCTGCGCTATCCCATTAGTGGCCTTATTTACATAGGACTCCCAACACCTAGACCACAATCTGCTCAACACTGTACAGTCAGTGACAATTTTTATTATATGACGACAGTTTCAAGGTCAATCGTAACAATACCATTTTAAGGCGGTAGAATCAATTTCCGGTTAGAATTTCTTTCCATTTTTTTTTACAGGAAAAGGAGACTAGTTTTTTATCACTCCATGGATTTTAGAAGTAAATTGAAGAATTATTTAGGAACACCTTATCATCAACCCCAAAGAAAGACCGACAAAAATAAGTGATATCTTTACAACATGTACATGAAAGATGATTCGACGGAATAATACGTTTGTAAGGGATGAAAAAATAACTTTTTTTAACAAAAACTGTAAGTGTTTACAATATTGAAAGATCTGTTACAATGAGTATTAAAGTGTTTCAAGCGTAACTTTAACAATACTAATTAAAGGCAGTTGAATGAATCTTCGGTTAAATCTTCATTTCAATTAATCTTTTGACAGGAAAACGAAGATAGTTTTTTTTAATCATTCCATTAGTTTTGGTAGTAAATTGAAGCATAATTTCGGGACATCTTATCATCAAGCCCAAAAGAATACCGTCAAAAATAAGTGTTGTACTTATAAAATAAGGGTTTCATGTACACATTTTTACAATACATGAAGTACTTTTTTGTATTGATAAAATAAATAACTTTTTAATGAAAAACTTTATTAAAAACACGCAATTCTCTTAAGTTATTTTTAATTATAAAAATATGTTTCGTAATAGAAATAAATAATTAAAAAATGTCACGCTAAGACGCTAAAGCTATATCTTACGTTTAAATAAATCTATTTATTTTTCTTCAGCGCCGTTTAATTTGGACTGTAACAAAATTATATGACTATAATTCCTGGTGGAGTGATGACAAAATTTGTCTGATTTTTGTATTCAAGAAAGTTATCTTAAAAAGACTATATATACACAAAAATATTCTAGCCAAAAAACCGACAGCACCTTCAAATGACAGCATATGCAGCCTAAGGGAATCGATAACTGTTTCAATACATTTAGATTATTCATATACTATAATTATGAATACCAAATGAAGGGCAACAAACGAACTTGCATCGATTGAATACACATTATAATCACTAAGTAATTAATTAAAATTTAAATTTGTGCTTCAAACAACAGAAAGTCTTTACAGAAATAATTTTAATCTTATCCCGGATTAGTGAAAATTAATAATTTATAGACCTTTAACCTTTTTAGTCAAAAACTTTCTTCCCTTTGAACTTCTGATCCAAATAAATCCAGTTTTGCCTTGGACCAAGATGGACGTTAGTGGCAGGTTTCAAGTCTCTGGGAAAACTACCTACACGTATCGCAAATACAGAAAACGACACGATTTTTAGAAGGAACTTCGAGTACGTAATAGTCAAAGAAATAGTCGAGCTAGAACTGTGTTCAATTAACGCACACGGTAATTTAATCAAATGTCTCTCAACAGACGTGGGCTCTAAAAAAGAAACCTATTATGTCGGAGACAGTCATTTACGTAATCAAGGCTGACAAGGTTGACTCACCACTAATGGAGATCACAGTGGAAACTCATACATCGGAGGAACGTTTGTATAACTAACATCTCACAAATCAATTCTCAGCAGTAACCCCCAAGTATAGCGACACATATTTATGTATGCATATTCTACCTCAAAAGGTCTGTAGCGTTGTGTATCGTCAACACTGATGAAGATTGCCAAAAGAGACAGACAGTGACTGGGTGTGTAACTCAAACGCAGGTGGCATACTGAATGCTTTTTATAAATAGTTTCATTGCACAGCAGTGACTATCAAGTATCGTGACTAATATTTATTTATGCCGATTCTACCTCAAAAGGACTGTAGCGTTGGGAATAGTCAACACCGATGTAGATTCCCAAAAGAGACAGACAGTGACTGATGACTGTCACTCAAACGCAGGTGGCCAATGGAATGCTTTTTATAAATAGTTTCATCTCACAGCAGTGACCATAAAGTATCACGAATAATATTTATTTATGCTGATTCTACCTCAAAAGGACTGTAGGGTTGTGTATCGTCAACACTGATGAAGATTGCCAAAAGAGACAGACAGTGACTGATGACTGGGTGTAACTCAAACGCAGGTGGCATATGGAATGCTTTTTATAAATAGTTTCATTGCACAACAGTGACTATCAAGTATCGTGACTAATATTGATGTATGCTGATTCTACCTCAAAAGGACTGTAGGGTTGTGTATCGTCAACACTGATGAAGATTGCCAAAAGAGACAGACAGTGACTGATGACTGGGTGTAAATCAAACGCAGGTGGCATATGGAATGCTTTTTATAAATAGTTTCATTGCACAACAGTGACTATCAAGTATCGTGACTAATATTGATGTATGCTGATTCTACCTCAAAAGGACTGTAGGGTTGTGTATCGTCAACACTGATGAAGATTGCCAAAAGAGACAGACAGTGACTGATGACTGGGTGTAACTCAAACGCAGATGGCATATGGAATGCTTTTTATAAATAGTTTCATTGCACAGCAGTGACTATCAAGTATCGTACCTAATATTTATGTATGCTGATTCTACCTCAAATGGACTGTAGGGTTGTGTATCGTCAACACTGATGAAGATTGCCAAAAGAGACAGACAGTGACTGATGACTGGGTGTAACTCAAACGCAGATGGCATATGGAATGCTTTTTATAAATAGTTTCATTGCACAGCAGTGACTATCAAGTATCGTACCTAATATTTATGTATGCTGATTCTACCTCAAATGGACTGTAGGGTTGTGTATCGTCAACACTGATGAAGATTGCCAAAAGAGACAGACAGTGACTGATGACTGGGTGTAACTCAAACGCAGGTGGCATATGGAATGCTTTTTATAAATAGTTTCATTGCACAGCAGTGACTATCAAGTATCGTGACTAATATTTATTTATGCATATTCTACCTCAAAAGGACTGTAGGGTTGTGTATCGTCAACACTGATGAAGATTGCCAAAAGAGACAGACAGTGACTGATGATTGGGTGTAACTCAAACGCAGGTGGCATACTGAATGCTTTTTATAAATAGTTTCATTGCACAGCAGTGACTATCAAGTATCGTGACTAATATTTATTTATGCTGATTCTACCTCAAAAGGACTGTAGCGTTGGGAATAGTCAACACCGATATAGATTCCCAAACGAGACAGACAGTGACTGATGACTGTCACTCAAACGCAGGTGGCCAATGGAATGCTTTTTATAAATAGTTTAATCTCATAGCAGTGACCATAAAGTATCACGAATGATATTTATTTATGCTGATTCTACCTCAAAAGGTCTGTAGGGTTGTGTATCTTCAAAACTGATGAAGATTGCCAAAAGAGACAGACAGTGACTGATGACTGGGTGTAACTCAAACGCAGGTGGCATATGGAATGCTTTTTATAAATAGTTTCATTGCACAACAGTGACTATCAAGTATCGTGACTAATATTGATGTATGCTGATTCTACCTCAAAAGGACTGTAGGGTTGTGTATCGTCAACACTGATGAAGATTGCCAAAAGAGACAGACAGTGACTGATGACTGGGTGTAAATCAAACGCAGGTGGCATATGGAATGCTTTTTATAAATAGTTTCATTGCACAACAGTGACTATCAAGTATCGTGACTAATATTGATGTATGCTGATTCTACCTCAAAAGGACTGTAGGGTTGTGTATCGTCAACACTGATGAAGATTGCCAAAAGAGACAGACAGTGACTGATGACTGGGTGTAACTCAAACGCAGATGGCATATGGAATGCTTTTTATAAATAGTTTCATTGCACAGCAGTGACTATCAAGTATCGTACCTAATATTTATGTATGCTGATTCTACCTCAAATGGACTGTAGGGTTGTGTATCGTCAACACTGATGAAGATTGCCAAAAGAGACAGACAGTGACTGATGACTGGGTGTAACTCAAACGCAGATGGCATATGGAATGCTTTTTATAAATAGTTTCATTGCACAGCAGTGACTATCAAGTATCGTACCTAATATTTATGTATGCTGATTCTACCTCAAATGGACTGTAGGGTTGTGTATCGTCAACACTGATGAAGATTGCCAAAAGAGACAGACAGTGACTGATGACTGGGTGTAACTCAAACGCAGGTGGCATATGGAATGCTTTTTATAAATAGTTTCATTGCACAGCAGTGACTATCAAGTATCGTGACTAATATTTATTTATGCATATTCTACCTCAAAAGGACTGTAGGGTTGTGTATCGTCAACACTGATGAAGATTGCCAAAAGAGACAGACAGTGACTGATGATTGGGTGTAACTCAAACGCAGGTGGCATACTGAATGCTTTTTATAAATAGTTTCATTGCACAGCAGTGACTATCAAGTATCGTGACTAATATTTATTTATGCTGATTCTACCTCAAAAGGACTGTAGCGTTGGGAATAGTCAACACCGATGTAGATTCCCAAAAGAGACAGACAGTGACTGATGACTGTCACTCAAACGCAGGTGGCCAATGGAATGCTTTTTATAAATAGTTTCATCTCATAGCAGTGACCATAAAGTATCACGAATAATATTTATTTATGCTGATTCTACCTCAAAAGGTCTGTAGGGTTGTGTATCGTCAAAACTGATGAAGATTGCCAAAAGAGACAGACAGTGACTGATGACTGGGTGTAACTCAAACGCAGGTGGCATATGGAATGCTTTTTATAAATAGTTTCATTGCACAGCAGAGACTATCAGGTATCGTGACTAATATTTATTCATGCTGATTCTAACTCCAAAGGACTGTAGCGTTGGGAATAGTCAACACTGATGTAGATTCCCAAAAGAGACCGACAGTGATCGATGATTGAGTGTCACTCAAAGGCAGGTGGGGAGTGAAATGCCTTTTCTAAGTAGTTCACATGCAGTAGTTTCACACAGTTTCGGAACTACTAGTTAACCAGGCTGGTTTTATCTCAAAAGAACAACGGTGTACACATTTTATTCTCAACGAACTAAAAACTTTAGACTGAGTTTACTTAGAGGATTCACAACCAGTGTTTTCCGAAACATTCATTTTAAACATTTTATAGGAGGGTAGTGATATGCACAATCGATTAAAATTTAGTAGCATTTATCGAGTAACAAAACTATCGACTTGGTCGACTAATATAACGAATAATTATTGTTCGAACGAAACACGACTTGTTGCAACCAGTCGACGAACTGTGAACATTTAATCGTCAACAAGCCACCTAAGTAATTTGCACAATTGATTACAATTTAGTAGCATTTATCGAGTAAGAAACTATCGACTTGGTCGACTATATGTTCGAACGAAATACGACTTGCAACCAGTCGACGAACTGTGCACGTTTAATCGTCAACAAGCCACCTGAGCAAGTTGAGACTTGTCTCATTTGAGGTTATTATAATCCTCCCCCTCATTGTTTATTCGCCAGTAAGTTAGCCGACGACTTAGTAGTTGACCGCATTTAACAAATTAATCCTTTAATAAATTTACATTTTAGCTAAACTTGTTCGCTATATTTACATTTTAATATATTCTAGTGTTATAGCAATTGTTATAATAAATGTGTTTTTTAGTTTCTTAGATTTATAAGTGGAAAACAACAATTATATTTTGATTGTTAGGATCACTTTGTATTCAAAATTGAGATTATAGGTAAATATTTGCATTCCTTTCATATACAAAACTCCAATTTAATCTCAATAAAAATATATTTTTTGACGGAAATTGATTGAGCGATTATACTTCTTATCGCTATTTTCTTAACTAATATTAGACCAAATTGGTTCAGCGTAACTTTCCTTTAATATTTAATTACTTATATTAATAAGTAATTAAATATTAAAGGAAAGTTACGCTGAACCAATTTGGTCTAATATTAGTTAAGAAAATAGCGATAAGAAATATAATCGATTAACTTGTTTGGATTGATCTTAACCGATTATTTCTTCCGACTGACAATTATTAAATAAGAATTGAAATTGGTCGATTGAGTAGATCACTATCATAAACATGATGATCATCAGAAATATGCGTGGTAAGCAAGGTCACTTAGACCGCACAAGTGACATAGTATCAATTATTACGAGTCGTCAGTACTGTCAGTATTAAAACCTTTTTTAATACTACTCTATTCAAACTCTTTCCCATAATGTTTTTTTTTTATTTCATCACTTACATTTTTTAGACAGTTGGTAATATTGTACGAAGGATATTCTAATGAGGAGTATAAGAGGAGTTCGTTGGGTGCAAGGAAATAACTGAGAGGACGACGTAAGGAATATACTGAGTGCAAAGAAATCACTATGAGGATAGGAGAAATTCATTGGGCACAAGAAAATTACTGTGATGAGGACAGAAGTAATTCGTTGGGCACAAGAAAATCACTGTGATGAGGACAGGAGAAATCGTTGAGAATAAGAACATCACTGTGAGGAGGACAGGAGAAATTAGTTGGGTAAAAGGAAATCACTGTGATGAAGACAGGAAGAATTCTTTGGGTACAAGAAATCACTGTGATGAGGACATGAGGAATTCGTTGTGTACAAGAAAATCACTGTGGGGAGGGCAGGAAAAATTAGTTGGGCACAAGAAAATCATTGTGGGGAGGACAGGAGGAATTAGTTGGGCACAAGAAAATCATTGTGGGGAGGACAGGAGAAATTAGTTGTGTACAAGAAAATCATTGTGGGGAGGACAGGAGAAATTAGTTGTGTACAAGAAAATCATTGTGGGGAGGACAGGAGAAATTAGTTGTGTACAAGAAAATCATTGTGGGCCGGACAGGAGAAATTAGTTGGGCACAAGAAAATTACTGTGGGGAGGACGAGAGGAATTCGTTGTGTACAAGAAAATCACTGTGAGCAGGAGAGGAGAATTTCGTTGGACGCACTAAAAGATTAACTTCTACGGTCTGGTCCTCCTTGCGGTATTGATTTCCTTCTGAAATAATCTCATCTTGACTAGGACACTCTTCTGTGTGGTCTTCTAAAACGCTTGTTCGTTGTTTTGTATCTACCTGTTTTTACTTTAAAATATCCATCATTGTATCTTACAGTGTTGAACTTCTATAAGGATATTTCCATTTCTAGGTTGAAAATTAAAATTTTATCGAAAACAAGGCCTAAATGTTTCAGTACACTGTATTTATTTAACTCCTCTTCTTTCACTTTTCCCGAAAGAGTCTCCTTTGCCACAATAATTTACTTGACAACCCCCTCCCTACCACAAATAGTACACAGGGCTGTGACAGATATACACAGCTGAAATAAACCCGTGCTACTCAGAGAAAAGGTGACATACATATTGTTACTCTACCCAGCATTGTTCGCTGTGACAGGTACAGAACCATCCGGGAACCCGCCGGGACTTCAATTCCATTTGCTTGGTGGAATACAATATACATGTAAAATAGCAACTAGTTGCGGCCAACGGTGAAGTTTAAAGTAACATTAGTTTTTGTGTGTTCTAGATTTTTCGTTAAGTAAGTTATTTCAGCGGGCCTAGCGAGCGAAATAGCAGGCCACATGCTGTGTAGTAAAATGCGGTAGTTAACTCACGAGTGCTCTCTTGTAAACTCAAATAAGGCAGTCAAGTGTGTACTCTAGGCGCAACAATAAGAGTCCGCCGTTTGAGGGATTGAGGCAAATTAGATTATTCATTTATTGTTGAATAAGCTTTGTCATTCATTAGTTTACATTGATACAACAGTGATAATAAAACATTTGTTGCGATGTGTCGTTTACGATTTACAAATTAGAAATGTCGCTAGAGGGAAATTCTGAAATTACACGTGGAGGGAATTGCTCAGAAAACCCAATTACTTTGTATAAATAAACAAACATTCGAAATGTTTCTTACAAATTAAAGTTCCATATAAGTATTTTTCCTAAATTAATTAATGCTTCAATTTTACAGTTATTATGAGTTCCCAAACGAGGGATTTTAGGGATCCGTTTTGAGTTTTCAATACCCAAAGTGTGTCGATTGGATCGTATACCGAACATAAGCTCTAGAACAAATTTTTAATGGTACTCTGTAATTTTACAGAAATTAAATTTCTGAATGTATTAGTTGAGTTCTCTCGGAATATAAGGGGCTGCTTGTTCACTTATTTTTCTTATAAACACGTGAAGACTTTATTTCGTATCACTAAAGGGCTGCATCAGTTGGTTTTAATTTCGACTAAAATTTAATTATAATAGTGTTAGAGACTATTAGATGACCCGTGTTAGATTATAGTTAGCGAGTAACTATAATTTATACAGCCTTCTAAAATCTTTCAAAATGTTTCATTTTAACAGTTTAAGAAATTCCTAATCAAATGCATAACAAATTTTACATACAAACGCGATTTTCTTTTATCGAAAAGGAACATTAAAATAGGTTTAAAGAGGTGCAAATCAAAAATCTATAACAATTATTTCCAAGGAATATTTAACTTCAGTTTATCTAAAATTGTAATTTAAACCAAGGGTAGCACCCTTAGTATGTCCCAAGGCACTCTATAGGAGTGAAAATTAAAGGCAAAATAAATGTATTCCATATAAAATAAAAAAAGATGTAACACATTTGGAATAATTAATTTACTTACTTAAATTTTTCATCTCTCAATATTTTTCTGTGATTATAAGGAACAAGATAATACAACTCAATCATTGAACTGTTCAGACAGGCACATTACGTATATAATATATAACCGGTTTATATACGTGCAGAGTAATCCATTAGTTATTGAAAAGGAAACCTTTATGACTCAAGTATGTAAATCCTAATCACCTTCTAGTCGTAGTTTACCTCAAAAATAAAACAAAGATTTCCTTATTTGTAATTGATTGAAACATTTGAAACAAACAACATATGAAAATTTACCGTGTAATAGTAAAAGAACTATAGTTTCGTGATGTATTCACAAAAAATTATAGACCCAAAAAGTCTTAGAAACGGAATAGTGCAACTTGTATAATTTTTCATCACTGTAGGAGACATTTTGTGGCAGGGCAAAAGAGATGAAGATCTCACAGAATCCTGTTTAAGGAGAGAGGAGCGGTTTATGCGTCACATCACTCGTGAATTGTTCCAAATGTGTCTTCTCCTCTCCTGAAAACACGCTTAGTCTTTTAACTTGGATTTAATCCGTGTCGTTTTTCCCAACCAAAAGCTTTGGCACCAAAAGTACAATTTTAACCTCTGACCGGTAATACTGTGCTAAAAATGTAATTACGTAACATACTCGTTAATTTGCCCTAGTTGAAATGTTGATTCGAAATTCGCGACTAATGATGATTTGAAACGCTCCAATGAAGGAAAAGGAAAACTTACAATTGAGAAGGCGGACCTGTAAAGATCGAGGGCTCACAGAAGTGGAGCGAGTTGCGATGATGGGAGCCCAGGTGAAATGTGACCTCTAAGGAAGGCTTGGTAACAAAGTGCAAATTGCTTCTGTCATGTTCAGAGCTTCTATCATGTCACTAGCTCGAGATCTGGCCGAGCTACACTGCGCTAACGGAATGTACCACTTCTCTCCGCGGCAAACCTATCGTGTTGCATTTGTAACTCTCGCTTCTTGCAACTTTCTACGTTAGACTCTCTTTATTTTTGTATGCAGTTTAGAATAATTACAATTACTCTACACGATAATGTAAACTGTCCTTTGCGAATATTTCAATACTTATTTATGATTTCCTCTTGATTACATGCCTAATCCACAAATTGGTAAACACATTAAATACGTGTATTAAAAAAAGACAGGCTATAACAACAAAACATATTGGATAGCAGGATTTCGGTCATTTGCCATCGTTATATGTTACAAAAGGTATAACACAACGTTTCGAATAGTGGGATCTACTCTCTTCGTCAGGTGGGGGAGGTATTAATCTGTTCCTTATTTTGCATAAATTAATACCTCCCCCACCTGACGAAGAGAGTAGATTCCAATCTTCGAAACGTTGTGTTATACATACTTTTGTAACATATAACGAAGGCAAATGTTCGAAATCCTGTTATCCTTTCAAACACAGTTGTTTCATCATTTTACTTGTCAGTAACATATTCAACGATTTTCAATTACAGATTAATCGATTCAGCTCATTTTGTTGTTATAGGCACAACTAATTACAAAATAATTAGAAAATATAATTTTCGAGCCCAGAATATGCGTCAAGAATTAATTAAGCAAAAAGTATCTCAAATTATTACAATAATAGGAATAAAATGTATATGGTTAATCCTTTACCAAAATGACGGCTGTTTTTTTTTTTTTAATTAAAGAACTAACCACTACATTTGAAGAAACCTTCTTATTTTTTGATAATAAATCGGTATTGCCAGTTTTACAATTACTTTAATTATCTTAAGAATTATTTAAACTTGAATTATTATCAATTGCAATGTTGTGTTCTTTTAAGTGCAACAGACAATTGACAAATACATTTAGTTTGGTAGAAATATATTTCTGTATCCCTTACCCAATGTTTGAATGATTCAGTTAAATAAGATACGTTATAAGAGAATATTGTGAAAGTAAGGTTGTCACCAGTTTTCTAGAGTTAGTTGGCAATTAGTGGTAGCATATTCGCCCGACAAGTGAGAGATCCGGGTTCGAGTCCCGGAGTATTTTTGTGATTCAATCTTTTGTCTTCGTACTTATCATGTAACACGTAGTTTTGAATACTTTGACAGAGGATAAAGAATGGTGAAAATTGGTCTCTCTCTTGACCCCATCCAATCTCAGGTTATATTAATATACAGGGTGTAAATTAGTCCACACACACTTATATGTAAACAATTTTGAGCAAACCACAAGTCAAAACGTGTCAAAGGTTGAACCTACCCTATTGTTACATAGAGGACCCCAATGTCTCATTTCACTTTAGAGCATTCAATAAATAGAAAATTTAGGATAGGTTCTGTAATCACTCGTACGTGAGCTGAAGAGGGAAAGAGACACTGCATTTAAATGTCATCCATTCTACCTCAATACACATTCAGCAAACTAAACAAAGTATTACGCATGCGTAGTAATACTTACCCAACCTTGGAATTACTTCTTTAAGAAATCAGACAGGTACACTTACCTGAAACAAGAAAATGTTTTACTTTTTTATTCCTAAAACTATGACTTTCTCTCTTTTAAAAACAATTACTTTCAACAACTAGTCAACTACGCGAATGTATACGTGACTCACTGAAACATTCACACTACGCTTTAATAATCTACACAATATGAAAATTATCCAATCAGGAATTGCATTGTGATACGAGGTTGCGACGAACGGCTTGGCCACACCACAGAGAGGTTACAGAGTTCCTACACGGAGAGAGCGCTTTGTGATTGAATCTCCCGACTTGCCTAACTAGCTCGGTTATAAATGGTTACTGCTTAGCGAACATAATTCATAGACCGAGTCCAGTAAGTCCCTATTAGCCCCCGGTAGAGCTGTACAGTATTGGGATTATTCACTGGAACAAAAGGGATTATAAAACATATTCATCCTATTGTATAACCCCGCCCCCCCCCCCCACACCAATAGTGTGAGCCACATACGAGTGTGCATTACTACTTATATTTAGTGAGTGCAGATTATCAATGAATTTCGCAGACAAAGTGGAGCACTCTTAATACATATGTATTAAATATTCATACACACTCATATATTGCCACTTATACAAATTTAATTAATGTTAAAGTCGTTTTACAGGTATTTGGCCTTCCGATCTTATATGTGTTCGTTTGTTTATTTGAACACATATGTGATAGAAACGGTCAAATGAGTGACCCAGGTTCGAGACCCGGCGGAGCAATGACTTTTTCCGATTCAACATTGATAAAAAATAAAAAATATATATACTCCCTTTGAGTACAGTACCACAAATTACAATTAACGTCAGAGATTTAATTTTAAGAGAACATTTGTTCATTATTTATTTTGCGATTGTCCTTAATCCAAAGAAAGTCAAATTATTGGTATATATGCTATTCTGTGACTCACAATCTTATTGCACGATTCAAAAAAAAAAAAAAAAAAAAAAAAAAGTGTAGAGTTGAACAAAAATAGACACTATATATTCTTTCTACAATCCCATTTTCCTGAATTTTATGAACAAATGTACAATTATTATTCAACGATTACCCTTGTCTTTTTATTTCCAAACAAATGAAATGCTCTTGCAGCTAATTAAAATGACAGCTAAATTTGTTGAGTAAGAGCTGTTAACCGATTTATAAACTATTTATACTAGAAAAGAGTAGATCAACAACACGGAATAAATTATTGCCCAAATCTCTTCCATTTGCCATAACCCAGTAACTTAGATTACACTTTACTCTAGGGGATCTATTCCAATACATCTTCATATAACTCTTCATTATCGAAAACTACTGGATATATTTTATTTATTCCCACTAATGTAACTTGTATTCTCACTAACATAGTTCTTATTACATCCAAACTAAGATTGTATTAATAATATTTCATAGTATTTCAGTAATATTTCAAATTAATGAGTAGAATTCGTATTTCCTCATAAAACATATTACTTTAAAAGTAACTAAATGCTATAGTTTGATGTTCTTTATTACAGAAGTCTTTTTACAATCTATTTTTTGGAAATCCAATTTAGAATTAAAGATTTGAAGATTGTTTTACAACTTTCAGGCACTCGTGTACCACAGTTATTTAAACGTTTTTCTTATATAGATAAGTAGGACTTTTAAAATGTTCAATAACATTGTTTTAGTGCAAGTATATTATTAGATACTAGATCATCGTAGAAATAATAATGTTCGTATAAAAAATACAGAATGGGGTAAGCAGATAAACGGCACATTTCAATTTTTTTTTTTTTTTTTTTTTTAATAATCTGTTCTATCAGCCACAGGTGTTTGTGAAACTCTATTCTGAACACCCTATACGTAGTATGAAGATGCTATCCCGTAATGAATGACTAAAACTTCACCTAGGTGTAACACAGGTGAGAACAAACAAATTTCATCATATAATGTATAGTTCTATCTTGCTTAGCCTCTAATTATTTTCAGTAAATAATTTGCACCTATAAAATGAAGTTTAATGGCCTAATCAGTTATATATCTTAGATAACAGTTTTAAAATAATATCAATTACAGAAATAAAATGGTGGCCTTTTAAAATTGTCAAAACCTAAGAACTTTAAGACGAGTAATTTTACTAAAATATAATAAGAATGATAAAAATGGCCCTTTGCAATACAAACATTTTGGTACATGTTCAATGTTTTACGATAAGTAGTTAAGAAATAATTAAGATTTTCAAATAAAGGTTTGAGTAAATACTAAATAATAACTAATGCTTCAAAATACATCGTTAGGAACAATATATTCTTATCAGGTGAATACAGCATTGTGCAACAGCTGATTTTATTTAACAGCTGATAATAAATTAAGAGATAGCTAATTGTTGTGATGGTTTGTTTACTAAATACTATATTGTAGCCAATATTGTTTACACCTTCTTAACCTCCACACATTGTGTTTATATAATATGGGTGTCGTGCTTTAGTTGTACTGTAATTACTACGAGTAATTACTCGTAGTTTACACTGAAGATGGAACATTTTTCAGTAGCATGATATTTACAATGTCTATAGATAAGCTGACGGTAATGCAAGTTCAACAAAAAATAATTTCCCATGTAAAATAGTCCCAACAATTTCTTCTCAACATTCGAAGCGCCTACAAACCCATAAGAAGCGAATTATTGCTCAAAATAAGACCATATTTAGCAATAAAATTACCAAATACGTGTTATAAATTATGCAACAAATTACAACAATAAAAGACACATGGAGAATAAAATACGACAAACCCTGCCGAAAAACGAATGCAAACCACGTAAAATACGGATTTAAATAGATAAACTTATTCGGGGCTCTGTTACGCATATGTACGTACCGCATAACAAATATGTTTTTACCCAACATTCTGATTCTAACCGATAAGAAAACATTATAAAAAGTATCATAATCCGTTGTGATAAATTAATTAAACTTTCACAACGGGAATGTCTTGACCCCGTTGATGTGTTCCATAAAGCACACAACTCAGTTAATGTGTGACGTAATGCCAGTTTTGAGTGTTGACAGGTACTGGAGATGTTCCAACAGAAAGAAAAGCAATCTGGGAGGAGCTGGAGGCAAAACAAAGGACGAGAACACAATATACGTGGATGTTATAACGCGGCTAAACCACACACATATTGCTCACTGCAGGTATCTTTTAAATTCATGTTCTGCATGATCGTACACATATGAAATGCTTTCAATTAAATACAAGCGTACAGTTTGCTGATATTTAATTCGTAGAGAATAATCTTAGTTTCAAATAGGATTGGCCTTTTTTTATTAAAAGGACAGGCCGATCCCATTTTAAGCCTCATTTTACTCGTCCGTATGGAGCCACTGGCCTGTGCGAGGATCTTATCAAACAGAATAAAGGGGAGAGTCGATACAGTAAAAGATCGATGGTACTGATCAAAAGTGATACGGTCACAGACATGATTTGAACCTGCGCTATCTCTAGCTCAGAATCCTACGTCTTAAACCGTTCGGTCATCGGAATTTCCCAGTAATTTAGAGGATTACAGCTATGAAATCTATGATATCACACATTACAAATTTGACAGCTATTTCACTAGTCGGCTATTCACTGGTCGATTGTAAATTATAGTTCTTTGTGAATGATCTGAATTAGGTTAAAAAAATATATTTGGCGCGAGATTTGCCGGCCCAGGATTTGAACCCGGGCTTTTGATTTGATAAAATAGAGAGGCCAACTCAGTTACCAAAGACTGTTGTTAAATGTAATAAGCCGAAACAGCGGTGTATCGAAGAGCTCGACAACGCGTAAAGAAAGTTTTCACAACTGATTGTAAATTTTTCACGGACTGAGAAGATTTTGACACAGAAATCAATAAAGAACCTGTCTATCACAAATTTAAGAATGATTTCAAAAAGTTCAAGACTTTAAGAAGGACCTCCGGGTTCTCAAATAATGAGATATTTTATCATGTAAAAATGTGTAGAGTTGAACAAAAATAGACACTATATATTCTTTCTACAATCCCATTCTCCTGAATTTTATGAACAAATGTAAAATTATTATTCAGAGATTTCCCGGACTTTTTATTTCCAAACGAATGAAATGCTCTTGCAGCTAATTAAAATGACAGCTAAAGTTGTTGAGTAAGAGCTGTTAACCGATTTATAAACTATTTATACTAGTACTGAGTAGGTCAACAAAACGCAATAAATTATTGCCCACATCTCTTCCATTTGCCATAACCCAGTAACTTAGATTACACTGTACTCTAGGGGATCTATTCCAATATATCTTCATATAACTCTTCAATATCGAAAACTACTGGATATATTTTATTTATTCCCACTAATGTATCCAAATCCAAAATAAGATTGTATTAATAATATTTCATATTATGTCAGTAATATTTCAAATTAATGAGTAGAATTCGTATTTCCTCATAAAAAATATTACTTTAAAAGTAACTAAATACTATAGTTTGATGTTCTTTATTACAGAAGTCTTTTTAGAATCTATTTTGGGCATAATTAGATAAAGTTTTAAAACCTTTTATTTTTTTCCAAAACAATTTTTAAGGCCTCATACGACGATCTTTCCCAAAGGAGTAGTAAGATTTTGTATTTCTCCTAAGCCAAGTTCATTTAAAAATGGCTGACACGGTATTTAGAGGCACTGTACATTCAAAGACTTCCAAGTTAATAATCTTTCTATCTACTCAACCACAATTTAAGATCTATGTTTACAAAATTTTTTACAAACCCCATCCTTCCTCTGCGATATGAAATAGCCTTGGTACTCCTAAATAAAAATATACCGTTTCTGAATGCAGCAAAAATATAAAGAAATGTTGATTTTGTCATGAAGAGGTGTAGAAGTTAAGAGCAGTATTTAGGATCATCTATTAATCAGATTCAAACAAAAACTGTTCAAGAAGAGGATACATTTTTTTTAGTTTATATATAAAACATAACTAGAGAGTCTGATATAGTTTTTATTTATAAGAAACTTTACTTACAAAAAAATTACTAAAACCGACATTTTCTATATTTTAATTAACTAAAAATGCAGTTGCCTAAGGTCATAAATAATTAAAATACATGTCACTCTCTGTAATTCATGGAAAATACCGTTGATTAGTGACAGGAACTTTGTTATCTTTAGCCATTTTTATTTGAACCTCATTACAAAATTAATTTTATGTTATGTGTATTACGGGAAGCTCTTGAAGAAATATGACTTTAGAATTTAAAAAAAGTATTAATCAAAAACAGATTTCACAACTTAAAATCTTGGATTTCGAAAAATATCTATTTTTTATTTTATAGCTGATTATAACAATTTTCCTGAATACAGAAAAGTAAAACTTATTTAATTATTTATGAAATTAAGAAATTGTGTATTCAGGCCCAAATAGAAACCGCTGAAGATAAAAATGTGAAATTTCTACAAAATATAAATTAGTTAGAGCTTCAGGAAGTGACATGTTTTCTATATACAAAAAATTCGTTAAGAAAAATAATTTTAAAAAGTGTAATGTCTTATACTATATTTAATTGAAAATTGAATTAAAAAAAATCACGTTACTTTCTGAAGACATAACTTATGAAGATACTTAACAAATTTCACACTTTTATTTTCACTCGTTTTTATTTGGAGCTGATTTAAGATTGACTAATGTTCTTACTTTAAAATGCAAGTGACTTTGCATAAAAACGTTAAGTAATAAACACATTTTCATATTTTTTTCGGTTTTCAGAAAAGTTATCTTAGTATAATATTATCTAAAAAATAGTCGAAGCCCAAAATGATTGCACCACTGTAATGATTATTATTTTTTGGTCGTCATGCGGTCAACGATAATGAGGAGTGAGTGGAGTCCCTCATTATAAACTTCTCTGTTCAACAAAGTGAACTCCTTGCAGAAGTATAACTCGAGTACCATAAATTATTTACATTTGTCACAGTTTTACAAGCGATTATTGGGTTCAGTTCCGCTTGGGTTTAATGCATCAGATAAAATACTACACAACAAAGTGAACTCCTTGCTGAAGTATAACTGGAGTAATATAAATTATTTACATTTGTCACAGTTTTACAAGCGATTATTGGGTTCCGTTCCGCTTCGGTTTAATGCATCAGATAAAATACTACACAACAAAGTGAACTCCTTGCTGAAGTATAACTCGAGTAATATAAATTATTTACATTCGTCACAGTTTTACAAGCGATTACTGGGTTCCGTTCCGCTTCGGTTTAATGCATCAGATAAAATACTACACAACAAAGTGAACTCCTTGCTGAAGTATAACTTGAGTACCATAAAGTATTCACATTTGTCACAGTTTTACAAGCGATTATTGGGTTCCGTTCCGCTTGGGTTTAATGCATCAGATAAAATACTACACAACAAAGTGAACTCCCTGCAGAAGTATAACTCGAGTACAATAAATTATTTATATTTGTCACAGTTTTACAAGCGATTATTGGGTACAGTTCCGCTTGGCTTAAATGAATCAGATAAAATACTACACAACAAAGTGAACTCCTTGCTGAAGTATAACTGGAGTAATATAAATTATTTGCATTTGTCACAGTTTTAAAAGCGATTATTGGGTTCAGTTCTGCTTGGCTTTAATGCATCAGATAAAATAATACACAACAAAGTGAACTCCTTGCTGAAGTATAACTTGAGTACCATAAATTATTTACATTTGTCACAGTTTTACAAGCGGTTATTGGGTACAGTTCCGCTTGGCTCTAATATATTAGATTAAATACTACAAAACAAAGTGAACTCCTTGCTGAAGTATAACTTGAGTACCATAAATTATTTACATTTGTCACAGTTTTACAAGCGGTTATTGGGTTCAGTTCTGCTTGGGCTTAATGAATCAGATAAAATACTACACAACAAAGTGAACTCCTTGCTGAAGTATAACTGGAGTACTATAAATTATTCAAATTTGTCACAGTTTTACAAGCGGTTATTCGGTTCCGTTCTGCTTGGGTTTAATGCATCAGATAAAATACTAAATTTTGTGATTACCTTTTTTGCCACACAAAATCCTTTTTGGAGGCACTAGAGTTGCCATGGGGCAACCTATGGAGTCGGGCACCATAAAAAAGGTGTATATGGAACAGTCCAAACTAGGTCATTAACAATACTTGACAGTACTTAAGTTTACGAAGGAGAAAGATAAAATACTACACAACAAAGTGAACTCATTGCAGAAGTATAACTCGAGTACCATAAATTATTTACATTTGTCACAGTTTTACAAGCGGTTACTGGGTTTAGTTCTGCTTGGCTTTAATGCATCAGATAAAATATTACATAACAAAGTTTGTAGTTCCGCGCAAATAATGGAAACCATCCTTGTCAGTAAACTTTTTATTCCACTCGCCTACAGAAACGTGTGTCAACTAAGTTTCACACTACTGAAGCAGCTGTCGTGTCTATTTTACACGACACTGCACTGCGCTATTAAACACCCATGTTTTACACAATACGCTGAAAAACAGGTACATACATATTGAAGGTATTGAAGCATTTACTCTATACAATATATATATAAATTGAATCTCAACTAAAACATTGATGCGTTCACTTTTCGTCTTTAAATGTAATAATTACGAATATAATCACAGTAAATCTTCGTTCTCCAGCTGTTTTCATACTTCAAATAAAACATTCATTTTCTTATAAACATTTCATTACTAATTCTGTATGCGGCACTGAATTCGAGTTCTGACTGAACTGTTTTTAATGCTGGTCATATTGTTTTAGGACATGTAGTTGTTTTCATAAGTTAAACTCTCTCCCCGACGAACGAGAGAGCTAATATTTGAACAAGAACAAGCGAGACGTGAAACGAGTGTGGAATACTGTATAAATGTAATCGACCTTACAGTGCTCATCGGATCTATTAATTGTATAGTTTACATACTTTGGGGAATGTGGAATACTGTATAAATGTAATCGACCTTACAGTGCTCATCGGGTCTATTAATTGTATACTTTACATACATTGGTGCATGTGGAATGATGTATAAATGTAATCGACCTTACAGTGCTCATCGGGTCTATTAATTGTACAGTTTACATACAGTGGTGAATGTGGAATTTTGTATAAATGTAATCGACCTTGCAGTGCTCATCGGGTCTATTAATTGTATAGTTTACATACATTGGTGCATGTGGACTATTGTATAAATGTAACCGACCTTATAGTGCACATCAGGTCTATTAATTGTGTAATTTACATACAGTGGTGAATGTGGAATTCTGTATAAATGTATCAATTGTATAGTTTACATACATTGGTGCATGTGGAATGATGTATAAATGTAATCGACCTTGCAGTGCTCATCGGGTCTATTAATTGTATAGTTTACATACATTGGTGCATGTGGAATGATGATGTATAAATGTAATCGAACTTACAGTGCTCAACGGGTCTATTAATTGTGTCATTTACATACATTGGTGCATGTGGACTACTGTATAAATGTAACCGACCTTACAGTGCTCAACGGGTCTATTAATTGTGTCATTTACATACATTGGTGCATGTGGACTACTGTATAAATGTAACCGACCTTACAGTGCACATCAGGTCTATTAATTGTGTCATTTACATACAGTGGTGAATGTGGAATTCTGTATAAATGTAATCGACTTTATAGTGCACATCAGGTCTATTAATTGTGTCATTTACATACAGTGGGGAATGTGGAATTCTGTATAAATGTAATCGACTTTATAGTGCACATCAGGTCTATTAATTGTGTAATTTACATACAGTGGTGAATGTGGAATGCTATATAAATGTAATCGACCTACTCATGAGGTCTATCAATTTTATAATTTATATACATTGGTGCATGTGGACAACTGTATAAATATAATCGACCTAACAGTGCTCATCTTGTCTATTAATTTTATAATTTACATACATTGGTGAATGTGGAATGCTGTATAAATGTAATCGACCTTACAGTGTTCATCGGTTCTATTAAGTGTATAATTTACATACATAGGTGAATTTGGAATGCTGTATAAATGTAATCGACCTTATTCTACTCATCAGGCATATTAAGTGTATCATTTACATACATTTTTGAATTTAGAATGTTGTGTAAATGTAAACGACCTTATATTGCTTATCAGGTCTATGAATTTTATAATTTACATACATTGATGATGATTTCTAAAACATAAATAATATTCGTATATTCCTTTAAACTTAATATGGTCTATACATTTGCCTAGTGTACAATAAACTAATGCTGTCACACCAAGTTGATAGCATTTGAGTAAATAACAGTTGTTATTAACTATTGGCCAGAAATGAAAAAAACTGTTTAAATTGTCTTTTTCCTGAATATCTACCAACACGAAACATTTACGAACACCAATGAGATAAAAATACGTGGAAAAAAAATTGCTTAATCCTAACTGTAGGCTATATGAGAGAAGCCTCTGACCGGTGTCTACTAAAAGGAACGAAATTAAACACAGCTTGTAATAAATAAAAACAACAAAGAAAAATAACAACGGAAATCATATGGGCACACTGTTTAACTATTGATGTGTGTGTGTAGCAATGCACATAGGTGTGTTTGCCTGAATCATAGAAAATGCTGCAATATCCGGTCAATAAGAAGGTATGTTTATTTATTGGGGGGTAGGGGGTAGGGTAGGGAAGGGTCTTTACATTCACTTATACATTCCATAAATTTTCCCACTGTTCATAAACATCTGACTGTAATGTCGAAAGGAGAAATTTGAAAACCAGTCCTGAGTTGCTGAGCTGGCGACATTTTAAAACAAGCTGAGCGAGAATATCCGAACAGCCACAACCCCAGCATGTCATTTTAAGGGCTTGTCAAGGTAATTAAACTAAGCCAGTTAATTAAGATTTCTCGTTGCGAATTAATTTCACCACAAGGAACAGACCTCCCGAATTAAAGATATGTCCGGAATCCCTGGGGTTTCAGCTCTGCTCTGACCTCACTGCACTGTAAAACCTCAATCCTGATGGTAGCCGAGAGTTCAGAGTTCAGGAGAAATGCTCATTTTCTCTAATTGTTGCATATGAACAGCACAATAGCTCATGATAGGCTATCTAAGATTACAGAAGATTCCTAACATACTAAGGGTTAAAATATCTGAATTTCAAACAACTGTTCGAACATTTATGAGCCAGTTGGCCGATGAAACCCTCAATATATGAAGGTACTGACATGTGAGCAATCAATATAAATACATTGAAGAGTCTTGGAGCAATTGGAAAATTTTTAAAATA
This sequence comes from Homalodisca vitripennis, assembly GCF_021130785.1. Lineage (NCBI taxonomy): Eukaryota > Metazoa > Arthropoda > Insecta > Hemiptera > Cicadellidae > Homalodisca > Homalodisca vitripennis. The sequence goes on from NC_060211.1 coordinate 163,756,279, forward strand.
TTACTAAATGTTAATATAGGCCTAAACAATACTTTTCCAAATGGTTCATTTTTTAGATGAGGCCTTTCGCAACCAAAAGTGTTATCATCAGGCGACTCCACAAAAAAACATTTACATTATTTTTTTCAGTTAATATTAAAATACTATATGGTGTAAATACGCAAATACAACAATTTAGGAAAAATGATATATTATTAGAGTTTAATTTTTAATCAATTGAGAAGAAGACTGGAATTTCCAATAGGCCCCTCTTCATTGTTTATAAGTTTTTCTTTATTTCGGTTTATGTGTAGTGTTTACGAAGCATTTAAGTTCATTGGTTTTGTTACTTCTATTAATCATTTTAGGAGAAGCTGATCTCGTTTTATGCCTTATTCTGCCCGTCCTCATGGGCCACTGACCTGTGCGAGGATCGTAACAAACAGAATAAGGGGGAGAGTCGATACAGTACAAGGTCGATGGTACTGATAAAAAATGCAACGGTCACAAAAAGGATTCGAACCTGCGCTATCTCTAACTCAGACCCAAAGTCCAACGTCTTAGACCACTCGGCCATCGGCACTCCCAATCCTAAGCAGTCCTGATTGAGTCCTGATTCAATGCAGTGCTTGGCTACAGCAGATTTGTCAACTCTTCCATATTTTGTGTGTGATAAAGCTTTTTAAATAAAATTGTTATTGTTCTTCTTTTGTCCCATATAAGTTTTGTCACAGTCATCGCATCCAGCAAACAAAAATAATGTAAATATTTATTTGTGAAGTCGCCTGATGATGAAACCTTTGGTTTCGAAAGGTCTCGTTCAAAACATAAACAATTTGGAATTGTTTTTATTAACATTTAGTAATATTTATACAGTTAAAAAAATCATAAAAACCTATCCTGGTATTGTAGCAAGATATATTTTGAAAGTATTTAAATTCTTGAAGTTACACATTATACATGGGCCATCTCTATAATTCTGTTACAATTTTGTATATATTGGGTCCAAAAAGTGATTAAGATGTGTCATATATCTTAATAATCCAATTACAATAAAAATTCTGCAATCCATGGCTGCTTATCAGCTGTTATAGTGACAAGTGTAAAATCGACCCCATTACTGATAGGTTAACAAGCATCAGTCAGATCACTTTATCGTAACATGCAAAAAACATTAAGATTGAAACATTTTTGATATACAGATTAGGTATATTTAAGTTAACCCTTTGAGTGCCACAGCGTCGCTAATTTTGACGGTACGAAAAGTGCATAAAGTGCCAGCGTCGCCAATTTTGACATTTCGTATTTCGATAAATATTATATTATAGTACATGATTATTTTGGCCAAATAACCATACAGCTATATTCAATAGGTTCTAAACTATCAATAAATACGAGTTTACGTTGTTTCTCTACTATTTTATCTGTGAAACTTATGTTGTTTGCGTACTTATGAAGAAGCCACTATTTTTGGACGAGTTTTCCTTATTGTGGACAAAATAAATTACAGTATTAAAAACAACTGACTTTATTTAACTTAATTTGGAATGTACAAGTTATTACGACAATCAATGAAATAAAAAAATATAATAACAACGTTTCATTATTCGTAAATGTCAGGTCATTCTTGTGTCTATTTGGAGACGATTTGGAGATAGGAAGTATGACTCTCGAGTATTTTTCGATTCATTATGGAAGAAGGAACGTATAAAGAAGTTTATTTTGATCTCTGATAGAGAAAACTCGTCCAAAAATAGTGGCCTGTGATAATACCGAAGTAGCTGCGCGATGATTCTGTCTTCCAGTCACGCGACGTAGCGGACGAGTAACGTGGTGCGTAACGGCCTTTCTTGTTATTTATGTGCCGATAACCAAACATTTGAGTAAATAACAAATAAAATAGTACCTTATACAGTATTTTACTGTATTTCTTTACAAAAGTAATGTGGTGATTCGAGTTGTGTCCAAGCGAAAAACGTGAATTTTCAGTGTAAATATTATTAGGGTTATTATTTAGTAAATGTAAACTTTTATGTAAATATGTTAGCAAGTATTTGTTTCTACACTTACTATTCATATTTATTTGTGTTATATTGATGTTTTTATTAGATTTATTGGGAAAACTACATCATTATAAGTAATTTCTAAACTCTGACAAATGAAGTACAGTTTATAAAATATCGGTACCGGGCAGCATTTTGTTAATAAAAAATTTTTTTAAATCCCGTATACACTCAAATTTGGTTGAAACTTAACTTTTTATACAAAAGTAAAACACTTTTTTATAAATACTGAAATTTTTATATTTTTATAAATCACATTTTATTTGTAACGATATGTATCATATTCTGCATTTAATAAGAAAAAAAAAAAACAACAACAAAATTATGGAAATCTGTTTGGTAGTTATTTTACAACAGCGTTTTCCCCAAAAGCTTACAAATATTCAAAAATCAGCGTGGCACTTTATGCATATGCCTTCGGAAAATACCCGTGGCACTCAAAGGGTTTAAATGATTCCTAGACGGGAAGAAGGAGATAGGGTTGTATAGTGAACAGTGATTGAGACGGAAGAGCATATACTACGTTAGGTTTAACAATATTTATTCTTTTTAAAAAACGAGCACTGAGGGTACAAAGAAAGGCAGCGGGAATATGAATAACATTAATCGTAAATAGTATTATTAAATCGGAGAAGTTTCAAAAGTACATGTTTCAAAAAGTCATGTAATAGGTTTGTTCACATATTATCTCGAAAACCATTTGACGTACAGTGAAGAGATTTAGCACCAATTCATGGATATTGAAGAGTAAGACACAGCCGGAAGTCAAGATTTTTCAATCCAACCCTTATACTCGAAATGGACTAAAAACACGGGAAGTAGACAATGACTAACTATTATTGTTATGATTAAGTAGACAAATTTTAACTGTAGTAGGCTTCTCAGTCCTAAGCACGTATGTATATTTGATATTGTTCACGCCTCCAAGAATCTAAAGTCATGTTCGTATGAAGAGATCTGACAAAATGTCAGCGTCGAAGAAGCTCAAAGCGTACTCTTTGCATTGTTTCGACATCAGATACACTTAGACTGCAAAATAAAGTGTAATCTACGTAAAAAGATGTTCTCATTCTTTCAACTGCACAATTGATTTCGGACACTGCACTAAGAGGATGGTGAACTGGAACAAAACTCAACATTTAGGTTGATTCAATTCTCCCACTATGTCTAAGTTATGTCTAATGTTGTAAATTTAAGGAATTTTGAAATTGTACACAAGACAATCTAAGTATAAGATGAATCTGCATTTCGAATTTTAAATTTAAACTTTTATCGAGACTTACAAAAATATTCTATCAACAGCTGATTGCAAATATGGTGTTTGTGATATTCATTTGTTTACTATTATTGTTGTTTCCCCTTAACAATGAACACTAAACATATGCGCCTGAAGTACGTGATATATGATTCAGTTTTTTGCTATAATATCACATAACGTAGCTATGATGGGAAGGGTTGGTTCCACGTGAATGTTGAGTTTAGCTTCAGTTCACCTTCCTCTTATTGCAACGTCTGGAACCTGACGCTGTCACAGACTTGACTCCTGGAATCTGGAAAATGCACAATGCACTTGACGAGACAACGAGAACGCCTCTTCACCTAGATTACACTTCAATGAAAATTGTGCACTTGACGAGACAATGAGATCACGTTTTTGCATGAATTACACTCTATTTTGTAGTCTATGTGTCTCTGATGTCGAAACGCTGTAAAGAGTTCATTTTGAGCTTATTCGCCGCCTACTTTTTTTGGATCTCTTCATCCGAACGTGACTCCAGATTCCAGGAGTCAAGTCTGTGACTGCATCAGGATTCAAGACGCTGCATTAAGAGGAGGGTGAACTTGGAGCTAAACTCACCATTCACATACGCGCTTTTCTAAGAAAGCTACCGACTTCGACTGCGGTTTATATACGTAGATCAAAAATAGTTAAAGTGATACTAAAATCATTGGAGCTATTCAATCAAATACATGGAATGTTGCAGAGAAATTGCGAGTGAGGCCGCAGATAAGTGGTAGTAATATATATATATATATATATATATATATACCATATATCTGTGTGTGTGTGTGTGTGTGTGTGTGTGTGTGTGTGTGTGTGTGTGTGTGTGTGCGTGCGTGCGTGTGCGTGCGTGTGTGTTAAAAACCCACAAACAAAATGATCGTAAGCGTAGCATAGAAAAGAGTTGTGTTACAGATAAAACAGACCCGAGAGATCTCATACGTTGGAGAAGGGGAAGAAGAGATAGTGAACCAGCTACGTGTTCTTTGAAGAGATAAGACCGAACAATTTTCAGAAAAACTTAATCTTGGGGACCTTTAGACCGTGATTCAGAGATGATAGACCAACAGTGTGAAGCTACCATGATAAATAATACAAAGTCTTTCGGGGTCTTGGATTTACAAATATAATAAACACAAGAAAATGAGAGCATAATATGACATAAAACATGGAATCAAGACACTGGACAATGTCAATACGCGAACTAATCCAAAATGGCCGTCGTTGTACGATATATAGCCCTGCTAATTGTGTTCCATCCAACCCGACTTTAATTTAACATAATACTGGACTTTGATTTAAAAAAGGTAATTTCAATTCAGAGAATTTACTTGTGGAAACTTTTAATATGCGTAATGATAGTACGACACTGTGTAGGATAAAACACGCTAGAAAATGTATTCTAGAGTTATCTTTTGCAAAATTCTTCTTCCACTGTTTTCAGAATGCTAACAGTAAGTAAAGATATCTAGCTATGTTTTTCCATCTGCCCTCATTCAGCAATGTAGAATAATTGCTTGGGGACGGCGAGCAAAATCAACACGTAAAAGCTTTTTCTTTTTATAAAACGGCAAACATCAGAATAATTAAAATTTTAAATTTAAATACTATTAATATTTGTTCTCACAGCACACGGCTTAACAATGTACAATAATATTAAACGTTGTGTTTGGCAAATTACCAATCCAGGATGGTATATCATTTCAAAATATCTTGAAAGATGTACAAATTATGATTGGTTCATCTGTTCAAAATTTGAAATTTAATTTCAGGCATTACTTTAGTATTGAAGTCTACATAGTAGGAACAATAGTATAAAATACTAATATATTTACTTAAGTTACAGATTTTTAACTTCCGCAAGTGGCATCTTAAATGAGTGGTCTGTTACTTATACAGTAGGTGCATCAATATTGATACAATTTTCTTATTTTGCAATACACAAATCTATATGAAAATATAATTAACAGTAGTAAGCTAATTATAGCTTATGTAGAGAATAAATAAAGTAAATGGATAATAGTCTAACAATAGTGTAGTATAATCTGTTACCATTCCATGATGTAACGTTCCTGTACCGTATAGGTTGCTAACAATCTGTGACGTGATGTTACCATAACAGTCTAGTGACGTGTAATCTGTTACCATTCTGTGAAGTGACGTTCCCGCTGTACAGTACAGTTTGCCAATATTCCGTGACGTGATGTTACCTTAACAGTCTAGTAACGTTCCTGTACCGTATAGGTTGCTAACATTCCGTGATTTGATGTTACCATAACAGTCTAGTGACGTTCCTGTACCGTATAGGTTGCTAACATTCCGTGATTTGATGTTACCATAACAGTATAGTGACGTGTAATCTGTTAACATTCTGTGAAGTGACGTTCCCGCTGTACAGTACAGTTTGCCAATATTCCGTGACGTGATGTTACCATAACAGTCTAGTGACGTTCCTGTACCTGTATAGGTTGCTAACATTCCGTGATTTGATGTTACCATAACAGTATAGTGACGTGTAATCTGTTAACATTCTGTGAAGTGACGTTCCCGCTGTACAGTACAGTTTGCCAATATTCCGTGACGTGATGTTACCTTAACAGTCTAGTAACGTTCCTGTACCGTATAGGTTGCTAACATTCCGTGATTTGATGTTACCATAAAAGTCTAGTGACGTTCCTGTACCGTATAGGTTGCTAACATTCCGTGATTTGATGTTACCATAACAGTCTAGTAACGTTCCTGTACCGTATAGGTTGCTAACATTCCGTGATTTGATGTTACCATAACAGTATAGTGACGTGTAATCTGTTAACATTCTGTGAAGTGACGTTCCCGCTGTACCGTACAGTTTGCCAATATTCCGTGACGTGATGTTACCATAAAAGTCTAGTAACGTTCCTGTACCGTATAGGTTGCTAACATTCCGTGATTTGATGTTACCATAACAGTATAGTGACGTGTAATCTGTTAACATTCTGTGAAGTGACGTTCCCGCTGTACAGTACAGTTTGCCAATATTCCGTGACGTGATGTTACCTTAACAGTCTAGTAACGTTCCTGTACCGTATAGGTTGCTAACATTCCGTGATTTGATGTTACCATAACAGTCTAGTGACGTTCCTGTACCGTATAGGTTGCTAACATTCCGTGATTTGATGTTACCATAACAGTATAGTGACGTGTAATCTGTTAACATTCTGTGGAGTGACGTTCCCACTGTACAGTACAGTTTGCCAATATTCCGTGACGTGATGTTACCATAACAGTCTAGTGAAGTTCCTGTACCGTATAGGTTGCTAACATTCCGTGATTTGATGTTACCATAACAGTCTAGTGACGTGTAATCTGTTAACATTCTGTGAAGTGACGTTCCCGCTGTACAGTACAGTTTGCCAATATTCCGTGACGTGATGTTACCATAACAGTCTAGTGACGTTCCTGTACCGTATAGGTTGCTAACATTCCGTGATTTGATGTTACCATAACAGTATAGTGACGTGTAATCTGTTAACATTCTGTGAAGTGACGTTCCCGCTGTACCGTACAGTTTGCCAATATTCCGTGACGTGATGTTACCATAACAGTCTAGTAACGTTCCTGTACCGTATAGGTTGCTAACATTCCGTGATGTGATGTTACCATAACAGTCTAGTGTTGTGTAATCTGTTTCTATTCTGTGACGTCACGTTCTTGTACCGTACTGCTTGCTAATATTTCGCGTCGTGATGTTACCATAACGGTCTAGTGTTGTGTAATCTGTTTCTATTCTGTGACGTCATGTTCTTGTACCGTACAGCTTGCGAACATTCCGTGACGCGATGTTACCATAACGGTCTAGTGTTGTGTAATCTGTTTCTATTCTGTGACGTCATGTTCTTGTACCGTAGAGCTTGCTAACATTCCGTGACGCGATGTTACCATAACAGTCTAGTGTTGTGTAATCTGTTTCTATTCTGTGACGTCATGTTCTTGTACCGTACAGCTTGCTAACATTCCGTGACGCGATGTTACCATAACGGTCTAGTGTTGTGTAATCTGTTTCTATTCTGTGACGTCACGTTCTTGTACCGTACAGCTTGCTAATATTTCGCGTCGTGATGTTACCATAACGGTCTAGTGTTGTGTAATCTGTTTCTATTCTGTGACGTCACGTTCTTGTACCGTACAGCTTGCCAATATTCCGTGATGTTACCATAACGTACTAGTGTCGTGTAATGTGTTACCATTCTGTGACGTAACGTTCTTGTACTGTACAGCTTTCTAACATTCCGTAACGTGATGTTACCATAACGTACTAATGTCGTGTATTCTGTTAACATTCTGTAATTTAACATCCTTGTACCGTATAGCTCGCTAACGTTCCGTAACGAGGGCTGCCATAACGTTCTAGTGTTGTGTAATCTGCTACCATCCTGTAACGCGACGTTCATGTACCGTATAGCTCGCCATCATAACGGTCTAGTGTCGTGTAGCCAATCACCATTCCCTAATATGATTTTGCCACTGTGTCTCAGTGTCGTGTAGCTCGTCGCCATTGCGTAATGAGATAGTGTCACGTTATCGTAACTTCAGGCGACTATAAGGGGCAATACATCGAGCTTGCACATTTTTGAAATCATTTCGGTTTTAATCGAAACACAAACAGTGGTATTGTTCAAAATATTACTGTTAATTAAAGCACAACGGTACTAGGTAGTTTACACAAAAACTATACTTTGAACCATTACTAAGTAGTTTAATAATTGCCAATTACAAATCACAGAAAGGTTACATCACTACTCAAGTAGATCGCACGATTGGTCAGTGTGTGAGGAGTATTGGCAGGTCATTGACTGTCAGGCTACATGCGAACTAATGCACGTGGTCATACATCACGTGACAGCGATATCCATAATGGATTGATTCGCGTATTTAATGGATAGATCTCCGACTTGACCATCACGTGGGAGCGATAATACATCTCTAACTAATTTCCAGCGATATAAAAACGATTATATACCCTGATGCGTTAAATACTAACTTAAAAACGTTAACAGAAAAGAAATATCCATCGTTATAACAAGAAATATCTAAGGAAATAATAATTTCAAGAATTCCACAAGAAGGTTCATACTTTGCAATTATTAATAAAGCGTATTGCATTCACTTTTAAGAAAGAAACTATTGCACCCACACCCACATCATTCTAATAAAAGAGTTTGAAATCAAATACATTTTACTAAGTTTGAAAACGTTATTACAGTATTATTATGGTTCCTTACGACGTAATGGAAAAATATTTTACTATTGCAACTAAGATTTTGAAACGACAGAAACCACATTCGTAATATTTTGGAACGAACTTCGTATGTACGTCGATTTATCCGAAAGGTAAATCCTTAAAATGCCAACAAGAGATCTTCCTTCTGTTCTTGCAGTTAAATCAACCTAATACTACCAGATGTAGCAATGAAAGGGTTAACACAGAATTTATAATTAGGGTGGTTAAATTTTAAACACATAAATATGGGTATGCCGGAATTGATGCGTACTAAAAATAAATGAAATAATTTATCGTTCAAAATATTAGCCAAACTGGTCGAAATATTCAAACTGCTTCTATGAAAACTGAAAGTAGCAGATTATGGCTGAATTGAATTACTACGACATACCGGCAAGAAGAGTTATGACCTGTTAAAACGTTTTTGGTTTTCACCTAAATCCAAAACACTGAAACGTAAATCAGTGTTTATACAACGGGTGGTTGTGTTCTGAATTAGTGCAGAGACAAAAAATATATCCGTAGATGGAAGTTTAAAATTGTGACTGAGCAAATCTGTTTAACCACAGCGCATTGTGGGCCGTATTTCATTTCCGACAATGAGTGAATAGTAATGCCCACAAAGCGTTGTGGGTGTTTTGCGTCACCAGCGTTGGCCTGTGGGCATCACTATTTGGTCAAACTCCAAATTCGATGATGGAGCACGACATAAACACAGTAGTCAGGATTCTAAATGCAAATTCCCTCACTATTTTTATGTGAAGGAAACAGGAGTTTTTTCCAACATTTGCCAGATTACCATCGTTCTGTGGTAAGTTTCGAAATCTACAATCTGATCTGTTCCTGAGGTGAAAAACTAACCTATCACATCTAAATCTAGTGCAATCTAGGTTAAAATAAATACATCATACGAGAGCGCATTTTTTATATAAAGTAATTGGTTTAGACTTCAACTCTTTCCCCCGAAAAAGGATAAAACAAGACAATATTTTTTTTCTTCTTTGTGCTACAAAAGAGCCTGCATAACAGAGAAACCGTGTCGAAAGTAACCTCAACGCAAAGATGTTCACCGATCACCTACGTAAGTATTTTTTGGATCCTCTCCATATTTGGTCTAGTCCAATTTTGTGGTTCAACACTTTGGAATTCATCCAATACAGTGGTATTTTAATTAGGCATATTCGGACATTTATATAGGTAAACTACTCAAACCCATTAAACTGTTTAGCGTCTCCTCTTAACCCAGGCAACAAATCAGGATCCACCCAAATTACATCACTCACTGCCCTTATGGATGAAAAATTTCAGTATGACCTTGAATTCAAAACTATAATATATTACAAATTTATCAAAGTAATGGAAATGATTGGACCCGATCCCCGCACTCCCTAAACATAAATAGGTAAAAGTATTCATCAGTTAAAGCAATTGAAAAAGATTTACACTATCCAAAACATGTGATACGAAGCACCGATAGTTTTCACGAATGACACGAAATCGAAAGTGGTTTAAATTTAATCCACAACAAAGTCTTAATAATAATATTTTTTATCAAATTATTTAATGGCTAAATATTATTTTTATGAATATGATTACACTCCAACTCCTTCAATTTAAGAGCAAAAATTACATACATTTTCATAATTTGATATGTACGTCTTTATTTGGCTCAAAATATGAACTGTTTCAATATTTAAAGGTAAACGTACTGGTTTAGGCAACAATACCAGTTCAAAAATGGGTTACCGTTGGAAATAAAATAAATAAATAAATACCCTTTTTATATATATACGTACAAAGAATACAAAGTCCTAATATACTACATGATTTTAAGTTCAAAGCGTTTAGGCGATCTTTATAAATTTTACAAAAGAAAAAAAGTCAGGGATCAAAGAAGGAAAACAAACGTGTAATGATAATGTATGATTTTAGTTTTTGATTCCTCACTTTCTTTTTCATTCATATTTGTTACAAATAGTTATAAAGTTTAAATTTACCTTGAGAAGTGTGTTTAGATATATGAAAATTTATAAATGTTTTGAACCATATAAATATAATAAGGAAAATTAACATGAGTACTGGCAGGGATTACTAGCCACAGTATCCAGTACGGATGGCTAGCTCAACTGAAAGTACGTAATTGTATAGTGTTCAGTCGAACCTTAACAAGTTAATCGTGCGGTTAATCCGCAGTGTGCATACCCAAAACTTAACAGTTATTCTAAACGTACAATTTTTATTAGTTTCTATAACTTTACAAATTGAAAAAGTTTCAAATAAAGCTGTACAAATTCCTATACTAAAATTTGAAAAGCGTTAGCAATAGCAACCAAATTTAAAATCCAATTTTTTTACTTAAAATGTTTACTATTAAAAAAATGTTTATTTTAAAAGGCAAAAGATTAAGATACTTTGGAACCAAAAAATAAGGGGTTTTTATTGACTTATTTATCTTTGGTCTTATGAATAGACCCGGTATGTCACCTTTTGTTGTTTGATACACTCTGTCATTCCTACTAATATAATTATTTTTGAACAATGAATATGATCGCACTATACTGACGAGAAACTAACAGATTTGCTCTTCAACCTTTTCTTCTCTTCTAACTAAAACTAGTATTATAGTCAATACTTATTTTAGAGAACTCTCATAACAAAATGACAAAGAAATTGAAAATTGCTCTAAAGCATTTACTCAATTTGTGACGGGAAAAATGAGCGCGTATTCGTGGAAACGCAGAACTAAAACAACTTTAAAACTTTCACAATATAAACACTTTAAAAAGTCGACAAACTTAAGCAAATTTGATGTCGCCCAGTTCACCTTCTCTCCTTCAATTAAAACACTTCGCTTCAACATCGCAACCGTTAAAGTGGGAATTAGAACAAAGTTGTTTTTACGGCCAGTATGGAACAAAACTCGGTATTCTATTTTGAAAAAAGTTATAAATTACAAAATGTTTCCATAAGATATATAATTTATAAATTTCATTTATCGTCTTTGTATTTCTAATACGGAACAACTATTAATTCCTATTATTAATACAATCGTTGAACAACACTTTCAGTAATTCAAACGTAGTTGAATAAACTATAGAGTCCTTGAGACTATAATAAATTGCTAAAGTCGTAAAGAAATATAAAGTAATTAGAACCGTTTTATTACAAACATGAACGTAAATTTCGAGCAGAAAGATCCGAGATTGTGAAACAGCCGTCATTAAGGTCACCTCATCAATTCACTGGTACTAATTGAAGTGTAATAGTTGCTATTGAACTTACACGTTTTAAAATATCCAACTACACTTCAATGCAACTTAGTTGCATCTACAATAAATTACATTATTTCAAAACCAATTTGTGTAAATAATGTGTGTTAAAAATTGAACGCTACAAGCTATCATGTACGTTAAAAACGCATTTGTAATAATATTTGAGCGTGCGTGCTGTGTTTTTGAATAATAATTCATTATACAACATTTGATATTTCTTTTTAGAAAATTATACAGCAATTGGACTAATTTTAAATGGGTGTAATTAAAAATAATTCATTGTAAAAAAGATTTCACCTCCACAGAATTCCACAAAAAGTTGTTAAAGATAAAATCATAAACATTTATATTGAAAAACGTGTATTTATTATTAGTTAAATACGTATTTCAGTTATATACAAAGAAAAGAAGAACGATTAAATAATGACTTACTCTACTAATGAGACACTTGTTACACAATTCCATTCGGTTACAATTTATTTCCCACACTACATTACTTTGTAAAATTTTATCAGATAATAAACATAAAAATATTCCGTATTTTAATATATACAGCAAACGAGAAACGTATATAAATTAGGTTATTTGTCGTTCTTTTTCTGGGTAAAAATCCGAAGAAACTAAATGAAAGAAACTCAAATGATTGGTATAATTTGACAGAATTCTTATTTTCTACATCCTCAAAACTTGTTGGTGAAACTAATAAAACAAGTTTTCATCACTAGGTGCAAAGGTGACTGTTTTCGGTGCGTAATCGTGGTTTACGAACGAGGCGAAACCGAAGTCGGAAATAGGATTAAGCGCCAAAAGACACTTTGGTTCCGTGTGGTGAACGTCGGGTTTTATCATAAGCGAACAAAGTTAAAACCTTTCACGTCATAACTCAACATAGTAATAATGTTACAAAATTATGTTTTACTTTTATCTATTTTTACCGAAACAATAACAAAGTTCGATGTTGGCGCACTTAGAAAATTTGTGCGCCAGCTGATTTTCCAGATCTCTATTATAAGGCAACGAAAAGCAATCACTTTACAGTACAACTTAGGCAACAAAAACAGCTGCTATGTGTGCAGTACGAAAAAGGGAAGTATTTCAGCTCCGAAGCACACAACCAGCTGAAACTACTACTAACATTAAAAGGGGCGATAAACCTAGTTTAAAACTACGTAAAATTGGAATTTGTGCGCCAGCTGATTTTCCATATCTCAGTTATAACGTAACGAAAAGCAATCACTTTAAAGTACAACTTAGGTAACAAAAACAGCTGTTATTTTTTGCAGTACGAATAAAGAGAATAATTTCAGTTGCGGAAGTACACAACCAGCATGAAACTACTATCATTTGTAAAAGGAACGATAAACCTACTTTAAAACTACGTAAAATTGGAATTTGTGCGCCAGCTGATTTTCCATATCTCTGTTATAAGGTAACGTAAAGCAATCACTTTACGGTCCAACTTAGGTAACAAAAACAGCTGCTATGTGTGCAGTACGAAAAAGAGAAGTATTTCAGCTCCGAAACACACAACCAGCTGAAAGTACTACCAATATTAAAACGGGGCGATAAACCTAGTTTAAAACTACGTAAAATTGGAATTTGTGCGCCAGCTGATTTTCCATATCTCTGTTATAAGGTAATGTAAAGCAATCACTTTACGGTCCAACTTAGGTAACAAAAAGAGCTGCTATTTGTGCAGTACGAAAAATGGAAGTATTTCAGCTCCGAAGCACACAACCAGCTGAAACTACTACCAATATTAAACGGGGCGATAAACCTAATTTAAAACTACGTAAAATTGGAATTTGTGCGCCAGCTGATTTTCCATATCTCTGTTATAACGTAACGAAAAGCAATCACTTTAAAGTACAACTTAGGTAACAAAAACAGCTGTTATTTTTGCAGTACAATAAAGAGAATAATTTCAGCTGCGGAAGTACACAACCAGCTGAAACTACTATCAGTTGTAAAAGGAGCGATAAACCTAGTTTAAAACTACGTGCATAAAAATATTCTTCATTAGTGATGCTTCCATTTATTGTAAAAACGGCAGTGAAGTGCCTTGCGGTCGGTCATCGGGCGAACTAACAAAAAACGGCCAATTTCAGAGGTGCCCCCGCTACTAAAAAATGTATACGGTGAACCCGGCATAAAGTAGATACAAAACGTACACAAGACGCGGCGCACTGTGTTCTGTAAAGCCGTAGATATTGGCGGCAAGTGGGACGTGACCGGTGGAGCGCCCATCGATATTCTCGACATCCACCACCACCACCGCCGCCTCCACCTCCGCGCCGCGCCGCGCCCCTCTCCCATCAATTAGATATGCCAGCTACATCTCAACATCTTAATTACTTTCATGCTGCCACCCCCTCCGCCCACCCCGCCGCCGATGCTCTTCTAGCCTCACATCATTCAATCATCGTACTTCCCACCTCTCCGCATGTCATTCACCATTCCCCAGACTGCGTCTTCATTCATTCGCTCCATTTTCTAGTATCGGTCACATTACAAAATTCCCAATGTTATAAATAAAAAACAAAATAATTTTCGTCAAACTTTGGATCATTTGATCGCTCTCTGCGGATTTCTATCAAGGATGTGCTTACGCCCTGCTTCCCATGTACTATAAGCGACGACGGTAGTGACATTATCCTTTCTCAAATCCAAATTCACTGGTTTGATGGTAGCCATTTTGAAAAGGTTTCATGAGTAATCCCCATTAGTTTCAAAACTCTGTGAGTTCCTCTGATCACAACAGTACAGGATGAGCCGAAAACACAATTGCTTTGTGTCAAAATGCCTGTATAGCGTACTGAGCAAGAGCCAATTTGTTTTAGCTCTACACATTGTAATTTTTCCTACAAAAGAAATCGATCATCAGCGACACTGCATTTGGTGCGGGTCAACATTCATGGTGTCGAAAGTGTTAACAATATCAAAGGACCATTTTTCTCAGATCATACGTCTTTAACTTGATGCACATAAAACCAACCTCCAAGTGCTTAAGCAATTGTCACCACCAATGACAAAGTCATCCAAAGAGAAAAAGAGACTAAAAGACGCCACTTTAAGCCAAATATTTAGTCTTTAAAACGTTTATCACGCTACTGATAGTTGATTTATTTCATTGATAAAATTCCCCCTGATGATTTCCCCCAATATTTTCTTAACGATTTCACATAAACTAGATTTCCCAATATTTCCTAATTGAGTTAGAATTTTAAAATCCCGAATTTAAAGTTTATAGCCTAACTTTACCGTAATGGATGTTTAAAAATTATTATTTTAATTTTAAAAACTTTATATGACCTCATAGGCTATAATACGGGTAAATACCTAGAAATTCAACTTTTAAAATACAATAATTTATATATATTTGTTAGTTCTATATAAAGGTTATTTTTTAAATTTCCATATTACAGTTTATGTATTACCCAATCCAGCAGAGGTTTGAACGGAATAGCTTAAAATCGCGTAACATTTTTAATTCTTTCCTGGACTACACAACATCATAAATATTATGAAGATTGCCCGTAATATCTTACTATCCTCTCCAGATACCCACACATCTAGGGTTAAAGCACCAAGAGTACTATTTCGCAAACCTCCAAATTTGAACTGACCTATCCAGCTTAAATTACCCAAAGTACAACAATCAGTTACTAATATACATGAACAGTGCAATAAACCAAGCAGCGGTAACAGCAAAATTATTAGAAACTCTAGAGAAGTCAAAAGCAGCGTAAACTGGTTTCAACATATCCTAACACAGGCAGAGTAAATTGCGACTCTAAGAATGTAATTAATCATAGTTATTGTAAATTGTGTAACAGGCAATACATTGCAAAAACATCAAATCACCTTAGAGTCAGAATAACAAGGCACAGTACATACATATTTGTGGTGTATTTTATAAAGATAAAGAGAAGTTTTTGACTAAATATGTTGAGTAAAACAAAAGAAAACTAAACTAAAACTAAATTAAAGAAATTAATAAAATCTTCTCGTGTTCTGAAGAAAATTTAAATAGGTTAAATACATTGCATCGCAGGCCACATACAAACATTTGCTTTAATGAAGAATAGATATTTTATTTCAGTAAGTTGCCCAAGAGTTTGATTTGAGGTTTGAAGAAGAGTGGGAACTGCTGGGAAGTTTTTGTCCATGAGAAACTTCTAACTGTAACTTTCCTCTTTATTTATTTAATATCAGTTTATACTCTTAGAAATACTGAATCTTTTCAGTTTAGAAATAAGAACTATTGTATCTAGCATAAATCGAGTTTTGTAGTTCTATAATATTGAAATTATTAATTGGAAGTTAATTTATTCAATTTTGTGTACAACAAGGTCTCTGCAAACCAATACTTAATCTATTTTATTAGCATCCTGGACATTTATATATATATATATATATATATATATTATATTTATTTATTTGGAGAAAACCCCCGTGTTAACGATTATAAAACTTAAAACAGAAAGACTGACAGTATTATGGTAAAAGTTATACATATACAAGTTGACGCTAAATCCAGAACCGTTGATTTCACCAATTCTAAAAAATAAACCTGAGTAAATTTACTCACTTCTAATATTCTCTTATAAATTATACAAAAAAATTCGCTACCAGGTACAGGGCAAGCATAAATGGTATATCAAGTGATGAAAGCGAAATAGCGATATGCCCTGGGTTTGACCTGCATCCAGCGAGATAACCAAGGTGTGCTCAAATCCAACGAGATAGCGAGATGACCTAGGTTTGACTGCATCCAGCGAGATAACGAAGGTGTGCACAAATCCAACGAGATAGCGAGATGACCTAGGTTTGACTGCATCCAGCGAGATAACCTAGGTGTGCTCAAAATCCAACGAGATAGCGAGATGACCTAGGTGTGTCAAAATCCAGCAAGACAGTGAGAAAACCTAGGCGTGCTCAAATCCAGCAAGACAGTGAGACAACCTAGGTGCGTCAAAATCCAGTGAGATAGTGAGATGGTCTAGCAAGGTATGCAAAAATCATTGTTTAAATTTCCAAGCCCAAACATGTAATAACAAGGTAGGAATACGAAATACAACGTGATGACGTAATGGTTACCAATAAAGACCACATTAAAAACAGTCACAGCTAAATCCCATAGAGTGACATACACACGTTGCGAAAAACATTTATCTACACAGAAATAAAGCTACGTGCAAAATTTCAAGTCTATAGGTCAGTTCGCTCTCGTGCAGACAGAGAGGCAGATTGAAAGACAGATAGCTGGAAAAAAATGAAATCCTTCCAGCCCCTAGAGTGATAGGATTTATTAATCCTCAGTCAATTATAAAATTGTGCGGAGCAGGTGTGGATTAAATTAAACCATTACATCTATTTTATGTACGGTAAAGATTGAAATACGTATTTTATATGCCACTTGTTTAAACTATGAAAATTATTTCTCTTTACCGTAACATTAACGCGATAGCAGTGCACGTGATAAAAGCACAGAACTGCACGTGCGACTACTGTAGGCTCGCAGCAAACAGGTTGGTACAATCGCGTAATGCGATCACAGCCCAATCACTATCCTGACACACCTGTTTCTCTTCTATACACTTTACTGGATATCGCTTTGTCACACTACACACGCAGTGCACGTGATAAAAGCACGGTTCTGCACGTGCGACTACTGTAGGCTCGCAGCAAACAGGTTGGTACAATCGCGTAATGCGATCACAGCCCAATCACTATCCTGACACACTTGTTTCTCTTCTATACACTTTACTGGATATCGCTTTGTCACACTACACACGCAGTGCACGTGATAAAAGCACAGAACTGCACGTGCGACTACTGTAGGCTCGCAGCAAACAGGTTGGTACAATCGCGTAATGCGATCACAGCCCAATCACTATCCTGACACACCTGTTTCTCTTCTATACACTTTACTGGATATCGCTTTGTCACACTACACACGCAGTGCACGTGATAAAAGCACGGTTCTGCACGTGCGACTACTGTAGGCTCGCAGCAAACAGGTTGGTACAATCGCGTAATGTGATCACAGCCCAATCACTATCCTGACACACCTGTTTCTCTTCTATACACTTTACTGGATATCGCTTTGTCACACTACACACGCAGTGCACGTGATAAAATGCACAGAACTGCACGTGCGACTACTGTAGGCTCGCAGCAAACAGGTTGGTACAATCGCGTAATGTGATCACAGCCCAATCACTACCCTGACACACCTGTTTCTCTTCCATGCACTTTACTGGATATCGCTTTGTCACACTACTCAGGCAGTGCACGTGATAAAAGCACGGTTCTGCACGTGCGACTATCGTAGGCTCGCAGCAAACAGGTTGGTACAATCGCGTAATGCGATCACAGCCCAATCACTATCCTGACACACCTGTTTCTCTTCTATACACTTTACTGGATATCGCTTTGTCACACTACACACGCAGTGCAAGTGATAAAAGCACGGTTCTGCACGTGCGACTATCGTAGGCTCGCAGCAAACAGGTTGGTACAATCGCGTAATGCGATCACAGCCCAATCACTATCCTGACACACCTGTTTCTCTTCTATACACTTTACTGGATATCGCTTTGTCACACTACACACGCAGTGCAAGTGATAAAAGCACGGAACTGCACGTGCGACTACTGTAGCCTCGCAGCAAACAGGTTGGTACAATCGCGTAATGCGATCACAGCCCAATCACTATCCTGACACACCTGTTTCTCTTCTATACACTTTACTGGATATCGCTTTGTCACACTACACACGCAGTGCACGTGATAAAAGCACGGTTCTGCACGTGCGACTACTGTAGGCTCGCAGCAAACAGGTTGGTACAATCGCGTAATGTGATCACAGCCCAATCACTATCCTGACACACCTGTTTCTCTTCTATACACTTTACTGGATATCGCTTTGTCACACTACACACGCAGTGCACGTGATAAATGCACAGAACTGCACGTGCGACTACTGTAGGCTCGCAGCAAACAGGTTGGTACAATCGCGTAATGTGATCACAGCCCAATCACTACCCTGACACACCTGTTTCTCTTCCATGCACTTTACTGGATATCGCTTTGTCACACTACTCAGGCAGTGCACGTGATAAAAGCACGGTTCTGCACGTGCGACTATCGTAGGCTCGCAGCAAACAGGTTGGTACAATCGCGTAATGCGATCACAGCCCAATCACTATCCTGACACACCTGTTTCTCTTCTATACACTTTACTGGATATCGCTTTGTCACACTACACACGCAGTGCACGTGATAAAAGCACGGTTCTGCACGTGCGACTATCGTAGGCTCGCAGCAAACAGGTTGGTACAATCGCGTAATGCGATCACAGCCCAATCACTATCCTGACACACCTGTTTCTCTTCCATACACTTTACTGGATATCGCTTTGTCACACTACACACGCAGTGCAAGTGATAAAAGCACGGTTCTGCACGTGCGACTATCGTAGGCTCGCAGCAAACAGGTTGGTACAATCGCGTAATGCGATCACAGCCCAATCACTATCCTGACACACCTGTTTCTCTTCTATACACTTTACTGGATATCGCTTTGTCACACTACACACGCAGTGCACGTGATAAAAGCACGGTTCTGCACGTGCGACTATCGTAGGCTCGCAGCAAACAGGTTGGTACAATCGCGTAATGCGATCACAGCCCAATCACTACCCTGACACACCTGTTTCTCTTCCATGCACTTTACTGGATATCGCTTTTTCACTCTGCACAGGCAGTGTGTTGAGCTTATATACAATTAAAAAACTAACTTAAATTATAATCTTTTTACTTTCCTAGCTTTAATAAATTTATTTTATTTTAAGTTGACTAAGTATGATACATCTGGGTATGTCCTTACTGTCTCATTCATTACTAATTGTACAATTTAACAATAATAAAAGGCTAAAATTTGTAGGCGTATATAGTTTTTGCCTCAAAAAAGAAGGTTAAAGACGTTTGGTTTTCAATATTTTCTATTTAAGGGTTCAATTATCGGTTAAAAAATTGCATACCCCAAAAATAAAATGAAATATATCGCTAAATCTCAATTGATGTATCCATATATATATATATATATATATATATATATATATATATATATATTATATATATATATATATATATATAATATATATAATTTCAATAAACATTGAATCACAAAAAGTACTTGCTCCGCTGGGAGTCGAACCCGGATCTCTCACTTGCCGGGTGAATGTGCTACCATTACACCACAGAGCCCTTACTTTTTCCGATTCAATTATTTTGTATTTGGCCGTATCTGTCACATATGCGTTTAAATAAGCAATATATATATATATATATATATATATATATATATATATATATATATATATATATATATATGTATATATATATTTAGACGTTTCGAAGTTATCTCACTACAGGACACTACTCTAGTATATTAAAACATTACAATCCTGTTTTTATGTTCCATATTATTTGAGTGGAGTAAGATATTATCCTATACCAGAGAAATGTAAAATAAATGGTAATACTGAATCATCATTTATCTCCTTCAAGAATGTAGAGAAAGTAAATAATGAAGGACGGTATTCTGAAATAAATGAAATTTTGCATATATCAATCAGGTTTAGTGCGATTTAAAAATGGCAATTTTTCATCTCCGAAAATATAAAAACGTTATTTGAAGTTTTCCACATAACTTCACAACATATTTTCATTTCGAGGTCTGAAATAGAATACTATACCTTTTGAAGAACACGTTATCTCTTTGAAACCGCTGGTGCTCTGCAGTATAATGAGCAGGCCACAAAAAAACCGTCACGAATTGTGCTTTTGTGAATCAATTGCCAGTGGTTAGTTATGGAGTGCAGACCTATTCCAGTCTGTTTTACGGTTTATAATGATTGTTACTATTGTAAGTGCATGTCTCACAGATAGTGTGCGTGGGATGACACATACTGTATGTTTGTTGCAATTATTGATATGATTCGTGTCAGTCACTTCGGTTTGATATGATTTCTTTATTTCAACCTTAATTATGTCTTAGATTAGTAACCCACCTGAGAAAGAGACCAGACTGTAGATCTCGAAACGCACAGTTCCCGAAGTATAAAGTAGGCCACTGAACGATGGTAAATGTCGGGAAAAATCCAGTTAACATAGTCTAAAAGGAACTTTAAACGAAAATATTCTCATTCTATGACAATGGTCACGATTTTTAGTGTTGTTAATTAAATAAGTATTAGGCAGCGAGAACATTTGAGAGAATCAATTCCACTTTGGTAATAAAAATAACACTCATAACTACCAATAACACTCATTTTGTAATTTCCTGCCGCTACAAACAATTTATTGGGGCACAAAAATAAATATTATTTAGTTTCTTAAGTACTTATGTGTACAAATTGCTTCCCATAGTGGACAAACATACCGCCCGTTGAAGCTCTAAGTAGGCTATAAACCCAAACCCATCTACTGAAATGGACCATGTATTACATAGAGAACCAAACGATTATTATAGCTAAAGCCAAGAGTACTAAGTGCGATGCAAATTTCATGGACAAGTGGCTACCATAGATGGGAGGCTGGGGGGGGGGGGTTATGAGTCTTAACTCACCGAAGATCACCAAGCTTAATTAAATTAAATTTACAAATTCTCCATATCTTGAGTTTGGATTTTTAGCCATGAATTTAGTACATAGTAATGTTCTGAATGAGTGTTTTGTAAAGGATTCCACATGTAGAAGATGCATTTGAACTGACACAATCGCTCATGGAAGATCATGCATAGTCTCATACACTAGTGAAATGTTTCTCATATAAAATACTGCGGATCAATACAGAGTGATTCTATAAAACTATTTGAAAAAAATGTAAAATATTGGAAAACAAATAAATTACAAATCAATTACTTTGAAACACACACGCCAACTAATCAAAAAAATAAACTGTATTATGAAATACTTATATATTTGCTTACAATGGTGTTAAAGTTTTCTAAACATATCGCATTTATAGTAAGAAGGGTTGAATCATTTTGAATGTTCAATTTAGCTCCAGTTAACCTTCCTCTTAGTGCACTTGAAAAAAATAATTTTTGCATTGAATTGTGCATCTGGCGAGACAATGAGAATACCTATTCACCTAGACCACAATATATTTTGTACCCTACATTTCTCTAATGTCGAAACGATCTAAAGGGTTTATTTTGAGTTTCTTCGTCGTTGACTTTTTTATACATCTTCAGACGAGCTTCACGTCACTTCAGATTCTTCTCTGAGAGCGACAGATTTCAGACGTTGCACTAAGACGAAGGTGAACTGGAACTAAACTCAACATTCACACTGTTAAAGTTATTATGCGATAATTTGCAAGAACAATTTTCTTGTTTATACTGATACAGTTCAAGACTGGTTCTGAACAGGGAGTTGAAGTGAGCTAGTATTCCATACAGATAAAACAGTTCACTATTTAAGACTACTACTCCACCACTGACTACAGGTGCCATAGCAATTTTATGTTCACTTGTAGTGTTTCAAGAGCAGAGAGCTATAAGCAAACATCCTAGTTTTGCTAGAAACCCATAGAGGAATTTCTACTAAAAGAGAAATCGTCGTCAGCCACACTAGTTTTGGTAAGGGTCGAAAAAGGGCGGTATTGAAAGGGTTAAAAACGCCAGTGGATAATTATTGCTTACGTAAAATTCTGTTATAGCTCGGAAGCACGTAAAACTAACTGTGAGAAACGTAAGTAATAGTTACATCACCGTCAGCCAACGAGATAAAGAAATTAAAAATAGCTGTTTTGAGGCATAAACGGTTTTAAAATAGTTAGCTGGCGATTATGTAACTTCTACATCCGTTTATTAAAACCTATGTTGGTTTTAAATGTATCGAGGTATAAAAGATATAATCCGAGAAAAAATTGTTTGTTCGGTATTTTTAACCCTTAAGATACCCATCCATTTCGACTTCCATCACGAATACCGATTTCACGAAAACTGGTCATTGTGCTCATACAATACAAATCGGCTCTCCGGCCGATAGGTCATAAAAGTTTCACCTGTCTTTACGAAAGATACCCACCGTGTTTTCAAGCTCCTATAGAGTCAGAGGCTGGGACACGTCACGTCATGTCGGCCCGTAATGGAGCTGACGGGAAGCCCGTAATGGAGAGGAAGGAGTAAAGTTCTGCCCCAGACATGATGAACACTCGCCATTACGTGGAAGGGCCGTAAGCGCGCTAAGCTGTTTACGACCTCACACCGTTGTCCTTACCAGGTCGATCCCATAAGTAGTTTAGTCTGCAATTAGGTCAACACAACAGCGAGTCTATGAGCTAACTACAGATACAGTGGTAACGAAGGTCTATTAAACAGTCTGCACTGCAACCTGGAGATAAAACGTCTATGAAAGTGCTTATGATGATAGGAAAAGGATAGTTGTGGGCGCTTCCGCTTTTACTATACTTTATCTTGTCCTATTTTCATTCTAATTTCCCTTATCTGTTCTTTTTCCATTACGTCGAATTGTGTCACAGCGTAAAAGTTAATGGACACATTTCTAGAGATTATACCACCCAGGAAACCTCATTTTTTAAGGCGAGTTTTCTTAAATATCTTTAAATTCTCGTAAAAAAATCAACAGGTAAGGAGAAAAAAAAACACAGAAATATACTAAAGTCCAGCAATTGTTGACAGAGTTTTACCTTGCAGTATTCATGATCAATACTGAACTATGTATAACTTTATTCTTTATAAACAAAATTTCTGTGCACCTGGAAAATCTAGTACCTGTGGTGTAACTGTTCTACTGAAATATATTTTCAATTAAACAAATTTAGGTTAAAATTCTACGGTAATTAAATAGTTTACAGTTTTTATTCTACTACGAAGTATATATATATATATATATATATATATATATATATATATATATATATGTGTGTGTGTACGAATAAAGCATAACAGGGTCCGTTGGCAACATTATTAAACCACAATTGACTTGAGAATTTCACAACAGGTAGCGGCACTTTTCACCATTACAAGGATAACATTATAGCGGCTCATACCAAAATAATCAGATGGTGGCTGTAGCATCTCAATAACCCCTCTTCACTCCGCGCCCATCATTGTTGCCAGTTTTACGTTTATGACAAATTATTGACCCATCTCATTATCTGTTAGAAGAGATGTTACGATAAACAACTGTACGTACGTCAGATTTAATGAATATGTTTTACAGACAAAGTGTAAACCAAACAGACATTTGGAGCCATAGGCACGTCATAGCGGGAACAACTGGAGGTCAAGAGCGATGTGGCAACCGCGCCTTAAATGTAATCGGACTATTTTGGTGCGGGCTGCTCTAGTAAAAAATTCAACAGTAAATTCCACATATGGCGGACAAATTAAAGCAAATCAGAGCCTTACGTCACAATACTCAAAGTACGCTGTGTCAACATTGAATGTGAAATGTTGAGTTCGCTCCACTTCACCATCCACTTAGAGCATCATCTGAGATATGACACTATCACAGATTTGACTTTTGGGATCTGGAGTACATGTCCGTCTTAAGAGATATATAAAAACACTTCTGCGACGTAGAAGTTCAAAACGTACTCTTGACATTGTTTCGACACCAGAGACACCTAGTTCACAATACAGTAATCTAGATGAAGAGGTGTTCTTATTGTCTCAACAGGTGCACAATTGAAACAGATTTGACAAAGATGAGGCAGTGATTATACTTAATGACCAAGTTCCAGGAGTCAAGTCTATAATAGCGTCACAATTCAGACACTGCACTAAGCGGAAGGTAAAATCAAGCTGAACTAAACGTTCTTATTGTCTCATCAGGTGCACAATTGAAACAGATTTGACAAAGATGAGGCAGTGATTATACTTAATGACCAAGTTCCAGGAGTCAAGTCTATAATAGCGTCAGAATTCAGACACTGCACTAAGCGGAAGGTAAAATCAAGCTGAACTAAACGTTCTTATTGAAACAACCCTACCAACCATAGCTACGTTATGTGCAATATTTAGTATTTAAAATTTTAAATGTATGATTATTATACAGAGTATAAATTAAGTCCTGATACCGACTGGGTATATTCCAAATGAATTGAGATATCGATGTAAAATCTTTACCATACCTATTAAAATATTTTTTTGGACTTTATGAAGGATAAAAATTCCCCCTTTTCAAAAGGGAGAAAAAAGGAATCGCTTGACATTTTCAAATTGCAACCCCTATCTTGTAACATGTTATATTAAAGGTCTATCAAAAAAACATCTCTACGACGATCCTAGCAAAAGTTATGGGCAGATAACCCCTTACATTGTAATGCCACCTAGAAAAAAGACACCTCTTACCAAAACTATGCACACCAGAAACATTAGATACTATGTAGAGAAATAAGCTGGGCCCCTCAAAGTCTTACTAAAAGATATCACGCATGCATTGTGTTGATATGCGCAAGACAGTCCGTACACAATTGTCCGCACAGATTACTTTTTTGCGTTATTTGCCCATAAATTTTGCTAGAAACGGCATACAGGTGTTTTCTTAGTGGCACTGTATTTCTACAGAATGACCCACCCTTTCACTCCCCTTTGATAAAGGGGGGAAATATTTTTATCCTTCAAAAAGTCCATAAAAGTATTTGAATAGGTATAGTGAATATTTAACAATGATATCGCAATCCGTTTGGAATATATCCAGGCGTATCAGGACTTAATTTAAAATTAAAATTTCTTTCGGAGTTTTCAAGGTCATCTTTCTCTTTAAAAGCTTTAACAGTAGTATAGCAAAAAAAATTAGGTACGCCTTTCATTGTTTTAGTTCCGTTTTAATAATTAGTATACAGTTTATATTAAGTGCATAGACACACAACATGTTTGTTGTTATTGTGATAGTCGTGACGTTTCAGCTTAGTTATTTAAGTTATCTCTACCTGAGGAAGAAATCAGATTGCAGATCTCGAAACGTAGATTTGCCGATTTCTAGCATTACTCAACAATGGGATACGTTCGGAAAAATATCCAAAACTGATGTATTATGCTTTTCTACCATCCAGTGTTACAGCGCTTATGGATCACCTAAAGCGAGTTTGTTCATTCAATTTAATGAACATCTTTTTGCTGTCTAAACATTCTTTAGCTTGTTTAGTATAACAGAATATTTTCGTTTATTACACATTCTAATTAATTTTTCATATTAAAAACACTTAAATTTCAAATGATTTATTGGATATAATAAACTCTATGAGATGTAGCCAAGAGCTTAGTTCACTTTGCGTTGCAAAGTGGCTCAGAGTGTTCGTTTTCCATATTTTTGCAGAGCATAATGAAGGCTCTCCTTTGACCGGAAAAGTGGGCGGGTTTGTTTAGCCGTGATTAAATGCCTGCATAAGCTTTTTTTGTAACAACCTCAGAATCGTTCGCTATAATACTATAAGAATTAAAAAAATACGATGAAGCGTTCAAGGGATTATCTTCGCATCTTTATATCAGTTGGTTTATGAATATTAACTTGTAAATTCTTGTTCAGGACCATAGAATTCTGTAGATAGCGTTTGATTTGTTAAACTGTGTCGTTGATCGTAAGGGTCTTGTTGTTCAAAAACCAGAGAAAGAGCAGGAATTTCAGGTCTTGAAATGTTAATTTTTTTTAAAGATTGGAGTTTGATTTTTAAGGATCTGATAAGGCCTTCCTTAAATCGAGTCCTTATATATCTACCGGTCGACACTTGTGACAACTTTAATAAAAGCAGCCTAAAACAACTTTAAAATTGGTACATAGATTCCTCTTGGTTCAAGGAAAAATGCTATTGTTTTTGCCCGCTAAATGGAAGGTAAAATCAAATTATAACTTTTTTATATTCTTCTTATTGGTCACAATAATGGTAACGTGAAAATAAAAAATTACGAACATTAAAAACTAATTTAGAACAATCATGTGACATAGTAACAAACAATTATTATGACTCTAGGTCGGACTATAGTTATGCACTTTTAGATCCTTCGACACCCTTGGTTACTTTAAACGAAATTTCAACTATTTTCTTACATACAAAATGAAATAACTGAAAACTATAGAACTGATTAGGAAAGATGAGAAATGGTACGACATTATGGGCCTCTACAACGACCGACCGCTCTAAACTATGGGACAAGTTTGACTGTTTCGGATGCAGCAGTGTCGAACTGTGTTCCAAGTCGGTTAACGGTAATGAGTCTGCAGGAACAGACGTGACATCGGTTTGTCTAAGTTACACCGAAGAATGTTTGAAACAATAGAGAACTGAATGGAATAACCAGATATGGCGTGACATTATAGGGCCTCTAGAGAGAACGACCGCTCTAAACTACGGGACAAGTTTGACTGTTTCGGATGCAGCAGTGTCGAACTGTGTTCCAAGTCGGTTAACGGTAATGAGTCTGCAGGAACAGACGTCACATCTGTTTGTTTAAGTTACACCGAAGAATGTTTGAAACAATAGAGAACTGAATGGAATAACCAGATATGGCGTGACATTATAGGGCCTCTAGAGAGAACGAACGCTCTAAACTACAGGACAAGTTTGACTGTTTCGGATGCAGCAGTTCCGAACTGTGTTCCAAGTCGGTTAACGGTAATGAGTCTGCAGGAACAGACGTCACATCTGTTTGTTTAAGTTACACCGAAGAATGTTTGAAACAATAGAGAACTGAATGGAATAACCAGATATGGCGTGACATTATAGGGCCTCTAGAGAGAACGACCGCTCTAAACTACAGGACAAGTTTGACTGTTTCGGATGCAGCAGTTCCGAACTGTGTTCCAAGTCGGTTAACGGTAATGAGTCTGCAGGAACAGACGCCACATCGGTTTGTTTAAGTTACACCGAAGAATGTTTGAAACAATAGAGAACTGAATGGAATAACCAGATATGGCGTGACATTATAGGGCCTCTAGAGAGAACGACCGCTCTAAACTACGGGACAAGTTTGACTGTTTCGGATGCAGCAGTGTCGAACTGTGTTCCAACTCGGTTAACGGTAATGAGTCTGCAGGAACAGACGCCACATCGGTTTGTTTAAGTTACACCGAAGAATGTTTGAAACAATAGAGAACTGAATGGAATAACCAGATATGGCGTGACATTATATGGCCTCTAGAGAGAACGACCGTTCTAAACTACGGGACAAGTTTGACTGTTTCGGATGCAGCAGTGTCGAACTGTGTTCCAACTCGGTTAACGGTAATGAGTCTGCAGGAACAGACGCCACATCGGTTTGTTTAAGTTACACCGAAGAATGTTTGAAACAATAGAGAACTGAATGGAATAACCAGATATGGCGTGACATTATATGGCCTCTAGAGAGAACGACCGTTCTAAACTACAGGACAAGTTTGACTGTTTCGGATGCAGCAGTGTCGAACTGTGTTCCAACTCGGTTAACGGTAATGAGTCTGCAGGAACAGACGTCACATCTGTTTGTTTAAGTTACACTGAATATTGGTGAAATATAGATATCGTTCTGGATTTGACAATCTATTATACACTCCGACATTGTAGGAAGTTATAGGACATGGCTCATTTTTCGATTCATTTATTCAATTTCGCTTCTTTGTTGCTAACATGGATAATTTAGTATTATTAATTCTATAATAAGATATCAAACAACAACAAAAAAACTCCCGAAGAGTGACTGTATGTGGGGTGGGTACTGACAAAGCTCAATGGCTGCAAATTTCGAACATTTCTTCGAATAACTAGAAAAGTATTCGAATAGGCATTCGAGTTTGGAAATGTTTTCGATTAACCCATCACTCCCGAGCAGTGAGAGTATGTGTAGTGGGTACTGATACCACTCAATGTTGCGGAAGATCTCAAGAACACTGATTTAAATGCCTAGGAAAGTATTCGAATATGCAGTGCAATTACAAAATTTATCCGATTAACCCATGACTCTCGAGCAGAGAGTGTATGTGGGGTGGATAGAGACAAAACTCAATGATTGAGGTAGATTTCGAATATTTATTCGAATACCTAGAAAAGTATTCGAATAGGCATCCGAGTTACGAAATGCATTCGATTAATCTATCACTCTCGAGCAGTGAGTGTATGTGGATAGTGACGCCACTCAAAGGTTGCGGTAGATCACAAATACTACGTATTAAATTCATAATTAATTATTATTTACAAGTGGGAAATTATGGATACTGCACTTGACAAAGTAATATAGAGAGATTATTAAACTGAAAACAAAAATGAAATTTTCATTAATGTTCAAGTTTCAAGTATTGTTGATAATTTACAGGACGTTATATCCGGTCATGAACAGAGCCGTGTTGGTTTACATGAGAACGGCTCGAGTTAGGTTAGGGTTAAATTTACTCATTGTATACTTACATTAGTCATTTGGACATCTATTTATAAACGAAGCAGTTAGGTAATAGTTGGGTTATGGCATTGATAACGCAGTTTTTACACTAAAACCGGCCAACGAATGCATAGTAATCAGCCCAACTCAAGAGCCAGCTGTATTAAAATGACCTTTAGATTTCCCCTACGAGAACAATGTTAAACCTTTTGCAGTTTTACGGCCTTATGTTTGATCATGTGGAGGGTGTCTCATTTTTTTAAACATATTTAATTAGCATCCAATAGATTTTAAGTTTTTTTAGTGCAGAGTTATTTAATATTTAAAGGATTACGTACGACAAAGTTTAAGATGTTTTTATGAATAACCTATACATATATTTAATAAAACTAAAAATCGCTTGAATGCGCAATAAGTATATTTTTAAAATTTTTATTTTCCATAACACAAAGATCAAAACTCAGGGCTTTGTAAGAGGTTTAACATTGTTCTTTAGCGGAAAGATTCAAGGTCATTTTACTACAGCTAGCTCTTAATGTCATCTCAAAGGATACAAAACGCCATAGTTATATGTCATACAGAGACTGGTCAACGTGGTCAAATCGCAAAACGAACGCACCTTTTAAGACATCAGGTATTTTTAGAAACAAGAAAGTCGATTGTATGCGCTACTCAGTTTTTTATTTCTCCAAACACAACTTTGAACCTGAGAAAACAACGTGGAAGTACCAAAGGAATGTTATTAAACAGTAGAGAATAGCAAAAAAGTGAACAAAAGACACAAAGTAAATATGTTACCGCTACTGTTTCTCAGTCAACCTTCAAATACTCTTATATTGGCATGCCTTTACATTCTGCTTTCGTTGTTAGTTTCATACAACTGCCTTATAAATGAGGTATACAGGCATGTTTTGAGAACTAAATAAGGAGAATAAGTGTATTATTTTAACTAAATATAAAACAGTAACAAGATTATAATTAACACATTATATATATATGTTGTAGATGGAGCTTATATTGGTACTGATAACTTATTTACATTAAAACATTAAACCAATATTTAACACTTTTATTATTTTGTGAGGTGTCTGAAGAAGATATCTTTGATATCGAAAGGCCTCACAAAATAATAAAAGTGTTAAATATTGGTTTAATGTTTTAATCTAAATAAATTATATATATAGATTAAACATAATTAAAATAGTGCCAACAATCAGGCTGAATGGTGAAAAAGGTAAAGAGACGATGCCCACGGAGTAGTGATCAATTCGACGTTGAATCTTACAACATTGTAACTCTAGCATTACCGAAAAAAACTGTCTTGGCAATGCTAAGGTTACAATTAAGCTCCATGCATAGGTATATACTGATTGAGTCGAGAGACTTTGCTTTACACGAAGAAACGAAATATGTTCAAACAGACATGTCATATCACACTTAGTTAAATGTTTGTCTACCCATATGTTTTATTATACAAAATTACAGCTTAAAAATGAATGATGCAAACAACTTGAAATTTAGCATTTATAATATTCAGCAATCAAAGGAGCATAAACGAAAAAATAAATAAATATTATCATTTTCCGTTTCAAATTGATGGTATCACTGGGGGTATATAACATATACTCCAAAAACAGGGCCTCGGAAATATGCTTCCTTCAGCTTTAATACCTCATAAATGTGTACCTCATAGCTTAAATAATTTACTGGGTGAAATTTTCATGTTTATTTCTGAAATTTTCGGAGGATCTAGAACCCCCTGAACCCCTCTTATATACGCCATATACGCCCATGGGTGGCATTTGAATTTTAAAAATAACCCATCTAGAAACCCATATTCCTACAACAAATTTACAAGAATGTATATATATATATATTTTTTTTAAATATAACAATGAGTTGAAGGTATGCCATTCTTATAAGTCGGTTGGGAATTAAAAGGGTATCGCCTCTTTCAGTGGCTGGGGACTGGTATTTATTAATTCTTACTTGTGAATAAAAAAAAAGTAAACAAGTGTAGATCCTTTAAAATAATCATTTTTGCATCATCTGTTTTTCATTCAAATACATTATTTTTATCCAAAGAGAAATTAATTGTTTACATATACAAATTTATTGTTTATTTAACAAAAATGTAAACTAATAGAATACTGTAGAGTTAATTATTTAATTTTAAACAAATTAACAAATTTTAAAACATTATTCTTGTAAGTTTATTGCAGTAGTAACGGTTCCCTAGATATTTGATTTATAAAACTTTTAAATGTCCCATTTTGAAGCAAAAAGTAATATTTATACCATTGTTTAAACGTCACTGTTATTTTACCATAAATGCTAACTCTCAAGTTATTTACATTAACCGTTTCCATTTAGTTTTCGTAATGGAAACTCACATGGACAGACAGACACTAAATTAAGCGAAATAGGACGTATGTTTATGATTGTTTTTGTGCCTACTACCATTTCCTGAAACTGTGCCAACTTCTCGCAAAACACATATGAGAGTTCTAACTTTGTCCTTTGTCACCTTATAGAGGTCTTCAGATCCAAGGAGATAAAATCAATTAAATGTGTACGTTACAATAATCAGATAGTATACACGCAATTTTCGACCTTATTGGACCAAACGCTACAATTATGTTTTAAAAAGAGACATCAAACTGTCACTTAGGTGGATATGAGTGGGATGTGTGTTGATCACTTAACCCATCGATCAGTAATGGCTAATTAAATTCGGATAATACCAAAAAGGGCTTAGTCGCTTTGTAAATGAAATTAGCGATACGTTTGTTTTTTCCGTGTCCAGGATGGTTACTATCCGAGTAGAAAGTCCTGAAATCCTTAGACTGAAGGGTGAAGTTCGCAGAATACAATTATACAATTTGAACTCAGCTTAACTTCAAGTGTTTGTTCGACTTCCTCCCAACATTGAAACACTTCAGGGCTGCTACTTCATTAAAAATAATTTAAATTTCAATTAGTTTTCTAGTTTTTATTCCATCTGCAAATTTGAAACAACATACCACTATTTTATGTGCATGTTTTTATTTGTACACGTACAGCAATTATATTTGCTGTTAATCGAACAGCTGATTATGCTGGCCGAATTAAGTTTCTAACTTTTGGTGTTATATATACAGGGTCTAACTGAACTACACCGACAAACTTCAGGTTATTCCTGGGGTAAAAACAATATAAGTTCTTATAAATGTATGTCCTAAAATGCATAGTTTTTCGTCTGTTTTTGTTTTTTACATTACAATTTTTTCTAAACCACACTTAGAGGTAAAAAGTTAAAATTTTTAACATATGTTAATCTAGTAAAGATCGTCAATTTAAAAAATAATTAAAACTTTTAGTAAAATATTTTAATTTTAATTTTTAAAATTAAAATTTCTTAAAAACTACTTCCTGTATAAAAAATGTACTCGAATAAAACAAAATTATAAACTTTATTCTAAAACAAACGGTACCTAACTTACTGAAATCAATTAAGAGTTAAAAAAGTTGTGGCATTTTTCTTAACATAGTACACATCATATTTGCAAGTTATTCCAAGTTTTGGTTTGTTTTAACCTCAGGAACAACCTCCTGAAGTTGTCGGTGTATTTCAGTTACACCCTGTATAAGAAATCGCTCTGTTAGCAATCTATAAATAGTACTCTCACTCACTCGCCCCATCGCTCCCTCTTGGGACAGATTTCCGCCGCCAGTGACGGGACAACCGAATTGATTCACCATCGGAACACTCACTCGATTGTTTTTCATATCACTCGGTTTTTTCACTCAGAAGAATAATCGAGTGATAATAAAATGCCTCATTATCCTTTGTTTGGCGTTGTGAATGGATTCCCTCCTCACTTATTTCAATCAATGCACACTGAACGACTGATTAATTAATTTAAAGCAAACTATAAATATACAAGTGGAAATGTTATTCATCAGAATAGACTGCAACAAAGGATTAATTCTTTATCAATAACCACCATTAATTTGAATAAAATCTCACATTATCCGTCTTTACCTCCCATAATTTTAAGATCCAATGTACTCAACAATACTCTCAGCGTCATCGAGTATATTCAGTCGCAGAGGACTCCTACAACGAATTTTGCCATCGGGCTGGAATTTTGCACCGTTACTGTATTGCTTTTTTTCTGCTTTTTGGGTCTCAACATGTCCTCCACATACACACATACAATGATGCAAACCTGCTAGTGTGAGATCAATTTTCGAATAATAGAGTCACAGTTGATTGCTCACGATTATTTTGTCTTATTCTGCCTGAGCAGAAAGGGTATTTCGTAATGTATAATTTATAGTAAATAGTAAATGTATTACACTTCATAAACTAAAAAAGAAGAGCTATTTATAGTATTAAAATAAACACATGAATATGATATTTCTTTCCAAGCCGATAAAAAAATTATGGCAAACAATGACTGCCATACACCACCACAAACTAGAATATACCGGGTGTCTAGCTAGGAGAAATGACCTGACCTTTACATACAAATTAATTAATTTTCCATATGTTATTACCGATAAAATCAGCAGGTTTTAAAATGTACTAGTGTGAGTGTCGAAATATGATCACAAATACTGATTAAAATACAATAGTAAGTTAAATATTTAGTAAAAAGCTAATATTTATTTAGACAAAGTTGCAATAGATCAGTCAAAGTAAAAATAATGATAGGCCGTATGTGCATCTATATTCCCAAAAGATTTGCAAAACTTGTCTTTCATCTTCTGAATACTCGAAGAAATAAAAAACATTTGACGATTACAAAAAAGGTTATCTACTACTGAGGAGTGACCTTTGGTGACTTTCAGTGATATTCGAAGCAAAAAATCGGTAACCTGTTTTGACAACCATTACAAAAGTAATTCCCACATTTCCCGCACGCTGGACACCCTGAGTGATAGCCTATATATCATTATAGGTGGTATAGGAAAAACTCTTAAATTGTTTGGGTCATATCTTGATGGCCGAGAACAGTGTGTGAAGACCCTGCAAGTCGTAGCATCAAAAGCAAAGACTATTTATGGAGTCCCACAAGGATCTAAACTTGGATCGATTCTTTTTCTGATCATGTAAATATAAATGATCTGAACCACTCGATCTATGATAGAAGATCTTTTTATTAAGTTTGCATTGAAGAGACTAGATTTTGAAACAAGAACTTGGCAAAACGGATTCAATAAGAAGTCCTAGGGTTTTACCTAGATAGAGGGATCAACTTGGATGATCCCGTGGATTATGTCTGTGCCAGGATTGTCCCAGGTATTTGCCCTTCGTAGCTTGACAGGATATTATCTAACTGACGTCCAGAAGACTATTTATTACAAGAAAAAGCTGGAACGAGTCTTCAGATAAAAAAAGAGTAATTATGAATTATAAAGTGTATATAGAAAAACTTTTAGAGCTAGGATTGATGATTTGCCTTGTTTCATTCATGTCATACACACATTCTTGAGGAAATTTTGGACATTTTATTAGGATGTGTTTCAGTTCAAGATAAGGATGTTCAACAAAATACGAAATTAGAGGCAGAGATAAATTCGTGTCCAGCGACACAGGACCAATAATTTAAGAAATTGCCCTTCTCTTGTTAGCGTCAGATTAATAAACACAGGCCCAGAAATCAGAAAATCTTTATTTGCCAATCAATCACACATTACAATATGAATAAAGAGCCACATGGGACGAATCCTGTGCGAGGCTCTGAGTTCCATTAAAATACTGTGCGCTTACTACATAATATATAAAAAGACAGAAAGAAAGATAAAAAAAGAAACACATTACACTAAAGAACAAAATAAATTTAGAAATATATGTACAGTATACGTTAATAAAAATAAGTGCATACTAAGACTGCTACAGAATAGTTGTAACTACACTTAATACATCAACCACCGTATTTGACTAGAACTACAGAAATACTTTTCTTCCTCATGTAGGTTCAAAGATGTTTTTGACCATTTACTTTATGAAAAATATTTACGTAAAAAGTAATCATTAAAAAGAATTAATGAATTAAAACATAAAAACAAAGTATGGCCCTAATAATAAGACCCCTGATTTAAATGAATTTTAAATAGGAAAAAAGTTCAATTTAAAATAAATTCAATTAACAATAAAATTGTGGGCTTTGCATATATTTTAATACTTAAATATTTCAATACAAAGTTAATATTTCAAACAACTAAATGGACAAAAATTAAAGCTCAGATGAAAACCCAAATGGTGTAAAAATAGTTTTGCTTGCTTAAAAAGTTTATTATGAATCATTGGGATGGTTAAAGAACTAGTAATAATACTCACTGGCTCACAACAAATTATCTATGCCAAGTATGATATTGTTATAGTGGCTGGGTAGATTATTAAATATAGGACGATTGTGTTACAATAGATGAATAGTGTTTTTACAATACAGTATATTATTATTATTATTAGTACTGGATAATACTATGAGGTTAAATTGTGTTGTATTTAATGATTACTTATTGATTTAAGTGTTATTCAAGAAATAATCTTATTTACTTGAATCATATTTGTTAGAGAATTCTTAACTACTCGAACAAGAGACTAGATATACCTTTTCTTCTGAGCCTTGTCACAATGTTTTTAAATAATCTAAAACAAAACATTTCATTGGCTGAACATTAGTTAAGCCTCTGACTCAAGGGGCTGGAAAACTTAAATTTCTATCTGTCTGCACGATATCTCGAAATTGAACTGACCTATATATTCGACATTTTGAATTATGCTTAATTTCTAAATAAGCGACACTGAGCTCAATGATAGTACATGTTACCAAATGGGAATTGACTGAGCGTTAGCGAATAAGTTTCATTGGTCTTACGGGTAACCATGACGACAACGAGAAAATATCGTAATAAATACATTTGTACACATAAACAAGCTGACTACAATCATATGAGATTTTAACATCTGACATGTAGAATATTCTTACAGTTAACAGAAAAAATGGAGTGAAAAGTCAGTGTTAAAATTCGGTGACTAGATTTGAGCGCACTCTTACATTGTAACCATGCCGTAACTGTTATTAAACACTGCAGTGATACCAAGGAACAAAGATGTAAATACAGTTAAGTTCAGTTTAAATTTTGCATCATTTCTATATCGACAAGAATAGCTTAAATGATGGTACACGTCCAACAATGGAATTTGACAAGCGTCATTGAAGTATATCGGTCAGTAGGTTGACACAATTCTTCTTTAGTATGATGTCTGTCCGTACATATGTCCACAGGAAATCTCGAGAATTACATGAGTTACAGGTTTGAAATTCTGTATGTCACCCCGCGAAGCCTATTACACGACACGTGTTGTGGTGTATTCCTACCTTCTATTAACATCATGAATTTCACATTTTAAAAACATTTGTAAAACCGACAAGAAGGTAAACAGAACAAACCCATGTGGTAATCGATAAGGTTTAATTTACGCTTTGATGGAACTTAAGAGACGGTGAGCCCCGCAACGCCTTTACTTGGGGGAAAAAGCCACATAAAAAGAAGTGTAAAAAGGAACACAAGCTCAAATCGTCCAGAAGTTTTAAGCCGTGAGGAAGAAAATGAGGGGCATTGTAAACATTGGAGAAAGCGAATGCTGATGGTTAGTCACTGAAAGGGGCCAGGATTGATTACTGCTGGAGCGGACCGAATAGCCGGACTGCCGGTATTGAGAAACCCCCTTCTACCCCCCCCCCCAACACAAACCCCCCAACACAACCGAGACCGCCAACTTGAACTCTTCCTTCCACCACAATGCTGCGGCGCGGTTACTCTTCATGGCTGCTGCTGGGACCGGGTAGTTCGCTGAACTGCGACATAAAGGCGAGGCGAAGCGAAGGACCTTTACGTTTTGTTCAACTTCAATGTTACGACGTTGATGGACGTCATAGACATATTTTCTCGATCTACCCCACCTTAATGTGATTCAATCGGTATTCGGTAGGGATATTTTTATATTTTAAGGTGGTAATTCTGATAAGACAAAAAATTTGCAATTTTTTATCGTTCCAAGAGGAATTACATACATTTACAGTACGAAATTTAGACAAATCAGCTGTCAGATCCAAATAAAACATAACTTGTTTTTAATTTTAAAATCTATGATATTTGGAATTTAAAAGTCATAAACCATTAGGATAAGACATAAAAAGTAGCAATTATCTTATCGTTCCACGAGGAATTACATACATTTACAATATTAAATTTAGACAAATCAGTTATCAGGTTAAAAATAAAACATAACTTCTTTTTAATTTTAAAATTTATGATTTTTTGTTATATTTTTAATGAAATAATAATTTAAGAAAATAACATGTTATTTAATACAAAATTTCGCAGGAAATGTATTTTTCATAAATAAAATTATGCAAATCCTTCTGCCCATCTTTTTTATATATAGGCTATTATAAAATTTCATAACCATAGCTCCACCAGTTTTTTGGGGAGGGAAGGGATTATTATAAGATACCTCTAAAGTCTGCTTCAAATACCGACGACTCTTTGTGGAATAATTTTGTCCATCCTGCCTCTAGATAAAGGTAAACTCAAATTGATGTGACCAAAATTTTCTTAAAACATTTTTTTAAACATTCCTACAAAAATCGATTGCACCACCGATGATATCACCGTTCAAAGCCAATTTTCATACTTTGTTTATATTAGTTTCCTCTTGAATTACCCGAAAAAACATATTATATTAATAACATTTCTATTAATATAAGTGCCCGACATATTCGCGAGATAAGCAAGAATTTCGAAATTAAAAAGTCGAGGGCCTCCATTTATCAATACCAATCCGGAAAACAAACGCATCAAGTTGTGCATGAATTTTTATTATAAATGCATTAGAGTCGCCAAAGTCAAGGTCAAAACAAATTAGTACTTTTTATTTCCTGTTTTTAATTTTTTATAAGATTACTCTTGCGTTGCTTTTACGACTGTGTAAGTAAGCTATATCGGCCTGAATTGGCGAGTAAGCTTGTCATGATAATAATCAAAACTTGACACGTCAAGACGTGTCATCATGCTTTTGTGCTTTCCATGAGCAGGCAAGTCGCGAGAAAAAGGATCATTCTTTAAAGGGTGCAATATCTAATCGAGGTCTAAGTGAAATGCTAGTGAATATGTCAGTTACATTTTTACTTACTTTTACTGTACCGTATATAATGCAGTATTGTATGTGGCGTGTGCAATAAAAATATTATTCCAACTGGAAAATGAAAACTATAAATAAGATATGCAAAGATGTGGTACTTTACTATGCTTTGACATATAGGTTAAATTAAACTCACAAATCTTATGAGAAAATGTTTGAACAGAATCCATCGCAATAAAAAACCGAAAACCATCCAGAAGTTACAATGTTTGTCTGGTAAACTGTGATTTACAAACTACTTTTGTCACTTGCGGACAAAGAAAAATTAGATCTTCCTCCTTAAGTTTGCTGTTCAAACGATTTGAATACCTTTATTCAAATAACCTGTTGCATATCAAAGGGAAAGTGAAAATTAGACAACGATGTCAAGTTTTGTATGTCTTTGAAATTCAAGCACAAAGTGTAAGCATTTTGTGGCGCCACCGTAAAAGTGCCTTCTTTAATACACGTCAATTATGCAATTACGTGAAACCTTCTGAAGATTTCATAATAGAGGCTTTCATCTAAGCATAAAATATGTTATGGTTTTTAAATCTCTGCATCTCTAGAAAAAAGAAAAAAACAGATGAACAATGGTAAAAATTGCATGTTTTAATTTTGCGGCTAGAAGGGGTTTCCCAGGGTGTAACAATATAGCGTTTCCACTATAGAAACATACCTTTAAAATAATGATCATTACTTAATGTATAAAGAATTGTATGAACGCTAGAAATAATATAGAAACACAAGCAAACAATCATCAAATACACAGTAGAACTTTGAAGTCTGAAACAAGCCTGTTAGTGAAAACCCTTCCGTTGCACTCCGAACGTTTGTTTATTTTACCATGAAATCAAAGTTGAAATTCACTCATTTTTCACACTCCCTTGCATTTCTGGGCGATAAAGGAACAAGAACTACGAGTTAAAATACGGAACTATATAAAAAGTCTCTAGATGTTTAACTACCTCACACTGTTAAACTTTCGTACATGCACGTGTGAAGAAAACACTGGTATGCATGTAAAAGTATACAGGGTGTAAAAAAGTCCCGCACGGGCTTGACTATTCCCGATCGATTACAGGTAAAGCAACTTTAAATGGACCTAAGAAATAGTTTTTAAAGAGGTACTTACTGACTCTTCACATCCAATGGAGGATGTCTACAAGGAGTTGAGCAAAACATTTTAACTTATGTATAGTGCAAGATGTAAATTATTTTAACAGGGTTGTTAAGCAAAGATGAATGATAAAGAGATAATCCAGGTATCAATAATTATTATAATAGAAAGTTCTTATTTTAAAGTCGGGCTTTAGACTTTACTTGATGTACATTGTAATGTAACACTTTAAAACGGTGTACATATTCAGCTATGCTTACGTAAATTTTTTTGGCCGAACTACTACTAGACCATCCACCATTGGACGTGAAGAGTTATCTTAAAACTATTTCTTAAAGTCCAGTATTCATTTACTAACTTTAATTTTCACACAATGAGCTAAAGCAAGAATATTAAACCATCTAGACCAGGACCTGCATTGTAAATGTTCCAATTTTTAAACTAGCATAATTTTTTTAAGATTGAACCGTTTCAGGTCGGATTTTCGGAATTGTACTCTACTAATATAGACCTTTAATTTGATGTACTTCTCGACTTATGCTATCATTTAAGATTTCATACTGACTCCTTGAGGGCTATTCCCTTGATGTAACAAAAAATGGTAGTTACTTCAAAAAATTGATAAATAGGTGCAGTAATGGTGTACTAAATTTTATTGCTTAAGCTGTAATCATTTATAACATAATTTATAACTGTTATCATTAATAACAGTTTTTCTAGTGGTATTTTTCCAGAAAGTTTAAAACTAAGTTCAATAGTACCTATTAAAAAAAACCAAATTCTTATAAACTAGACGATCTAAGACCTATTAGTCTTCTTTCTGTTTTTTCTAAATTAATTGAGAAAATTATATTGATAAGGTTAACCAAATTTCTTAATATATCACAATTTTTTAGTGACAAACAATTTGGTTTTATTAAGGGCAGATCGACAGAAAGTGCTTTAATAAATGTAACTGAACTAATTTTTAATGGCTTAAATTCAAAACAAAAAACAACGGGCTTATTTGTCGATTTCAGAAAAGCTTTTGACATGGTAGATCATGAGATTCTTTTAAACAAATTAGAAGCTGCTGGTATCAGAGGAATAGCTCTGAATTGGTTCCACAGTTTTATTACCGGAAGAAGACAGCAGGTAAAGATAAATAATAACTTTAGTGATCCACTCATAGTTCAAACAGGTGTCCCGCAAGGGTCAACGACCTCTGCCACTCTTTTCTTAATATTTATAAATGACTTATTAGATATTAATTTTAAAGGAAATATAAATGCTTTTGCAGACGATATAGCTCTATTCTACACTGGAAAAGATTCTGGCCTTCTTACTAATTCAATTAACTCTGATCTCCTACTACTAAGAAAATGGTGTTTAATAAATAAAATGCAAGTGAATGTCAGTAAAACAAATTTTATAAATTTTGGTTTTTTTGGTTTTGACTTACCTTCTCCTTTAATTTTCCATTCACTAAACTGCAATTTTCAATCATGTAGCTGTCAACCTTTGAAAAAAGTGAAATCAATAAAATATTTGGGTCTTTTGCTTGATGAAAAACTTACCTTTGAACCGCACATTTTAGACTTGCACTCAAAATTAAGATCACAAATAAGAAAATTTTATTTTTTAAGAAATTTTTGTAATTCTAATCTTTTAAGAACCCTTTATTTTGCATTAATCAATTCAAAACTACAGTATGCTCTACCTTGCTGGGGGGGCACTTACAAAACTTTAATAGATAAGATAAGAACAACTCAAAATGTTTTTCTTTGAATAATTCTTAAAAAATCTAAACGAGCAAGCTCGTTCCCTTTGTTTCAAGAGCTACAAATCCTACCTGTTCAACATCTCTTTATATTTAAGGTCCTGAGACGGTTTTTTGTTAGGAGCGGAAATAGAGAAAGTATTATACCAAATGACCATATTTACAGTACGAGAAGCTTCGTAAATAAATCGTTTAAACTACCAAAAGTCAACAGATCTATTTTCCGTCATTCCATTCAATACCTAGGCCCTAAATTTTTCAACCAACTTCCGCTT
The DNA here is from genome assembly GCF_021130785.1 of Homalodisca vitripennis. Classification (NCBI taxonomy): domain Eukaryota; kingdom Metazoa; phylum Arthropoda; class Insecta; order Hemiptera; family Cicadellidae; genus Homalodisca; species Homalodisca vitripennis. The sequence continues at coordinate 163,797,857 of NC_060211.1, forward strand.
CACAAAAAGAACTCAATCAATATGAAGTACTTTTGTAAAAAGACAGTCGCTTGGCTTTATGGTCAGAAGGATGTAAGGTGTTTCTGTAAAAAACCAACGTGCTAGAGTAGTGGTTTTCAAGCATGTTTTAAATGAATATCTCTGCCCACAGATGCTACAGCGGGCATACAACTTGTAATAAGCATAATGCTAGACTCTAATTAGTTTATTTTAGATAATTTAGTTTAGACTTAGTTTAGATTAACCTAATCAGTTAATTAATCATAGACTGGTTGCTGATTAAGGAATTTTAATTTATATATGTTTGTAATTGGCCAAACTACTTGTAAAATTGGCCAGTTTTTTTCTCAATGGTTCAAATGATTGTATTGTGGAATTTCTATATGGGAAATAAATTCATTTATTCATTATTCATTTGGAAATTATCAAGACTGTACAGAACTTTTACACCTGTAAATAGTATATGGAGTGTAATATAAGAACAATGGATTTTCCTAGATAAAAACTTGTAAGGGTAATTTAGGCTGCAAGACCATTTCGTCGGAAATTTTCCCTATTTCTCGCGTAAACGTCAACGTTCACGGATAAGGGCGTTTTTTGGTTCTGCAACTTTAACGATTACTTAAACTAATCGGCGTCTCAAAGTCATTAGGCGGTGGCGGCAGATAAGCTAGACTTCGTCACACACACTGTGCTTATCTTGAAGATTCGCGGGAGTGCCCTACTTCGTAAGCAATTCCGAGGATAAAAGTGTACTCAAGAAACGGTCGTGCACGCAATCACTAATGAAATTACGCGTGCAATGCGCTATTGCAGAAATTAAAATTCGGAGAAACCAAGCGTCGTGGCTTCTTTGTAGGCAATCCCGAAGATAAATCTGTACTCAACAAACGATTGTGCACGCAATCACTAATGAAATTACGCGTGCAATGCGCTATTGCAGAAATTAAAATTCGGAGAAACCAAGCGTCGTGGCTTCGTTGTAGGCAATCCCGAAGATAAATCTGTACTCAACAAACGGTTGTGCACGCAATCACTAATGAAATTACGCGTGCAATGCGCTATTGCAGAAATTAAGATTCGGAGAAACCAAGCGTCGTGGCTACTTTGTAGGTAATCCCGAAGATAAACCTGTACTCAACAAACGGTTGTGCACGCAATCACTAATGAAATTACGCGTGCAATGCGCTATTGCAGAAATTAAGATTCGGAGAAACCAAGCGTCGTTGTAAGCAATCCCGAAGATAAAACTGTACTCAAGAAACGGTTGTGCACGCAATCACGAATGAAATGACGCGTGCAATGCGCTATTGCAGAAATTCAGTTACGGAGTAACCAAGCGACGTGGCTACTTTGTAAGCAATCCCGAAGATAAACCTGTACTTAACAAACGGTCGTGCACGCAATCACGCGTGCAATGCGCTATTGCAGAAATTCAGTTTCGGAGAAACCAAGCGTCGTGGCGCCGCCGCCGCCGCGCGCCGGTTCGGTCCAGTTCATTCACTGTGGAGATCAATTAGAGCTCATTCTGTATTGGCCATTGTTTCGCCATCGCCATCGGTCAGACCGGCGTTCGGTCTCTTTGTTATTGATCTGTCCTACATTCAATACAGCTCGGCGGTCGTGCTCGGGCGGGGATACCGGGAATGTGGATTTGCGGTTGGCAGACAAACTTATCAGCAGACTGTACATTATTATTTTTATTTCAACATTACGGATTTCTACAAAAATTAAAAGATTGTACATAATGATCTAAGAAGCTTTTAGATATTTTGGGAATAAATTTTCATAAATATTTTAATGGAGATACCTTTGTTTACATAAGAGATTATCAATTGATTTGTCGCGAACTGGATATCAACCATTTCATCAACCAGTACGAGCGTAGCTACTTGTAAATCGTATTTCCGGACGCATATCTGCAGGACGTTTCTTATATAATTTTCTCTTGAATACCGTAATAGTTTCTATTTTTTCTTCTTGTTCTTGACGGAGCTCTACTGCCATGCACGCACGCACACGTACTCACACACTCCCTGGCGCGCACGCAAATTCTTTTCTAATGAGATTCTTGATATTACAATATTCTTTGCTTCAAGGTCATTAATCGCGACGGATAATTTGGAAGAGAACGGCGTAACGGACGATTTTCATTGTTGCATTTTACAACAAGGATTGAAACAAAATTTTTTCGAATATGTATTAGCTTATTTATTTATTTGTCGAGCTTAAATGCACAAGTTTAACCATGCAAGACAGTTAATTAATATAAGGCTATGAGGTTAATTAATTAGTTAATTAGATAGTTAAGGCACTGTCACACTGGCAAAGTGCAGAATTTAATCCGCTGTAGGTGATTTTCTCTACTTAATTGACCGTATTTATATTTCTTTGTTTCATTCATAGGCGTTTTTAACTCTTGCACATTGGTATTGCTTAAATGTTTTGTTCAAATGCTTTAATTAAATTATAGGCAAATTTAATAATTAACTAGTAGTCATAATGTCAGGTTATAATATGTTTTAGGCTGGGGACAATACCCTTACGCCCTTTCTGCTTTCTCCAAATGAAAATTATTAGTCACAGAGTTACAAAGTGAACTGAATAGAAAATAACACTTTAAAGTTTGATATTAACTTCGCGACGCTTCCAATTTGAGGCGATAGCTCCTCTTCTACGAAACGCTATTAAAACCCGTTATTTCACATTTCTTTGCGCTTTTAAATTTTACTCCAGTGTGATAGTTTAACACAATTATAAATTATAGTTCATCTGGTCTGAAGTTGTAATTCTTCATTACTAAAACTATTTTTAAAAAGAGTGATCCTCTTCCAAAATCTATAATTGGTTTACAAATTTCTCTCTTAAGAGGATTTGATAGAGACTTCTTGGTAAAATCTATTTATTTTATACAATGTATTCATACATATACATTATTTTTTGGTATGCGGTTGACAAATAAATTTATCAGTAAAACGTACATTATTATTTCAACATTGCAGATTTCTACAAAGTGGAAAAAAGACTGTGTGTAATGATCTTAGAAGCCGTTACATATTTCGGGAATAATGGTTTCATAAATATAGAAATCGAGGTAACATAAATTAGATAAAAGGTGCTGAATTCGGGTTTTTCTATAAACTGATAAATTGACTACTTGATTGTTTAACTACTTAAAATCTGGTCCCATTGCCAGAACCCACCGCTTAGGCAACAATCTCCCTGCAGAAGATGATTGTCTATTTCACGAGAGCCCGAAAACAGGAAAAAAATAAGATTTATCAGCGTCATTAGATAGGCACGACTGCTTTCTCATTTTTCCATCCAAGCCCATTCTAACCCAGATACAGTAGTTACCCTTTTTGTTATTGACCCATGCATTCTCTTGTTAATTTTCTTGTCTTGTTATTATTTATGGCGTTGAAGTGCTTAAATATTTTAAGTAATTTTTAAAACCATAGTTACATTTTGGATTTACAATAATACAATAAATTTCTTTATTTCTCTTTCTTTCTTTTACATTTTACATATTATATGTATACACAATTCATTCATAATACCAGTCTGTCCTTGATTACAAACTTTAAGACTATAGTTTAAAATTAGACAAATAACAAATAAAATAGATACACTATGTACATTAACCAATAGTTTTGTATGAAAGAGAAAGAGAAATCTCCAAGGCTTAGCCTGATTGGAGAATTACACATTCAATTTACATTGTAAAAGCGGTAGCAGAAAGTTATTACAAAATAATCAAAGAAACAAAATTTATTAAATAATCTAAACTCAGATACAGTTGGTACACCACAAGCTTAAAAATTACATCTTGTTATAGGCTAAATTGGTTACAGAATTAAAGATCTATTTGTAGAGAATAATAAACAGGAATAGAAAAGGAACAATGTTTAATTTCGAAAGTACAAAATAAAAGCTTTGTGTGAACATAAATTATAGTTCTTCTACGTAACTTCAATAAGATTTGTTCCCTCCCCATCTTTCCCTGACCATACTGAGAAATCAGCAGCTGATAGATAAGATAATTATTTTTGGAACCGTCAACCTCAAACTGTTCACAACCTGTCCTGAGTAGATAATGCATAATAACCTAAAAATTATGTGATACATTATATGATTATGTGATGTGTTTTGAGTGTTATAGTGTGTTGTGATTAGTTAAAATTTGGATGTTTGATAAGTGCAGTGGTTTTGCTGTGAGAATTTAGTCTACGGTAAGACGAAGTTTTCTTATTTCATAGTACATACAATTAGTCAATCAATATACAATACAATATACTTATAAACAATCATGATAGGGCTTTAAATAAAATCTCACATACATCATGACTAAGTGACAATATTGAACAAGAGAGACTCAATACTCTCTATTTCCAAAACCCAGTTTTTGACTAGTTTATGAAATAAATTCAAACTATTTACTTCTTTAAATATTGTTAGGTAACTTATTATAAAACTTTGGAGCAAGAAAGCAAAAATGTTTTAGTGAAAAAGGTCGTTTTCGGCTTCGGAACATAGAGATCATTTGATCTTCGTAATTTCTGTTTATATACAACCATTGAATTACAGTTTCGGCTTTTAACAAAAAACAATTTCAATACTTTTGAAAACATATAAACTGCCTCAAATTGAAAATTCTTTGATGACAGAAATAAAGGAGATGATGGGTGGTCAGGTGGTTTTTTACATACTATCCTTAAAAACTTTTTTTGCAATACTATCAATGGTTTTTAAGTTTGTGACATAAGTCCCACCCCAGCTTTATTAATCCATATTGTAGTCTGCTATGCACTAAAGAAAAATACAACATTCTCAAAGTTAGCCCCATTGCACAGATTTTTAACAAAATAAAATATTCTCAATATGTTATTTATTTTATTTTTGAGGGTCATAATGTGGGTTTTCCAACTGAGATCAGAGTCAAGAATAATTCCAAGATATTTTATTGACTGACTTCCACATATTTCTTTACAGTACAATGCACACTCATTAGCCTCAGTTAAAGCAATCAGGGCACTTATAAGTAATTCCATTGATAAATTCTTCGTTTCCTCTTAGGCCAAAGTTGACGTATTTAGTTTTTTCAGCACTCAGTATCATATGATTTTCAATGAACCACCATCCAAGACAGTCTAAATCAGATTTAATTTGATACTCTATTATATTAATGTCATTAGAAATGTAGGTTAGGGCTGTATCATCGGCAAAAGATATAATTTGCCCTTTGAATTTACCATTGCAGAGATCATTTATATATATTAGAAACAATATTGCACCGAGCACCGAACCCTGAGGAACACCACATGTATAATTCCAAAACCACTTAAATGGCCATTTACCCTAACACTCTGCCTTCTATTTTTCAGATAGCTTTCAAATAAAATTATAGACGATTCCTCTTATACCACAATCATGTAACTTTTCATTAAAATATCGTGGATTAAAACTGTATCGAATGCCTTTGCAATATCTAAAAACAACCCTGTAACCTTTTCATTATTATTTATTACCATGTGAAACTTTTTCCATAAAGTCAACGATTGCTACTTTAGTACTGATTCCTTTCCTAAAACCATATTGATTTTTGCTAAAGAATCTGGATTAGGTCTAAATACGAAATAAGCCTCTCTTTAATTGCTTTCTCATATACTTTAGACATTGTGGATAGAAGGGATATTGGTCTATAATTGCTGCACATTGACCTTGAATCTTTCTTATGGATTGGAATTACGACCGCTTCTTTCAGTTTATCTGGAAAATACTCCTGTTTCAAAAGTTAGGTTAATAATGTAAACTAGCACTTGTACATATTTTTTATAAGTTTCTTTCAACAATTTAGAACTCATTCCATCAATGCCAGGTTGCAGTGTTACTCTTTAATGATTGAATGATTTTTGAAAAGGTCATTTTCAGTTACAGGCGTCAAAAAACATGGAATGAGTCATTCTTGTTTGCTCAAAACTATTCTTCAAAGGACTTTTACTGAAATTATCGGGCTTTTTTAATATCATTACACATATTTTTCGCCACTGAGAGAAAGTAGTTATTAAAATTCATTTGCAACCTCCTGCGGATCACTTATCTTTAGGTTGGGCAGTTCCAATATAATGGGAGATGGATATTTAGTCTTCTGGCCAGTAATTTCGTTTTAAAACCCTCCAAGTCCCCTTGGAATTTCCCTGATTTTCTTCAAACAAATTTTTATAATATCTATCCTTAAGATCTCTTATTTCTATTTGTAAATTATTTCTAAATTCTTTATAAGTGTTGCAGTATTGTTCATTATTTGGATTGTTTTTAAATTTTTTCCAGAGACGATTTCTAGTGTTGATCTTTTTTACATATTTCTGTACTAATCCAAGGTTTTAATCTCTTGATTTGTTTTCTTATAAACGACAGAATATTTACTTTGTTCAATTATAGTATTAAAGGTTTCATGAAAATGGTTGTAGGCCACATTGGCATCTCTCGTATCAAAAACATTGCTCCAATCAGCATTATCTAATAATCTAAGTAGCTCATCATTGTTGATGCGATAGGTGGGAGTGTCATTGATCTTGGACTTATCTGCAGCTGGTGCACTGCTAAGTAAACAAACACCTGTCATACAATGATCTGTTATGCCGTTTTCTATAACTTCTGTTGCAATTTCAATATTTTTTCTATTATTAACATTTAAGCATTGTTATAAAATATTCTTCTATTTAATTTAATTTTAACTATATTGTTGATACCAAATCGATAATACCTGCTCTGGTGACGTACTTGTTTAATCAGGTAGGCGCATACAGATAATTAAATTTACTAATTTTGTTGCTTTCTTTACAGTTTACTTGTTTTTTTCGATCAAATATTTATGATTTTTATTATTTATTTTATGTAGAGCTAAGGATACTTTGTTGTTACTTATCAAGTTGTGATTTTATAAGTATTATAGTTCAGTTCTAATTTATTGTTACTCGTTATTATACAATATTATTTACCAAGTTTGTTTAATGTAATGTCATCGCAGTTGGGAGTTAAATAAATAAATAAGAGGCAATTTAGTGCTCCCTTCAATAAATAAGCACCTACTACCCAACGCAAGGAGTTGGAATTGAATCACAAAGAGCTAAACAGGTAAAGTAAACACTGGCAGTTTGTAAATATCTGTATTTAAAACCAAAAATTCACCAAAAAGAGCATAATTTTTTATTCTAGCTGTACCCACCTTAGTGCGCTTTAAATAGCTTATAATATTGGTAGGTTGTATCCAGTAAACGTCCAGCAAGAAAAAAAAAACTTGCTGCTGATATCAATGCATAACCGCAACGATAACGGAAAGCAAGGCGGAAACTGAAGAGATAACTCTTCAACTCCGAGTAACTTTACGAGAAAGCCTGCGAAGCTTCTGACCACTAGAGTCGCGCTGAAGAGTGCTTAAAACTTTTAATTGTTAAGAAATATTATCTGAGTCTGCAGGATCTACACGCTACACAGAACTGTTCTTCTCTGCGCTAATACTCAACATCAAGATACCAGCGATCGCTGCGTTACGCATCTATGACTCTTATCAAGATTGTTAGATGAACCAATACTAAAACCATAATACTTCCACCAAGCATAAAATGCAGCACTAATACTCAACATCAAGATACCAGCGATCGCCGCGTTACGCATCTATGACTCTTATCAAGATTGTTAGATGAACCAATACTAAAACCATAACACTTCCACCAAGCATAAAATGCAGCACTAACACTCAACATCAATATACCAGCGATCGCTGCGTTACGCATCTATGACTCTTATCAAGATTGTTAGATAAACCAATACTAAAACCATAACACTTCCACCAAGCATAAAATGCAGCACTAACACTCAACATCAATATACCAGCGATCGCTGCGTTACACATCTATGACTCTTATCAAGATTGTTAGATGAACCAATAATAAAACCATAACACTTCCACCAAGCATAAAATGCAGCACTAACACTCAACATCAAGATACCAGCGATCGCTGCGTTACGCATCTATGACTCTTATCAAGATTGTTAGATAAACCAATACTAAAACCATAACACTTCCACCAAGCATAAAATGCAGCACTAATACTCAACATCCAGATACCAGCGATCGCTGCGTTACGCATCTATGACTCTTATCAAGATTGTTAGATGAACCGATACTAAAACCATAACACTTCCACCAAGCATAAAATGCATCACTAATACTCAACATCAAGATACCAGCGATCGCTGCGTTACACATCTATGACTCTTATCAAGATTGTTAGATGAACCAATACTAAAACCATAACACTTCCACCAAGCATAAAATGCAGCACTAATACTCAACATCAAGATACCAGCGATCGCTGCGTTACGCATCTATGACTCTTATCAAGATTGTTAGATAAACCAATACTAAAACCATAATACTTCCACCAAGCATAAACTGCAGAAGATAGCTGTTTACGATCCATCAACATCAATCCAATAGTACTCAATCATTTCCATAAGAAGTTTACATTCAGTATTTTTTCCCTAGTGCTTTCGGGGAACACTTATTTATTAATACACGTCTGCTTTAACAACGTCTGTGTTGAAAATATCACAAGTTCGGCAAAAACTCCTAAAACGATTGAAATCCACACAAAGTTAAGCCTAAATCTAAATTGTCAAGGCTGCACATTCCATTTTTGATTCCACAAATCATGGATGCACATTAGCTTCTAGACCCCGGAGATTCTGATACCTACTAGTTACTTCCAGTCACTGCAATAGACCTAAGCTAAAAAAAAAAAAAAAAACAACGAGAATGAATTTACTTAATTTTTTCCTGCGCTATACAGTTTTATAGTTGTTTCAACCTCTTTTCTCTGAACATATTTTTTTGTACGATTCAGGAATAGTAATTTACCACATTAAATTAAGCTCGATGGTGTTTCTGGCATTGGAATTCCTAATTCGGCGGCACACGATCACTTCATTTACATAGAAGCAGGGAACAGCAAACAATCCCGGCTCTCTATCTGCATATAACACGACTTTCTGGACTTAAATGTTTCACGGTCGTGGCAGATTTCTTTTGAAGTCCGTGATAAATAAAACTCTTTAGAGGTTATATTCAAGTATATCGTTTAATACCGTGTCCCAAGCGAGAATAGATCTGGTCTAATAAATGGTACCTGAAACGTAATAGTCATAATTTAACAAGAATGAAATAAATGATTGTAAAGGAATCAATGTATAAGTGATTATTCAAGCAGTAACTAAATATATAAGAGCACATCAACAAAAATATAGTGAGATATGTTACTTCTGTAGTTCTGCAATATATCAAAGCAGGGGTTTTAATTTTTATTTTATTGCTGTTAAAACGTTAAAATGAGGCGATTTCAGACATTTTTATTTCAAACTAATTAAAAAAATGTTGAATTAAAAATTAAAATTGATTTTGAAATCGTTGACTTGAATAACTCATTAAATATAACTGTTTCGTGATCTTTATACAATAAGGGAAAGTACGTAACACAATGTGTTGTAAAAGGCTTCACTGAGGTAGTATGCATCCTTTAAAATCTTTAGCTCATTCCTTTCTCGAGATAGACAGACAGAAAGGCAATGTTACAAACAAAAGTTGACACGGAAATAACGCATCATACAACTGATTATGGTAGAAATGAACTTTCATGTAAAATTTAAAATCTAAATATGAAATATAATAATAATAAATGCGTTAATTTTTTTCTCTTTTTTTAAATACATGTAAATACAGTATACAACAATATACAGATTACAGAGAAAAAATATACCAACCCAAATAGAAAATAATCTTGCACTTGGGTGGGAGCCATCATCAGCTTCTTAATTAATTTTTTTTAATAATAAGCAGCAAACCCAAGTTCTATAAAAAACAATATGAAAATACTAACAAATAAAAATAAACAAACTAAAATTACTCTTAACCATCAAATTAACACACATTAATTAGAGGAAATCCAACTCACCTTCAATATAAAAACATACATTTACAATTTATAAAATAAGAAAAAAATATTTTTACTGAACATCTAAATATAAATTTTCAATATCTTTAACACTTTTACTCAATAACCAAACCTTCAGCCTCTTTTTAAAAATAAATATAGATCTATTAATTTTAATTTCACTTGGAATTCAAATTAAAAAACTTATAACTTAAAAACACAAAACATTTTTTGAAACAAAGAACAGTTTGGTTTTAGGCAATCGCAAATACTGTTGATTACTGAGTCTAGTAGTGATAACTAGAGTTGTCAATAACAGGTCCACTGTTACCACTTGAAAAAAAATTACTAAAAACTTTAAAAAACATATAAATATCTTAATGGTAAAAATAAAATTTCTAACAAAAAGCGGAAAACGAATGTTCTCTAATATTAGCATTACATATCAATCTTATAAATTTTTTCTGAAGGACTATTAGACTAGATAAATTTGAAACATTATGAACTACCCCACAATGACAATCCATACTCCAGCCTAGAATTAATCAAAGAAAAAATAAGCCAGTCTCATAACTGAGGGAGGACAAAAACTGATGTCAAATGAAAAAATGCCCTAAGTGATGACCGTAGAGATTTTTTCAGAGAACCTATATGAGGTTTCCACGATAAGTTTTCATCTAGAGTCAAACCTAGATACTTAATCTGACTACATTTATTTAATTACGCCACAATCACAGAGAATCCTTGCTGCAATTTATTGAATGTATTCTTAAGGCTGTGCCAAAGTTTCCGGATTGGGACAAAGAAAAAATCATATATATAATGTTTTTGATACATTCAAGGATAATTTATTACAAGCAAACCATATAGATATTTATTTTATTTAGGTCATCCTGCATCCTTGAATATAATTCATCAACTGTTGACGCACTATAGGAAAATGCTGTGTCATCAGCAAATGCTGTCACCTTACCATTGAAATTTCCATTAACAAAGATTAAAAACAAAATAGGCCCAAGAACTGATCCCTGGGCGACTCCAAAATGTAGACTTTCCAAGCAGCTGGGTGCTACTGTTTATTTTGACGAATTGCTGTCGACCAGTTAGGTATGTCTTAAACCAATTCAAAGGGACACCTCGAATACGAGCAGATTCCAATTTATTTAGCAGCAAACCATGATTAATGGTATCAAAGGCTTTACTTACATCTAAAAATAAACCAGCCACTTTGTTACAAGAAATATTATTCAAACCGTTATATATATATATATATATATATATATATATATATATATATATATATATATATATCTTTCAAAAATGCTGCAAAGCCAGCTCTATACTGAGTCCCTCTCTAAAACCAAATTGAACTTTAGAAAAAATTTATTTATTTCTAAAAATTTTATGAGTCTAAACTTTTAACTAATTTTTCTAATAATTTTGACAAAACTGGAAGTAAAGAAATTGGACAATAATTTTTCTACGAAAAGCCTGTCTCCTTTTTTAAATATAGGTATTACTGTAGCAATCTTAAGGACATCCGGAAAGCATCCTGAACTAATACTTTTATTAAATAGATTAAGAAGTACAGGAGACATATTATATTATATTATCGAATATATTATATTTATCGACATATTATGCCACACGGTAAATTCAGACTTTTTTCATTAAACTGGGTTCCTTATTTAAACAAAATCAGTGTTTAAATAATAAAAATCTACCAAGTCACTCAACACAATGATGTGTGTGATGGGATAGTTAGGCTACCTGTGTTAATATTTTACAGGTTAAAACCTATTATGGGTGTATTGAGTTTGTTTACAAATTTATTTATTCTCCTATTTTTTCCTTGCAATCATGGTTACCCATAAGACCAATTTAACATTCGATAACGCTCAGCCAAATCCCACGGAGTGACATGAAACTACGTATTCATCATATGTAAATGATCTTCGTGCACAATTTTTCATATGTCCATATGTCAGTTTGTTTTTAAGATATCGTGATGAGAGACTGGCAGACAGAGATAAACATTTGTCTACCCCCATAAGTAAGTGTGTCAGTTACGTATGTTTGTACTTAAGAAATAAATTTGTGTTTTTTTTGTTATAATCTCTTCATTATATCTCTCTAATATCCAAAATCCATATTAAAAGCTAATTAAGTTAAAAGAATTCAGGATATATTATGCCAACTTTGCGTACACTTTTGAGCTCAGGCAGTTTGCATTTTTCAGAAGAAGTTTCGAGGAAACGTTAACAAAATCACGCTTAGTCCTATTTGAAATATAGCAACTTCGACAACGCTCCAATTCGTCTAAGTTCACGACAGTAAATCCGACGATCTTATTCAGGACTGAAATGTATTGAAGGATTATCAGTACTCTTATCCAACTGAAAACTTGCACATGCATGCAATCAATTGTGATCTGCAATTAATTCCTGCAAGAGTGATGAGCACCCCCCATGCCCATTACCGTGTCTCAGCACCATCAACAGTGCAACACTTAGTGAAGATGTCTGACAATTTTACTTCGACATAGTAAGGAGTAAGCCATACCACGTGTGTTGCATAACTTGGAAAGTGTTACTTGAAAAATGATAACATTTCGTTCACGATATTCCCTCCGGACAGATGAACGGACAGACGTCGTACAAAAGAGGAATTTCAGCCTACTAAATGACAGGCTTCAATGACTTACAACCAAATGCCCAAATTGGACATGCAAAGCCATATAGCTCATTCTTGTATATTTACAAATGAAATTTCTCACAAAGATCAAAGTCTACAGATGAAATATCGCAATATCTTGCCACATGATACATTCACATTCATTCCTGTACGTAGGTCTTCTAGCAGTGATTAAAAATAAAAGTTCCGGTGAGGTAGGTTGGGCACAACTACGACATATTGCGCTTAAATCAATTCTTGTCACCGTCTTTTAATCGTTGACTTTCCCCTCTATTATCTTTTTCTATACTGTGTGTATGAATAAGCTACATGTTTCAAAGTTTTCACGTGTTTAAAATCTCATAGGACTGTTCTGAGCTTGTTTACAAATTTCTTCATTCTATTGTTTTCTCATTACGATCATTGTTACTCATAAGGCCAGAGTAAAATATTCGCTAACGCTCATCCCTCAACCTGGAGTGACATACATCATAGTCAAAATCGGTGTTATCACACAGAAATGAAGCTTCATGCAAAAATCCCATGGTCTATGGTCAGTTCGGTTTCGACATATCGTGTGGACAGACAGGAATGATTGTTTCTTCGCTGACGCTCAGCCAATAAGTAAGACGTATATACAGTATATGCTCGATACTTAGAATTATACACAAATTCGACACTTCAGAAGGTGTATAATCAACAAAAAAAAATTTTAAATTGTATAAAAAAAGTATATTTATCTATCAGATCCTCTTAAGAGACAAATTTGAAAACCAATGATAGGTTTGGGAAGAGGACACATCACTCTTTACAACAATAGTTTTGTAATTCGTAATTAAAACTACAGGCCGGAAGACCTATAATTTATAATTGTGTTGAACTATTTCAATGGATTAAAGTTTAAAAGCGCAAAGAAATGTGAAATAACGGGTTTCAATAGCGTTTCCTAGAAGAGGAGCTATCGCCTCAGATAGGAAGCGTCGCGAACATCACACTTTTAAGTGTTATTTTCTATTCAATTCACTTTGTAACTCTGTGACTAATACTTTTCATTTAGAGAAAGCAGAAAGAGTGTAACGTTATTGTCCCCAGCCTAAAACATATTATAACCTGACAATATATAACGAATAGTTTATTATTAAATTTTGCCTATAATTTAATTAAAACAGTTGAACAAAACAGTTAAACAACACCGATGTGCCAGAGATAAAAAACGCTTATGAATGAAACAAAGAAATATAAATACGGGCAATTAAGGAGAGAAAATCACCTACAGCGGATTAAATTCTGCACTTTGCCAGTGTGACAGGGCCTTAACTATCTAATTAACTAATTAATTAACCTCATAGCCTTATATTAATTAACTGCCTTGCACGATTAAACTTGTGCATTTAAGCTCGAAAAACAAAGAAATAAACTGATAAATTTTCCAAAAAGGTGTGTTTCATTCCTTGTTTTAAAATACAACAATGACAATGGTCCGTTTCGCCGTTCTCTTCCGTCGCGATTAATGAGATTGAAAGGAAGAACATTGTAATTTCAGGAATCTCATTAGAAAAGAATTTGTTTGCGCGCAAGTGTAAGTACGTGTGCATGCGTGCATGTTAGTGAGAGCTCCTTTATGAACAAGAAGAAAATAAGAAACGATTATGGTATTCAAGAGAAAATTACATCACGAACGTGACGTAGATGTGTGACGGGAAATACGATTCACAAGTAGCTACGCTCGTACTGGTTGATGAAATGATTGATATCCAGTTTGAGATAAATCCATTGATAATTTTCTACCATATATGTAAAACTATATATACATTGACACATCAGATTACAAATAATACTCATAGGTACTGAAGGAGACTATGATTAACATGGACAGTATATGTAGAATCTATTATTTTGCAATATTATACGATTCTAAATTGACATGTCAGATTAAAAAAAATTGTCGTAGATACTAAAGTAGGCCATTATTGCCATTGATAATGTTTTACTGTAAATGTAAAATTTACTATTAATTTTGTTTTATTATACGATTCTAAATTGGCACGTCTGATAACATATTATTATTCTCTGATAAGTATAATAATTCTCATATATACTGAAGTAGGCTATTATTGACATTGACAGTCTTCTGCCGTATATGTAAAATTTAGTATTTTGCGTTATTATACGATTATAAATTGACACATCTGATTACGAAAAGAAAATTCTCTTAGATACTGAAGTAGGCTGTGATTAACATAGACAACTTCCTACTGTACATGTAATATTTATTATGTTCCGTTATTCAAACAATTATAAATTGCCACATCTGATTACGAAAAGAAAATTGTCTTAGATACTGAAGTAGGCTGTGATTAACATAGACAACTTCCTACTGTACATGTAAAATTTATTATTTTCCGTTATTCAAACAATTATAAATTGCCACATCTGATTACGAAAAGAAAATTCTCTTAGATACTGAAGTAGGCTATGATTAACATAGACAACTTCCTACTGTACATGTAATATTTATTATGTTCCGTTATTCAAACAGTTATAAATTGCCACATCTGATTACGAAAAGAAAATTCTCTTAGATACTGAAGTAGGCTGTGATTAACATAGACAACTTCCTACTGTACATGTAATATTTATTATGTTCCGTTATTCAAACAATTATAAATTGCCACATCTGATTACGAAAAGAAAATTGTCTTAGATAATGAAATAGGCTATGATTAACATAGACAACTTCCTGCTGTACATGTAAAATTTATTAATTTCCGTTATTCAAACAATTATAAATTGCCACATCTGATTACGAAAAGAAAATTCTCTTAGATACTGAAGTAGGCTGTAATTAACATAGACAACTTCCTACTATACATGTAATATTTATTATGTTCCGTTATTCAAACAGTTATAAATTGCCACATCTGATTACGAAAAGAAAATTCTCTTAGATACTGAAGTAGGCTATGATTAACATAGACAACTTCCTACTGTACATGTAATATTTATTATGTTCCGTTATTCAAACAGTTATAAATTGCCACATCTGATTACGAAAAGAAAAATTCTCTTAGATACTGAAGTATGCTATGATTAACATAGACAACTTCCTACTGTACATGTAATATTTATTATGTTCCGTTATTCAAACAGTTATAAATTGCCACATCTGATTACGAAAAGAAAATTCTCTTAGATACTGAAGTAGGCTATGATTAACATAGACAACTTCCTACTGTACATGTAATATTTATTATGTTCCGTTATTCAAACAGTTATAAATTGCCACATCTGATTACGAAAAGAAAATTCTCTTAGATACTGAAGTAGGCTGTGATTAACATAGACAACTTCCTACTGTACATGTAATATTTATTATGTTCCGTTATTCAAAGAGTTATAAATTGCCACATCCGATTACGAAAAGGAAATTCTCTTATATACTGAAGTAGACTATGATTAATATTGACGACTTTCTACCGTATATGTAAAATATACTATTTTGCGTTATTCGTACTTTTCTAAATTGACCCGTCGGATTACAGATAATATTAAGATACTGAAGTACGCAATGTTCAACAATTGACAATTTTCTACCGTACATGTAAAATTTACTATTTTCATACGAGTCCTTCATACGATTCTAAATCGACTCATCTAATTACAAAAACATCTCATAGATACTGAAGTAGGCTATGGTTAACGTAGAAAAAGTCAACCTACTGCTTGTTTCAATTGTTAGGATTTCACAGTATAGTGTTTGAAATAACGCATATGGCACGTGAGACAACAACACCACTCAGCCATTACAACAGTATTAATGACACTGTTAATCAGCTCGGGTGTTTTACCGATCGCAACGGTTTAATACGATAATGGTAAAAACAAGCAGTACATAATTTATTGTAAACAAAGTATTAATTAGATTTGTAGGTAACAAAAGGAGTCTTACAGACGCGTCGGTAAACCTCGAAATGGTGCAGTGGACCTCAAATATTTACCAGCTCTATAAACAAGTACAGGGGGCGTTTACAACAGTGTGGGACAGACTGTGAGGTGGAGTCATTGCGGCGCGGCACCTACATTACTTAGATCCGACTACAATTTAATTGAATCTAAAAAAATAATCTGAGTTCTTTTTAAAACTATTTTTTAAAAAAAGGTGCATATTCATGTCCTTTAAATCTGTTTGTCCCAACAGATGTAGTTTAATGACAACATATTCCTTTATGGCTTGAAGAAATCAAGTCATTTAAGTGCCCGTAAGAGGGGGTGTATTCAG
The DNA here is from genome assembly GCF_021130785.1 of Homalodisca vitripennis. Lineage (NCBI taxonomy): Eukaryota > Metazoa > Arthropoda > Insecta > Hemiptera > Cicadellidae > Homalodisca > Homalodisca vitripennis. Next base: position 163,814,801 of record NC_060211.1, read on the forward strand.
TTTTGGGTTTAGAAAATATTTTTTACGATTTAAATTCATTGTTGAGATAAAATCTCTGAATACAGAAAATACTAGAAACATTTTTCCACAACTTGAATTAACTTAAATTGCCTAAATTTAAGGCACGACATTTAGGCAATTTTTAAACAGGCCTAAAATGGCTTGATATACAAATTTGAAATTTTTACAGTATGTCCACTAGTTGTAGGTTCGGGGAGAGATATGTGTTTTTTCAATTATGAATGAAGGAAATTATATTTTGTAATGAAATATAATTCAAGAAAATCAGATGTTTATCAGTTTTTTTTTTGTTTTTTTTTTTTTTTGTTATATTTCAAACCGGAAACTAAAACCCGTGCATAAACTTTAAGATATATTTTTATTAATTTATAACTTAAATGAAATTAGATGTATCTGTAATGTTCTTTCCCTAAATGAAATTATTATTTTTTACACAAAAAAAATACTTGTCACTTTATGAACCTATAACTCGTGCATATACTGTACACATTTCACATTTTTATCTTCAGCCGTTTTTATTCCGCCCTAATAGTAAAATTGTCTAAATGTCCTACTTTAAATGCCTATCATTTTATGTAGCGTGGTAAAATTATTTTTTACTTTTTTCTTTATTCGGAGAAGTTATTTGAAACGTATGAATTTAACATGAAGATTATTTTATAATACCGAAATCTATTGCTTCACCTTAACAATATTTGTAACAATCGTATAGAAACAACGCACAAACAGTGGAACATACTTAATACAAGATTCGATATAAAAAACGATAAATCGAAAGTATGAGTGGAATATAAAATCGAATGAATGTTCAAAGGAAATGAGATTGTGAGTGACTTGTGGATGAACGATGTTAGGAACGGCTAGACACATTACAGATCGATCAACATCTTCTGGAGGAGCCTTTCCTGGGATTTCCTGTTCTCTAACCTTCTAACCACTATAACAACTAGACAAGGTGCTACCAGAGCTTATCATTTTATTGCTTTAAGGCTAATGTTACTGGGAACTACACAACTATTTTTAGTATTTAAATTAACTGGCTGAGATATTAGTTTATATAGTTATATATATATTAGTTTTTATTGACATACACGTGTTTCGGTTTTTAACCATCATCAATGCACATTAACCTCTAAATAAATAAACAATTAAATATACACAGGTGGACCTTTTAAACATACTTATATATACATAACCCTATAAGTGGAGTTAATAACATTATATATAATGTTATTATATATATATATATAATTTCAATAAACATTGAATCGCAAAAAGTACTTGCTCCGCCGGGAGTCGAACCCGGATCTCTCACTTGCCGGGTGAATGTGCTACCATTACACCACAGAGCGCTTACTTTTTCCGATTCAATTATTTTGTATTTGGCCGTATCTGTCACATATGCGTTTAAATAAGCAAACTAACATATGATCGGAAGACCAAACACCTGTCAAACGACTTTTATTTACGTTAAATTGTATAAATGGCAATAGCCTTATTTAATTTCAATAAACATTGAATCGCAAAAAGTACTTGCTCCGCCGGGAGTCGAACCCGGATCTCTCACTTGCCGGGTGAATGTGCTACCATTACACCACAGAGCGCTTACTTTTTCCGATTCAATTATTTTGTATTTGGCCGTATCTGTCACATATGCGTTTAAATAAGCAAACTAACATATGATCGGAAGACCAAACACCTGTCAAACGACTTTTATTTACGTTAAATTGTATAAATGGCAATAGCCTTATTTAATTTCAATAAACATTGAATCGCAAAAAGTACTTGCTCCGCCGGGAGTCGAACCCGGATCTCTCACTTGCCGGGTGAATGTGCTACCATTACACCACAGAGCGCTTACTTTTTCCGATTCAATTATTTTGTATTTGGCCGTATCTGTCACATGGTAGCACATTCACCCGGCAAGTGAGAGATCCGGGTTCGACTCCCGGCGGAGCAAGTACTTTTTGCGATTCAATGTTTATTGAAATTAAATAAGGCTATTGCCATTTATACAATTTAACGTAAATAAAAGTCGTTTGACAGGTGTTTGGTCTTCCGATCATATGTTAGTTTGCTTATTTAAACGCATATGTGACAGATACGGCCAAATACAAAATAATTGAATCGGAAAAAGTAAGCGCTCTGTGGTGTAATGGTAGCACATTCACCCGGCAAGTGAGAGATCCGGGTTCGACTCCCGGCGGAGCAAGTACTTTTTGCGATTCAATGTTTATTGAAATTAAATAAGGCTATTGCCATTTATACAATTTAACGTAAATAAAAGTCGTTTGACAGGTGTTTGGTCTTCCGATCATATGTTAGTTTGCTTATTTAAACGCATATGTGACAGATACGGCCAAATACAAAATAATTGAATCGGAAAAAGTAAGCGCTCTGTGGTGTAATGGTAGCACATTCACCCGGCAAGTGAGAGATCCGGGTTCGACTCCCGGCGGAGCAAGTACTTTTTGCGATTCAATGTTTATTGAAATTAAATAAGGCTATTGCCATTTATACAATTTAACGTAAATAAAAGTCGTTTGACAGGTGTTTGGTCTTCCGATCATATGTTAGTTTGCTTATTTAAACGCATATGTGACAGATACGGCCAAATACAAAATAATTGAATCGGAAAAAGTAAGCGCTCTGTGGTGTAATGGTAGCACATTCACCCGGCAAGTGAGAGATCCGGGTTCGACTCCCGGCGGAGCAAGTACTTTTTGCGATTCAATGTTTATTGAAATTAAATAAGGCTATTGCCATTTATACAATTTAACGTATATATATATATATATATATATATATATATATATGTTTAAACATACGTTTATTAAGAGGTTAATGTACACAGATGATGGTTAAAAACAGAAAACACGTGTATGTCAATAAAAAGATTTTTAAAAGGGTTTTAGTTACTTTTCATTACATAATTATATATACATAACCCTATAAGTGGAGTTAATAACATTATATATATATATGTTTATATATATATATATATATATATTACATAACACTTATAGGGTTATGTATATATAATTATGTAATGAAAAGTAACTAAAACCCTTTAAAAATCTTGTTATTGACATACACGTGTTTCTGTTTTTAACCATCATCTGTGTACATTAACCTCTTAATAAACGTATGTTTAAAAGGTCCACCTGTGTATATTTAATTGTTTATTTATTTAGAGATTAATGTACATTGATGATGGTTAAAAACCGAAACACGTGTATGTCAATAAAAAGATTTTTTATGGTTTTAGTTACTTTTCATTACATTAATATATATATATATATATATATATATATATATAAACTAATTTTTGTAATTTTACTGTGGTGTAATGACAGCAAAATTACCCGGAAAGTGAGGATCCGGGTTCGAGTCCCGGCGGAGCAATTACTTTTTGTGATTCAATGTTTGTTGAAATTAAATTCGGCTATTGCCATGTATACAAATTTAATTAATGTTTATATATATATATATATATATATATATATATATTATGTATATATTATGTATATAGCAAAATGTATATAACATATATGTAATATAACATCGCGATAACAGTTAAAATACGTCTTTACCAGTTAAAATTATGTAGTTTAAAGTTAGTAACATATGATACCCCATCTAGTAACGTATATAAGAACTTTATAAAACTGTAGGATTGATATTTATTTACGGTGACGTTCTTAATAATTAATTCCACAACTACAAGAGTGACATTAATATTAATCATTCCCTTGATATATATATATATATATATATATATATATATATATATATATATATATATATATATATATACAGTGAAGTGGAACTTTTTACACATTTCCAATAGCAACACGTTCTGGACAAAATAAGCAAACAATACAATTACCAACCAAATCGATTAGTTTTCGGTAAAGTTTGTACTGAGAAAGGCACTGATTTTGAAAGAAAGTAATTCCTGCTAAGAGATAAGTAATACTATAATATATGTTAAGGCTAATACATGCACTTAGAGTTTGCCCTCATTTGAATATTCAAGACTTCGCCATTTCCTTGAGAGTGTTCCAACGCAGCCTTAAAATCAGCACTTCTGAACAACGTGAAATTCTTCAAACGCTTCTTCAATATGTACTTGATTTCATATATTTATCAAGGATGTATACTTAATAGAGGTGTTTCACTATAAAAAAGTTATTGTATTTAATTAACATTAAAAATATAGTAGAAAGAAGAACTGATTGTTTCAAAATAATAATAAATATACGTCACGCTCGACCACTTACAGGCTACCCCTCCACTGCCGACATTGCTAAGTTTGTTATATAATTTAAGTCACTTGAAAAACCTTAATTTTTTAATGTATTGATTATCAGTAATAAAGAGATTAATGCCCACAATACTAAAATTTAATATTATTATATTAATATTAATGCATTGGCTGTGCAGTAATGATAATGGTTACTTAGTAAAATAGCCATTTATTTACTTATCTTGTTAATGTTTATTATACTAATGATTATGTATAACCCATTAATAATATTCCCGATCTAGCACTAATCCAATACGGCAATGTCATTTTAAATTTATTTATATGTATTGTTGTTTTTCTATTGATAAGCCTAGCCATGTCAATTTAATTATATTTTAAATTTAAAAAGGGTTTATCGTTGAATAAATAAATAAATATATTTTCGACGAAACCATGTGAATTTCAAACCATATCTCTCGCTTGAGCTTCATACAAATATAAATTTTTTTAAACCGTCTTACCCCAAAAAAGTAACCAGAAAACCTTTGAAAATTAATAACTCTATATTCACCGGAATCCAAGAATAAGGAAACAGTTGTTATTTCAGACCATTTCAAGAACCACATGACATCTTCTTACATTATAACTTAGGGACGTAGTTCACTTATTAGTTTTTGTACGATTCCTTTACAGACCAATGCTAAGCAATAGCTTGACATGAAGATCCCCCATACTGTGTCCGAGATCAAAGAAGAGCCTGGAACTTAGCCGAAATCCCATTGAAGGCGCTCAATGTACTCAAAACTTCGTTCCATCGCAGGACCGCTACTTGCTAAACTTTAACCGCCTACTTGTGTTTCTGCTATATGCTAAACCGTTATACCATAGATGAACGAACTGTGTTCTATTATTCATCACTAACACAGTCTGCATTCTTTTTTAATGACACTAATTTTAAAGGTTCTCTCTTTAAATGACACGTTTTTACGTATTTTATGTAGTGGTTTTAACAGTAGCAGCTCTTATTTACAATTATAAAATAAAAAATTAACATCAAACAAAGGAACAACACTTGAGAACAATTTCCCCATTGGATAGTAGAGTCTTGTATGAATACATCACTAAAGAAGATCGCCTGCCAAACTGGAAATGCAAAACACAAATGCTTAGTTGTCAAGCTAGACACTGGGGTTTGGTGTATCGATGGGTTGTAGGTTGTACTGGAAAACATGTCGTTTTTACAAAAGTGTAAGGCTTGGTTACGAGCTTGTACTGTGGACAAGTTCTTGGAGTTACGGTTCAGTGATTACCACTCAGCGAGCGTTGTGTACCAAGCATGTGTACACTCCGAGCGTTTCGTACCAAGAACGTGTAAACTTCAAGACTTCATACCGAGAACGTTAAAACTTCAAGAGGTCATACAAAGAACGTTTAAACTCCGAGCGTTCCGTACCAAGAACTTTTAAACTTCGAGCTTATCATACCAAGAACTTTAAAACTTCGAGAGTTCGTACAAAGAACGTTTAAACTCCGAGCGTTTCGTACCAAGAACTTTTAAAACTTCGAGCTTATCATACCAAGAACTTTAAAACTTCGAGAGTTCGTACAAAGAACGTTTAAACTCCGAGCGTTTCGTACCAAGAACTTTTAAACTTCGAGCTTATCACACCAAGAACTTTAAAACTTCGAGAGTTCGTACCAAGAACATTAATTTACACTTCGAGCGTTTCGTACCAAGAACTTTTTAAACTTCGAGCTTTTCATACAGATAACGTTAAAACTTCAAGACTTCGTACAAAGGACGTTTAAACTTCGAGATTTGCATACCAAGATAATACGAATTTTGAAGATAATACGATTTTTTAAGATTATTACGTGAGCAAATTTACTTTACTTCATTTTTTATTGTACTTACATAACTTAGGATGTACTAAAACATAAGAACAGTATATTCCGAGATCATGTTACAGAAAAATAAAACAGAATAACGAATCTAAATAGATGAACGAGGAATCACAATGTGGTCTTAAGAAGTTCATCTAGAATGAACTATTAAAAATGGGCCGCTCTCTGATTTGCCACTAATTTGTGTCTGTACAATAATCGCGATGTTGTAGCAACATCTGTAACTTACAATTAAAGAAATCGTTATATCATTATGACGATCTTGTACAACATGTGAGGTCTTTATACCCGAAGTTATAGAACCGAGTTTAAAATTGTGCCCAATTACATAATAGCCTTACCTGTCTGAACACAAGTCAAGAAGAGTACAACATCACTTACCTGAAACAAACAGAAAAACATGTCATTATTTATTATATGTATTTACTTCTAATCCCAACAAACAGCCAGTAGATAACAAAGAAATGTGAAAATGTGATTGTAAAAAAAGATTTTTGTTTTCTGTATATCCGTATATTTGCGTACGAAGAAATGAGAGCGTGAGGGTGATTTAGAGGAAATTTGAAACGTACGTGTATTTGATGACAATATCAAATACACGTACGTAGTTTTGTAGTGTTTGAGATACTTATACTCATATTTAATATACTAGTTTTAAGCAACAATAAAAAAAATGTATGACAATGTAATAATACATTACATGAAGATTGTAATTAAAACACTGTTTAACAAATGTTAAATTTAAAACAATTTTAATTCAAAAAGTATTTTAAGATAAAATTTATTCCCTTAAAGAATTTGATATTTTGCTATTGTATAGGCTGTCTAAAGCATTAAATAGTGGCCCAAAAGACGTTTTTAATATTTAACTGAACCCGTTATACAGGCCATAACGATGGTATTAATTTTTATGAACCACAAAACCAGAGTTATATTTAGTCTAATTCCAAAATTACTAAATAAATTCCACATATTAATTTCAAAGAAATTTTAAAACCTTTAAACACTTATTGGATGTAATGTCAATTTTTAAACCTTTCATATTTTCATCAGGATTTAAATAATTTTGAATAAAACGTCACTAACCCAAGGTTAAAACATTTGTTAAATATATTGTGAATCATATCTGCAAGAAACCTTGTTTATTACAAAATATACTTTTTTGTAGCTATTGAAACCCTGGGGATCTAAACTACGAACTACTCTTTCCAAAACTTGTGGTACTTGTAAACAGTTTCAATGTACGAGAGCAAAGAGAGAAAGTTTGCTCCGTAGCCAGTATTACTTTGTCTCACCTACAGCAGTAGCTTTATCTAGCTAGACAAGAGCAAGTTAAAGGGTAACACTGAGACTTCATAATGGCGGAATAAAATGAAAGCGCAAAGATAGTATGAACTAATGTACACAATAGGGGAGCAAACTTAAGGTGGAAAAGTTTTTATGTCATATTATTACCCACTTAACATTATGTATATTAACTAGTCAAGTATTGATATAAGTTATAACACTTTTAGCTCTAGGCATTTATGTTAATCTACAAAAAATGTAATTGTCTTTACTATAAAACTTAGCGTGGGAATGTGATTCTAAAGATAACATCTCTGAATACAAAAAAAGAAAATATGTATTATTTCATTTGAAAAAACAGGCATTTATAGTACGATATTTAGGCATTTTGAAATCAGGTCCAAATAAAAACGACTAAAGATAAAAATGTGTAACTTTTTTATTAATTAAAAATGTATATTTAATAAAAATAATTTTTTAAAGTTGTAAAATTATAAAACATATGTCAATCCCTGATGCTATTATTCATATACGTTCTGTAAAGATTTCATATTTTTTCTCCAGCCGTTTTCATTTGGGCCTGATTCCATGTCATACTTAAAATATCTGTAATTTCACATAGAATGATAAATATGACTACTGTTCTGTATATAGGGAAATTATCTTAATGAGTTATAGATGTAACATTGAAAAATATTTTCCAAACTCAGAATCGATTGCACCACCTTACTGAACATTTATTTAAAGTAGATCGTTCTAACATCATGACGAGAGGAACGTGATACAGAACAATCAAGCGAACTAAATACATATTTAATCGATATACAAACAGTAACGCAATGCCGTACCTCAATGAACAAATGCATTGATATACAAGAACACAATACGCAATGGCATATAGTACCTTTACATTTTTCCAACCAATATTTTTATGATGAAAATCGTTATTTAGTTTGACATTTATTTATCAGGAAATCAATTGCTGTAATTAGTCAATATTCTGGCAGCCGATTTCCGGTTTGCACTGTATAAAGACAATCCGGGGTTTCTTGAAATCGATAAAGGCGTTTATCTTAAGAAACAATCGATAGTCAGCCGCAATAATTTTGGTGTACTTGTGATTATCTAAAGGGTAAAAAAAATTAAAAATCTATTCTAAGGTTATAATTTTGTTAGCTTAAATAATAGCTAGAATCATCATCGTCCAACAGTATAAGTCTCCAATTTAAGTTTCCGTATATGATTAGCGGACTTTAACACTTATTCTGACACGAATCTGAAAAATCATTCGTATTTTTAACCCTTTTGATACCCTCCCATTTCGACACTACCAAAACTAGCCCAGCTGAAGTTTACCGAATTTTTTGATATCAAGAATAAATAGGTTGTGTCTGCTTATCCATTGTAAATTGCCTCTCATCCACGGGGATACAAGGTTTAGAATGTTCAACAAAAATACTACAAACACCTTTAGTGAAAGGTAACTGGTAAATCTTCGACCTATAATATATACATACAAATGAATGTTTGTCTGCATGTCCTTTATAGAATCGTAACCTATTTGACCGATCACTATGAAAATCTGTATGTATATGTATTTTTTCCACGGAGAAGGTTTATATGCTATGCCCATTGATGTAACTCGCTACCAGGAGGCACTGCGAAAGATAACAGTTTTCAAAGTGCCTGCACATTATAAACTGCAATTACGAGACAGTTACGTATATTACATAGCCAAACATTATTTGAAGGCGCTAATTTATGATGTATATTTGTCTTTAAAATAAACATCACTTTGAACTTAAAGCTTAAGTGTTAGACCACTTTATAATAAAGTACATGTACGTGTACAAGGCTATCAACATTCACTTTTGCCAGATTTTCTTGATAGTGGCAAAAATGCAAACTCTACATCGACGTTTGAAATATAATATTACGTACTTGAACCAGAAGCGCTTATACACGGACAAATCCGCGGGAAACAGCTAGTTGTGAATACAATGGGTGTTGTGAAGACACAAAGTTAGACAACCCAATTGGCAATACCGCCCCACTAAACAGTTTACAGAAGACTTGAGATTTGTCAGGCGCCAAGTGGACATTTATCAATGTGTCAGCCGATAGAAAACGAAGTCACTCCTACATGCATGAGACCGTCCAATCACAAGGGACCGGGACATTGTACGCTCCATGTCCAGGTGTACGATCTGTGTTACGAATTATACATCACCGATACCATGAATAATACCTTACAGACAATAGGAGGCGATTCAACAGAAAATACTTGAAATAGAATTTCACAGTTATAAAAACACTACATTGTAAGGGATACCAAAATTACAAAATATTTTAAATTGAGTTTACTCACGTCGGAAGAAAAGACATTGAAAACGAGAGGCTATAAAGAGTGTTAAAAAATGTTAGGGAATATTTTTCTGATATGGTAAAATAAGTGAAGATAAACAAAAAGGTTCATCTGACATAACTGTATATTTAGCTTCGTATAAAATATTTGTAATAGAAATCATTATACCACAAGCTGTTTAATGCAAGACGACGTGGTAATTTGGCATGTTTATACGCATTATATATAGGCCTAGTATTAGTTGTAACTTTCTCTTGAAAGAATAAATTTCGTTAATAATTTCAAAATGGGGAATTCAAGATAAATTAAAGCATTTTGAAAGCATGAAAGCCGACGACAAAAGAAAATATTAAAGGCCAAACGATTTTATGCCTTATCTATAATGAACGGATGTAAAATAATGGAATAAATGCAAGTAAACAAAATTACAATGGCTCTGTTAAGGACTGAAGTAGTAAGAGCACGAGAGTGGTATTCATGCGTTTATTTCATTATGTTTCATCTGTCAATAACAAATAGGTTACTAAAAGGGTTTTCTTTTTGTGGCTTGCATTCTATTTTTTACAGGTTTTCAGAAAATTTTGCAATACATTTTAGAAAGGTAACTATTTATAAACTATTAGTAATAAATACATTATTTATTTCAATAGAATTTCACTTTCCACCATGGCATACAAACATGCAAAATGAAAAGGTAATAACTAAGTCTTTGTCTTACGATTTTATTTATTAAACAAATTTTAGAACTCAAAATTTATATTATATCATAGCCTTTTCTTAGTTATAAAATTTAAGCGTATCTCAAAATAATTTCCCACTTTATCGAACATGTTGCAGCTAAGAAAATCAAAAGCCAAAATCCGTATGACTCAACACCTTTGTATATTTTTAGCCACATGTGGTATGGGCATATTTATTTATAGCATGTACATTCAATATTTAACCATACAATGACGGAATAATTGACAATCAGTCTGATTGTCAATGCCGAGAATGTCAGTCTTACATTCACAGCATAGATGATCAATAATTTAACCGCCCTTACTGACAACCAGCATCAATCACAGCATAGATGATTAGTAATTTAACTGCCCTGTGCGATCTACACTCTAACAATTGGAAAGTAAACAAAAAAGATAACGCTGCTGTTGTAATCACATCTTCTGTTGCAGCTAAACACAAATTCGTAATCACTTACTTGAGGTTTATTGCAATACGCGAGTTAAAGTATGAATCACCGTCAATATTGATAAAACAGTTACGTGAAACGTGAGTGTAAGCCATAGAGTTAAAATATTGCTTGCAAACAGCGAAGCGTGTTACGCGACATGTGGTGTGACGTATTAACTTGTTGATAGAAAACACTGATTCAGATGTCAAACAGTATTATTCACCGCAAAATAAACTCCAGAACCAGGTTAGTGCTGTTGGGATCACAATATAGCCTATACAAGTGGAAGATATCGTATGTGAATGATCATTTCCACTGTAATTCAGTCTAAGCTACCAATACACCTTCTCGTTTCAACGTATTAACTTTAAAATCAGAATGAAAGAACTTGCCGGACACAACTGTAAGCTTGTTTGTTACTTCCAATACTTTAGAGAAATTGTAACACAAGTAGTGTTATCTTAATAACACTGTCCACATATAACACGCCCCCTCTCCCAGCTTGCAGTAGCAGGTTGTGGTGTTGCCGCCCCCCGCTCACAATATTAGTCGCTTTGTCGCTTGGGAGCCACATTGTTAATGTTATCTTACTTCTCGTTCTCTCTGAGTTACAAGTCTATAAACATAAATTGATAATTTAAGAGCCCGCTGTAAATAAACCGGCCTTCACGCGTACCCCCCCCCCCCCCATGGGAACAATGCTAAAGCTCAAATACTTTTACGATCTTACTTATAGCTGCAGAATTATGGGAGACTTCTCTTTTTAAAGCTATGATTAAATTGTATCCTATAAACTCTGTACTTTTGAATATTTAAATAATAAAGTAAATGAGACTTTTGAGTTTCTCTTTCTGAATAACCAATTTGCCAATAACGCAGTGTAGCGGGTACGGCGCTTATCGCGAGATAACCAAATCGAGCAACATCGAGCGTGGCTGCTGCTTGGATGGGTGACCGCTGAGCGATCCTGTCCTTGCAAGCAGCCCGCCTGCCCGGCCATTGGAGGTGGTTCGTTGGAAGTCACCTTAAGCCGTTGATTCCCAGATTGAGTGTTACAGAGGGCTTCCCAACCTTAACTTCGCCTAGTAAAATAAGACATTACTTTACTTTAATAAATAAAAACAAGCGTTAAAATATTAAACTAGCGTTTGTATGTGTATTAATCACACCTTTAAAATGAGAAATCCCTCATGATCTTCTATTGAAAATAAGGTCTTAAAAGAGAAGTTTAACAAATCAAATCACTCTTTATTTCCATTACAATACAATAGTTAAAATTTCATTTATTAGTTTGAAAATATCGTCACATCTGCCGAGACCTGCACGTGACGCCGAGTTCTCAGTTAAAATAATTGAAATAATAATGGAAAATTTTCTAAAATATACCTACATAATAAACAAAATTCTTACGACACAGTCCTTATAGAGCTAAAAACTCAGAACTCTTCAGTACCTGAGTCAGACGATGAAGGTAAACGAATAGTTCATCTTAGTTTAGCAAAACTCGAGCTGTGTCGTCAACCGACAGAGGACATTCCCATACATGATAACATAAACTTAGACGACAGTGACGTTAACTTCGGTGACAAGGCGAGGGTAAAATCTTTCCGTACTCGAGTAGCCCTTTACATTTTTTATTTAACTTCTTTACACCTTGCATATAAGATTTACATTCTTCCTTTACTATAATAAGCGTTCCGTCTGGCACTTTCTTCTGTGATTGTAAAACTGAATCGGTGACGTCGATCGGTACACATCAATGGACTTTCTTAGAGATTTTATTTAAATGTACAGTTTTTATGCTTCCATGTTGTTCCTATACTAGTACTCATATTTTCTTAAAGGAATGACCCCGGAAGTGTTCAAAGTGAAAAATTTACACACGTGTGGCCCATAAATCTCGCGCCCCGCCTTAATGGCTAACCGATATCTAGTGCGGACTGCCTTAAGAATCGGTACTAGCTGCCATCTTGATTTTAGTTCCATAATAAACACTTTAGTTCCATAATAAACAACATCCAATTTTAATGTTTATTGTTTATAGTAGCATTTAGGCCTACAATCTCAAAATTTCTATTACGTGAATAAATATAGTGTGGCCCAGCAACCACCGCTTGCTGCGTTGTTAACGCGAAATGGTGTTGATTTGTTCACTAGCTAGCATGAGACCGCAAGTACACCACAGCAGCTGATAGCACACATTGATACATATTATGTGGCTCAGCAACCACTGCTTGCTGCGTTATTAACACCACATAGTGTTGATTTGTTTCACTAGCTAGCGTGAGACCGCAAGTACAGCACAGCAGCTGATAGCCACATTGATAAATATTATGTGGCCCAACAACCACCTCTTGCTTTGTTGTTAACGCGAAATGGTGTTGATTTGTTCACTAACAGCGTGAGACCGCAAGTACAGCACACACCACATAGTGTTGATTTGTTCACTAGCTAGCGTGAGACCGCATGTACAGCACAGCAGCTGATAGCCACACTGATAAATATTATGTGGCCCAAGCAACCACCGCTTGCTGCGTTGTTAACACCACATAGTGTTGATTTGTTCACTAGCTAGCGTGAGACCGCAAGTACAGCACAGCAGCTGATAGCCACACTGATAAATATTATGTGGCCCAGCAACCACCGCTTGCTGCGTTGTTAACACCACATAGTGTTGATTTGTTCACTAGCTAGCGTGAGACCGCAAGTACACCACAGCGGCTGATAGCCACACTGATAAATATTATGTGGCCCAGCAACCACCGCTTGCTGCGTTGTTAACACCACATAGTGTTGATTTGTTCACTAGCTAGCGTGAGACCGCAAGTACACCACAGCGGCTGATAGCCACACTGATAAATATTATGTGGCCCAGCAACCACCGCTTGCTGCGTTGTTAACACCACATAGTGTTGATTTGTTCACTAGCTAGCGTGAGACCGCAAGTACACCACAGCGGCTGATAGTCACACTGATAAATATTACGATTCAGCGACAACCAATCGCCGTATTATTAGCTCAAAGCCCTGTTATGACTTTATTCAATGAAAATACCAACATCATAACCATGGTAGTCATTCACTATTGCATATAGGTAGTACGAGAAGTAAACTGGCACTAATATTCTGACATGTCAGGTTTGTTTTAGTTTAAATTTTTTCTCGACGTGTTGATCATGTGTTAATAATTCGCTTGATGAGATTCCATTGAGCCGAATTTGCTATAAATGTACGTAGGCATTATCGTACTGTACTGTAATACGACATTTAACGGCAGATGTTTTAAATAATGCCAGTTAGAAGACATAATACTAGTTTATAAATAGACAAAACGTGAGTACTGTATCTTTTTTAGGTTTTGGTGAGAAATAACTGAGTAAACGCTTTAATATTTGTTCTTGTGCAGCCAAATTTAAGCTAATTTATATACAAAATTTAAGTTTCTTTAAATAGTAAAATTCAGTTTTTTAATTATTGCTGATTGGGTTATCTGATTGTGAATAGTTTAGAGTGAGGAAAATATGTATTTTATTTTCACTGGCCTTTTGATTTGGTCTAAAGAGAAAGTTTCGGTTTACATGAATTTTGGGAAATGTATGAAAATTTTTTACGGACATAGTTTTGACACTAGCTAATTTAGGAATTGGTTAGGTATGAAAAATATCCATGCCAAATTGCCACACTAAAGCTAAAACCGCTTACAATTACGATTTTAAAAGAAAAATACAAAAATATATGAAAATTAATTAACTGACATCCAAGTTCACACGATAAAATATGTTTGTCCCGAACCAGGTGATAATTATACGTGTTACGTAGCACCCTGTATACACGAGTTTGTGGAGAGTTAATCAATTTAACCTGCCGCCCCATGAAAGATGTAGAAGCAGCGTGTAATTCAATAGCGGTGGATGTATCACTCTCTGAGGAATAGTCCCTGTTATTTTCAATGTTTATATTTGCCCAGCACAGAGACCTCGTGTACATTTATGTGACAAGATGAAACGAGGCCAAGGTTGAATATGCAACGATCGTTGGGTTTCATGTGATTCTATTGATGTTTTAATGGTGGTTGTAGCAATACAATGAGTTCGATTATCCAACCAGTGTAATACTTCAGTACCAAGGAATTAAATTTAATTGAGAGCTCAGTATTCATTGATTTCTGTTCCTGAATTTTGATTTCTATCTATGTCAAACGACATCGGAAAACTTTACTGATCGTTTATCACTTTAAACAGGTACAAATTTCGCCAGTTTTAATAAATCAACCATACACTCTAATTTCGAAAAAAAAATACTTTCGGTAGATCACTTGGTCCTACAAGCACTAATGTGAGTCAACTCTAAGAGCTACTCTTGTGGCTCACTTTCTATGTCGTACACTCTGATATCGAAAAAAAGACTTGTTATATCACTTGGTCCTAAAAGCACTAATCACAAAAACAAGATTTTCGCTATATCCCGTAACCCAAAAGCGGTAATTTCGGTCAAATCAAAAGAGCTTTATTTGATCCCAGATACTCTGCAAAGTCACGTACTACATCGTACACTATAATTTCGGAAGCAAGACTTTCGTTATATCACTTGAACCTAAAAGCACTAGCGTGAGAACTCAAAGAGATACATTTTTTCCTACCTGCTCTTGTTACTCACAATGTACTTCATACACTCTAGTTTCGAAAATACTATTTACGCTATATCACTCGAAGCTAAAAGCACTAATGTAAGTCAACTCAAAGAGCTACACTTGTTCCTAACTGCTCTTGTTACTCACTATCTACGTCGTGCACTCTAATTTCGGGAATAGAACTTTCGCTACCTCACTTGATCCTAAAAGCGCTAATGTGAGTCAAATCAAAGAGCTACACTTGATCTCAGATGCTCTTATTACTCACTATCTACGTCGTACACTCTAATTTCGAGAATAGAACTTTCGCTATATCACTTGATCCTAAAAGCACTAATGTGAGAACTCAAAGAGATCAATCTTGTTCCTAACTGCTCTTGTTACTCACTATCTACTTCATACACTCTAATTTCGAGAATACTATTTTCGCTATATCACTCGATCCTAAAAGCACTAATGTAAGTCAACTCAAAGAGCTACACTTGTTCCTAACTGCTCTTGTTACTCACTTTCTACGTCGTACACTTTGACTTCGAGAATAGAACTTTCGCTATATCACTAGAACCTAAAAGCACTAGCGTGAGAACTCAAAGAGATCAATCTTGTTCCTAACTGCTCTTGTTACTCACAATCTACTTCATACACTCTAGTTTCGAAAATACTACTTTCGCTATATCACTCGATCCTAAAAGCACTAATGTGAGTCAACTCAAAGAGCTACACTTGTTCCTAACTGCTCTTGTTACTCACTATCTACGTCGTACACTCTAATTTCGAGAATAGAACTTTCGCTACCTCACTTGATCCTAAAAGCACTAATGTGAGTCAACTCAAAGAGCTACACTTGTTCCTAACTGCTCTTGTTACTCACTATCTACGTCGTACACTCTAATTTCGAGAATAGAACTTTCGCTACCTCACTTGATCCTAAAAGCACTAATTTGAGTCAACTCAAAGAGCTACACTTGTTCCTAATTGTTCTTGTTACACACTTTCTACGTCGTATAGTCTAATTTCCAAAACAAGACTTTTGCTAAATCACGTGACCTAAAAGCGCTAATTTCGGTCAAATCAAAGAGTCTTATTTGATCCCAGATACTCTGCAAACCCACTTTTGACGTCGTACACTCTGACTTCGTAAACAAGTCTAAGCCCAGCTATGAGCTAGCGCGTGAAGCTAAAAGCATTACTTTGAGACAACTCAGGGAGCTTGTAACTTACATTCTACGGCGTTAACCTTTCTTTAATTAGCGCAACCATTTTTCAAACGCAACACGTTTCTTTAGAAGCCTGCACTCCTTTTATTGCTCCGTCAGTCTAATCTACGCTTGCGGTAAGTTAATATGCTACTCTACCAATTGGTAGGGAAGTCAACTTCTTTTTGCATATTTCTCGTAAATAAAAAAAAGGAAGCACAATGTAATTAAATTAGTTATTATTAATGTATCACCATATATATATATATATATATATATATATATATATATATATATATATATATATATATAATTTCAATAAACATTGAATCACTAAAAGTACTTGATCCGCCGGGAGTCGAACCCGGATCTCTCACTTGCCGGGTGAATGTGCTACCATTACACCACAGAGCGCTTACTTTTTCCGATTCAATTATTTTGTATTTGGCCGTATCTGTCACATATGCGTTTAAATAAGCAAACTAACATATGATCGGAAGACCAAATACCTGTCAAACGACTTTTATTTACATTAAATTGTATAAATGGCAATAGCCTTATTTAATTTAAATAAACATTGAATCACAAAAAGTACTTGCTCCACAGGCCAAATACAATATAATTGAATCGGTAAAAGTAAGCGCTCTGTGGTGCAATGGTAGCACATTCACCCGGCAAGTGAGAGATCCGGGTTCGACTCCCGGCGGAGCAAGTGCTTTTTGTGATTCAATGCTTATTGAAATTAAATAAGGCTATTGCCATTTATACAATTTAATGTATATATATATATATATATATATATATATATATATATATATATATATATATATGGAAATATGGTATGTCCGTATATATGAAAAGTGTCTACAGTATATTCCTCATCCTATAGGTATATATATATATATATATATATATATATATATATATATATATATATATATAAAATATTTCTTGAATATAGTCCTAATCCTGAACATATATCCGTCTATATATCAAATATTTAACTGTAGAAACTGTTCATAACGCGATCCAACAGCAAGGCATAGTACTACCATTGATGGGATCCATTGCAACGTTTGCGAATTCGATTGACTGATCCTACTTACTGACATCAGTAAGAGGTATGGGTTTGAATTGTCTCTGGTTTGCGTATATTCGGATTGCTTGTGTGTTTGAATTTACTTATATTAAATTTTAAGTGAAAAAAAGAAAATTCTACTTAAACTATTTATACACATGGCCACCTTTCAGAAAATCGATTCGTTAATACGGTTCCAAGTATTGATTAAGGACTATTTCTGAAAAAAGATTTAAAGTGTAGAATAGTTAAATTGTTTTAAACTATGTTTTTGATTATTCTTAAAAATATCGACAACTGCTAGATGAATCTACAAATGTACAGGATTAGGAATATATTCAAAAAATATAAAATATATATTGTATATATTTCGAATTGTGGTATGTACACATATTATCACGAAAAATCTATAATTTTACTTAATAAAAGTTTTCTAAATATGTTTCATTCGTTATGGAGTAAGACAAATTAAAACAATAGTAGATAAATTATATGTATAACACAATATGTATAAACCTTTTAACACTTTTGTAAACTTTTATTTTCATACTATGTACATTTCGAAATCTGGGATATCATCTTCAGGTACTAAGGTTAAGTTAATTATAAAAGTTTACAAAAGTGTTAAAAGGTTTATACATATTGTGTTATACATATTTATCGAACACTTTTCGAGGCTACATCTCTAAGAACTAAGATAAATTATAGTTGTGTAATACTATTATACTGTTGTAGTATTAGTGTATGTTATTATACTATGGTATTATATATATGTATATATATATATATATATATATATATATATATATATATATATAATACCATACTATAATAAAACTCGCGAAAAGAGAGAAGTTCACTTCAAAAGCAAAGAAACGTAATTTATCTTTATGCTTGGAATAGATTACACGTATAATTTGAAAACAAAATACCGATTACAGCCTTAAAGATATATTTTCTGAAAAAATATTCCTCGTTTCACGAGAAGTTTTAGGCATTTGAATTATGGTTATTTTATAATCAGGCCCTAAGAAACGCGATTGAAGATAATGAATCTAAATGTGAGCACTACGTATATAAAAGATAACTGGCGAGAATGACAAGTGTTTATTAATAAAAAATTAAATTTTCGATCGATTTATAAAAACATGTAGTATTCCTAGATAGTATATGAATTAAAAATATCATTTCCTTATTCATTAATCGTTATAAAACAAAACACACTTCCTGAGGCTCTTATACTACCTCATTTACTGTATATTACATCATATAATACAGTACAAATTTACATTTTTATGCTCAGTTGTTTTAATATGTTTGTGTGTAACAAAACTGCATTCATTTCCTAATTTAAACACCTGTAATTCCTCGTGAACCGATTACAATTTTTTTTACTTCTTTTGTCTTCAAGGAAGTTATCGCAAAGGGACTTTAAAATAGTTTTTAAACCCTAACAACAAAATTGATGCTTCACCATAATGCAGTTCTTGATTGGCCCCATTTAATACCATTATGGATGAACTCAGTCCTCTTATTAGCTGAGCATTAGCGAAAACCGTCACTCTAGGGGCTCCAAAAATGGTATGGGTATATAAAGAACGAACTGACCTAAAGACTTGAATATTGCAAGAAGTTTCATTTCTGTAAAAGTGACATCAAGTTCCATAGTGGGCTTGGCTGAGCGTTAGCTAACATTTTTACATTGGTCTTAAGGGTAACCGTGTTAGAAACGCAAAAGTCGATGAATAAATAAATTAGCAAAACACAGTACAATCATATGACGTTTTAACGTAGTCACACACGCAGCCTCATAAAATGAACTCAAGATCTAAAATTTGGTGTGCAATCTCAATGAAACATGTTACACGATACGTGGTATGACGTAATCCTACCTTATTTAAATTAAAGAAGACCTGCTTTTGTTGGTGATCACCATTCAACGTTGAGTGCTTCAACTTTTACTTTCGTCATTTTTTATGTAATTTTATCTTTTAGACGTCATGCTCAAATTTTAATTAAAAGACTGTTGTTTGATGGAAAATGTATTAATGTATCGAAACATTAAAATATAATAAACAAGAATTACATCAAACCACCCGTCATAGCAAGCTTCGCTGAGGTAGCATACAGAATTTGAAATCTATAGATCATTTCATTCTCGAGCTGTCCTGTGGACATATAGATAGGGAGGATAGTAAAAAAGAAGTTGACACGAAAATGACTCATCATAGAACTTATTCTTGTAGAAATGAAGTATCATGCTAATTTAAAGTCTACCTATGAAATCTGTCACAAAATTTCTTGTCGCAAGATTCATTCGTATTTTTTGTTCATTAAACTGGGCTTCATATTAATATTTAAATAATATAATCCTACATATCAAGTCTCTTTAATATGATGTTTCATATGTTGCAATAGTTAAGGTACGTGTACTAATACGGCACAATATCTTATGGGTGTAATGAAGTATCATGTTAAATTTACATATGAAATCCTTCACGACAATTTCTTGTCACAAGATTCATTCGTATTTTTTGTTCATTAAACTGGGCTTCATATTAATGTTTAAATAATAAAAGTCTACACATCAAGTCACTTTAATATGATGTTTCATATGTTGCAATAGTTAAGGTACGTGTACTAATACGTCACAATATCTTATGGGTGTAATGAAGTATCATGTTAAATTTACATATGAAATCCTTCACGACAATTTCTTGTCACAAGATTCATTCATATTTTTGTTCATTAAACTGGGCTTCATATTAATGTTTAAATAATTAAAGTATACACATCAAGTCACTTTAATGTGATGTTTCATATGTTGCAATAGTTAAGGTACGTGTACTAATGCGTCACAATATCTTATGGCTGTAATGAAGTATCATGTTAAATTTACATATGAAATCCTTCACGAAAATTTCTTGTCACAAGATTCAATCGTATATTTTTTGTTCATTTAACTGGGCTTCATATTAATGTTTAAATTATAAAAGTCTACACATCAAGTCACTTTAATATGATGTTTTATATGTTGCAATAGTTAAGGTACGTGTACTAATACGTCACAATATATTATGGGTGTAATGAAGTATCATGTTAAATTTACATATGAAATCTGTCACGACATTTCTTGTCACAAGATTCATTCTTATTTTTAGTTCATTAAACTGGGCTTCATATTAATGTTTAAATTATAAAAGTCTACACATAAAGTCACTTTAATATGATGTTTCATATGTTGCAATAGTTAAGGTACGTGTACTAATACGTCACAATATATTATGGGTGTAAAGAAGTATCATGTTAAATTTACATATGAAATCCTTCACGACAATTTCTTGTCACAAGATTCATTCGTATTTTTTGTTCATTTAACTGGGCTTCATATTAATGTTTAAGTTATAAAAGTCTACACATCAAGTCACTTTAATATGATGTTTCATATGTTGCAATAGTCAAGGTACGTGTACTAATACGTCACAATATATTATGGGTGTAATGAAGTATCATGTTAAATTTACATATGAAATCCTTCACGACAATTTCTTGTCACAAGATTCATTCGTATTTTTTGTTCAATTAAACTGGGCTTCATATTAATGTTTAAATTATAAAAGTCTACACATCAAGTCACTTTAATATGATGTTTTATATGTTGCAATAGTTAAGTTACATGTCACAATATCTTATGGGTGTATTGAGTTTGTTTATAAATGCATTTATTCTAATATTTCTCGTTGCCATCATGGTCACCCATAAGACCAACGTAAAAAATTAGCTTAACCTCAGCCAAATCCCATGATGTCAAACATCATAGCTGAAATCAGTGTTGCTAATGTGTAAATTAAGCTCGATGAACATTTAAATTCTATAGGGCATTCGTTTACGATATATCTTGCGGACAGAGAGACATGCAGACATACAGAAATGAATTCTTTCCAGCCCCACGTGTGATACATTTCGCAAAAACTCAGCTATTCAAACAACTAATTAAATTATAATTTTAAATAAAAACAATAAGCATATAAGGCAATCTACACTAAATTTTCTGTTAATGTGCACAATAATGATAAAAAAATTCGTTTATACAGTCAATTGTGTTATAACTTTCACTGCGAAAACATTTCTGAATCAACATTTTTGAAAGATCTCTAACTCTTAAACTCTGATATTGTTTTCCGAGAGAGAACTGAATTTGGGTGCAAGGTACTGAATGGATGTGTTAATATATTCAATTTGAACTAGGGTTTCAAAACATTACTCCTATCCCTACTCTAACGTCCGTGATTATTTTGGTGTACTGGAGAACTAAGCAGATTATTGATAATGAAGGTACAAATAGAGTCTAAAAAAAGCAACAGAAGGAAAATGTGCGAATAAGACCACTGTCAAAACTAAGAAAACTTGGAAACCGCAGTTATGAATCTCTTACAAACCGTGTAAAAATTCACATCATTCTTACGCTAACATTGCCTTAGGAAAGAAACTGTTCAAGGGAAAATGACATTACTTTATGTTTCGTACAGCATGTTGGAGGATACGGTTGTCACATCTTGGCGGCCTCTGTGAAGAATGTTGCGCCCTGTGCTGACGACCTGTTACCTCGTTAGTGTCTATGATGTTGACACGAGTATTCAAGCAGACAGCCAGCGTGTTTGCACATCTACTTGATATAAAGGAGCTACAACTATATAAGCTAACACATTCGCTTTTGTACTTAAAGGCTGCCAGTAGGTTTATACGCAAAGTCACAACTGCAGGATTTAATTTATTTATTGGCCATAAGCCTGAATTAATTTTGAATCCATCCTTCCACGATCTCTAAAATACATATAATGTGTACAAAACAAAAAGGTTTTTACCACTTCAAAATAGAATCACAGAGCCTTATTTGAGACAGAATATTCGCATCTTCCATTTTGCATAGTCTGTTATTTTTTACTTTCCTAAATGCAAAGTAAAAATACAAAAACCCATATAAGCAAAGTTAAAAAAATCAAAAGATTTCTGAATCGTAATTTAAGATGAAAGCGAAAAAAACAGTTTTGAAATTTATAAACAGAGAGTGCTGCAAATAAGAAGGCAACTTTAAAGAACAGATTATTATGTGTAGGTGCATTAAGCAAATACTGGGCAAACTTGAAAAACCAAAATGATTATATAATAGCTAAAGGAGTATTTCTTTTATTTTAAAGTTATCATAATCAATGCACATCACTGATTAACAAAAATAAAATTTGATACGACAATGTGAATGAAGTAAAACTGTTAAGAATTAAAATACTTTTCTTAAATTATTTCCATCACGAATCTCAACTGGTATTATATTATATTGTTTAGTAATATTAATTATTAATTCGCTGATTACTTGCTTGAAAAACAAAGCTATTTTTATAATGGAAATAAATATTTTTAATTTGTATTAAATTTGGTTCACAATTACGATGACGTTGTTCATTTAAGTTTATTTTAGTTTAAATAATACATATTATGGTAGAATCATGATATTTATTACCACATTTATTAGTCCTGAAACATGCAACGAGGGGCACGAAAAACAGATGAAATAAAGGTAGCACTACACAGCAATGCAAAGCGATGCAGGAGGCTGTTTTATCTGAGATTGGAACAGCTGGCCGTTGTCATGGTAACGGAAAATATTGACGTCAATGTCTCACCGACCGACATAGCACATAAGCAAGGTTACTGTTATGCATTGGCCCGGACCACTACAATCGCCGATCCTTTGGCAGTGTTATCTCAAGGACCTTGTCAACTTCTAACTGGTCAGGATGTCTACAATATTGTCATCAACAAAGCGATGCAGGAGGCTGTTTTATCTGAGATTGGAACAGCTGGCCGTTGTCATGGTAACGGAAAATATTGACGTCAATGTCTCACCGACCGACATAGCACATAAGCAAGGTTACTGTTATGCATTGGCCCGGACCACTACAATCGCCGATCCCTTGGCACTGTTATCTCAAGGACCTTGTCAACTTCTAACTGGTCAGGATGTCTACAATATTGTCATCAACAAAGCGATACAGGAGGCTGTTTTATCTGAGATTGGAACAGCTGGCCGTTGTCATGGTAACGGAAAATATTGACGTCAATGTCTCACCGACCGACATAGCACATAAGCAAGGTTACTGTTATGCATTGGCCCGGACCACTACAATCGCCGATCCCTTGGCACTGTTATCTCAAGGACCTTGTCAACTTCTAACTGGTCAGGATGTCTACAATATTGTCATCAACAAAGCGATGCAGGAGGCTGTTTTATCTGAGATTGGAACAGCTGGCCGTTGTCATGGTAACGGAAAATATTGACGTCAATGTCTCACCGACCGACATAGCACATAAGCAAGGTTACTGTTATGCATTGGCCCTGGACCACTACAATCGCCGATCCCTTGGCACTGTTATCTCAAGGACCTTGTCAACTTCTAACTGGTCAGGATGTCTACAATATTGTCATCAACAAAGCGATGCAGGAGGCTGTTTTATCTGAGATTGGAACAGCTGGCCGTTGTCATGGTAACGGAAAATATTGACGTCAATGTCTCACCGACCGACATAGCACATAAGCAAGGTTACTGTTATGCATTGGCCCTGGACCACTACAATCGCCGATCCCTTGGCACTGTTATCTCAAGGACCTTGTCAACTTCTAACTGGTCAGGATGTCTACAATATTGTCATCAACAAAGCGATGCAGGAGGCTGTTTTATCTGAGATTGGAACAGCTGGCCGTTGTCATGGTAACGGAAAATATTGACGTCAATGTCTCACCGACCGACATAGCACATAAGCAAGGTTACTGTTATGCATTGGCCCGGACCCCGGACCACTACAATCGCCGATCCCTTGGCACTGTTATCTCAAGGACCTTGTCAACTTCTAACTGGTCAGGATGTCTACAATATTGTCATCAACAAAGCGATGCAGGAGGCTGTTTTATCTGAGATTGGAACAGCTGGCCGATATTTTTACCGATTCTTTTTTTTAAACAGAAATGTATAGGAAAATTATTAGCTAAACAGCAATGTTAATGCTGGAATATAAAAATTCCCTAATACCAAACACTAAAACAATGTAGACATTTTTGTTCGAAATATAACCTGATTAATTATTCATTAATGTAATATTGGCGAGTTAAAATGCTAGTTGGAACTTCTAATTATTGAACATTACGGAAGTTGGCTCTGGTATGGAAACAGCTAGAGTAAAATATACGAAGTTCAAGAATGTAACTATTACGTTGAAACTATACCAAATAATAAACACAGTGAAAATGTAAATGATGCTAATGAGTGATGGAAGAAGTTTGCGTATTTGTTTATATATTACTGAGCCAAAATCATGCGTACAGACAATAATGAAGTATTGCATGCATATTGAATAGCTGTACAACTGCGGTGTAAGAGGAATTGTGTGTGGTACGTTTAGTAAGTTACTTATCGAAAATAAACAATGAGTGAGAATGGGATGGGTGAAAGAGGACATGGCGTTTCACAGGGATTTGCATTATTTGTAAAACTATTTTAAAAATTTTTTTAAACTACTTATGATTTTAAAATACTTTGTGGGACGGTGCACTTGATCCTATGTGCTGTGCGGATGACTAGTGGAGACACATCGGAATGGAGTTCAAGTTTTCGTGCAAAACTTGACTAATTCGGACTCAAAAATAACCGGACATCCAATTTGAAAAAAAGTTTTACTATTTTTCAGTGTATATTCTAAACAAGAATACTATAAAGACATTAAGTACTTGCGAGTTTTATTGGATAAAATACTATTGTAATAATATATTGAATGACATATATTATACTTAATAAAAACATGTAGCTGGAAATTAAAAAATGTGTTGAAATAATTACATTTAATAAAAATACAAGCAGTGGTATCTTTTTACAAGTTTTAATATTTTGTATCAATGCAAGAAATAAGATTGTGAATTTGTAGATTTTGAAAGATATTAACAGGACATTGTCTCTTAAGATTAATATTATAAAAAGAAGAAAAATGATACATGGAGGAACATATACATTCAACAATACTGTCATATACTCTTAAAGCAACAGTTTTTTTAATGGCATTTATAGTTTAATAACTACTTATCTAAATAAGTTTAATAAGTTTGATCATTTATTATTTATTAAAACAGATACGGAAAAAACTGGTCATTCATACTTAGTGAATTATAACAAAGTAAAGGGATTTTATATTTTATTGTTATTGTGCTGGTTATTGTTTGGTTTTTTATTGATTGATTATGCAAACAATTTGTAATTAGGTGAAAAGGAGTTTTTTGGTTCAAAGTCAGAGGTCTCAGTATAAATACACCAGATCCAAAAAGTTCATATTTTAAACTAACTCATCTCGCCTTTTATAAATTTGAAATAACGTACATTTAATTCAATTAATTAATTAATACAATTAATTATATATTGTAATACGTACATTAAGTTAAATTAATTGCTTAAAGTACTTATTAAAGTTTATGCATATCAATCAACGAAGAAGGTGCGTACTCCTAACCATGCTTTGGCTAGTAATAGATTCGTAAAATAGAAAAGGCAAAGTTTAAAATAAGTATATTTTGTAAAGACTATCTGAAGTTTCGTAATTTAAATTTTTATTATATTTTTACAATATTAAAGTATGAGTGAATTAGTCTCAGATTTTGTGTACTGTTTGAAAGTATAACCTTGCATTTGAGACTTCTATTCATTCAAGCAAAAGTCAAGTAATAAGTTTCTTCTTAAGTTTTTTTATAGTTTATGTTGCTACCATAGTCTTTGCTATGAAATCGAAAAACTGATTTTTTTCAAACTACTTAATGTTTTTCGGTGATAAAATTATTCATATAATTTGAAAAAAAAAAAATCATAAGCTAAATAACAATTCAACCTTTTAATATCACACAAAGTTTTACACGGTCAAATTAAAAGGCCGAAAAACAACACGAGTCCTTAGTGTTGTTTTAACAGAGGCTTGATTTTTACAGAGAAGTGTTTCACCTTCAAAGCTCTGTAAAGCGAAGATCATTATTCACCCAGCATTGTCCGCACAGAAAGTGGAAGATAATCAAAAGAAGTGAACACTGTGTTTAGAAATACATGTAAATAAGTTGAGGTTGCAACATAACAGCAGTCGTTTGCGATTGTCCCACATTAACTATTGCCCTCGGCTTTGTCTCATTACCTCATCATAGGACTCTCTTGCAATTCGAGCACATTTGCTGTGCCCTCAATGTTGCCCCATTGCTACCTCACAGGTTCCGTTTGCGATTGTAGCATAAAAACAAATACCTTCAGTTCTGTCTCATTACTACAACATAGGAGTCACTTGCGGTTGTTTTAAGCAACCACTTCCCTCAGTTTGGTCTCATTACTACAAAATATGAGTCGCATGAGGTTGTAGCACACAACCACTTCCCACAGTTTTATCTCATTACTACAAAATATGAGTCGCATGCGGTTGTAGCACACAACCACTTCCCACAGCTTTATCTCATTACTACAAAAATGAGTCGCATGAGGTTGTAGCACACAACCACTTCCCACAGTTTTGTCTCATTACTACAAAATATGAGTCGCGTGAGGTTGTAGCACACAACCACTTCACTCAGTTTTATCTCATTACTACAAAATATGAGTCGCATGAGGTTGTAGCACACAACCACTTCCCACAGTATTTTCTCATTACTACAAAATATGAGTCGCATGAGGTTGTAGCACACAAGCACTTCACTCAGTTTTGTCTCATTACTACAGCACAGTAGTTGATTACAAATGCATACGCGTCTGTTACCGCCAGTATCGTGTCATTACTACACCTGTTCTTATCACCTGCTTATCTCTGGATGTAGATAAATATAGATAATAGATTATTCTTTGGATAATCTGTCTGTGTAAGGACAGATTCAAGACATGTACTAACGTCTGTTTCAGTGTTACGTCTGTGTTACGTGTAACTCTGGTGTAACTTACTTAGACTCGAAGCCAGCTGCAGTAAACAATCAGATAACATAGTTCTTCTGTGGGAATAGCAATTGTGACACGAAGTCTCTGCTGACGTACCACATTCCACTCCTACAAGTTTCCTGAAGAAATGGTCCCAAATAATGAGTGACTTTTGATTATTTATATTATTCTTCAACATATCGTCGGATACGCAAATACCATAAACTGTTCTTCCTTTACAGCAAATTTAATTAGAACTAATACAAATCTTTCTATAACAATCACTCTAGTGATAGAGCATACGAATTATTATAAACATTTTTTAACTAATCATGATCCACAGACGCTAAAGCCAAACGCAGATATTAGGAAACATAAGTTGTATATATGTAGTATTCCTTTAATAAGCTCGTTGGCATCGTAATTTATAGGCTGATTTTACATACAAAATCGACCTATTGCTATTATTGTTATTGCAACCATTGTGAAAAATTTCAATGGAACATTTTTCAATCGGAAAAAATAAACGCTGAAACAAATTGAAACTTGGTGCAAAAATTTTTTTTATAAATATTTCGGCTAAGTTCATGGCTAGATTGTCATTCTGTATCGTTTACATTCAGTAAAATAAATCACAACTCCGACATTTATTGGTCTAGACACAAATGGGTTTAAACAAATATTCAGTACGAAACCTGTATTACTAAAATAAACCAAATTAATAGCTTAGATGTCACATCAACCTACTTCTTCCAACTGAGCCGAAAGGACTATAGACAAAAATCATTTCAGGAACTAGAAATAAAGTCAAACAACTTACGCCATTAACAATTGCAATACCTCATAATTTTATAATAAAACTCATTCTTTAGCCTCGTTGAGTGATTTAATTCCAAATTTTATTTTCGTATGAAAATGTATATCTCGTATATTTTTCGAGGCGGCTAACGTACAACGATTTTATACATGAAAAACAGTATTTTTACGAGAGACAGTGTTGAATGTGTTAATTCTTAAATAACTACAATTAAACCTGGCACAATTGCATTTAATATAACGTAAACGAGTTATTAAGCAATATCCATGTAATTAAATAACAGTTAATAAACGGATGGGGTTATTTTCCAAATAGACTATTAAGGGATTTTAATATCTAGATTATAACTCCCTATTAATAAAAACAATAGCAGTCTGTAGTGTCGACCTTAACGTTTTTGTCGCAATAAAAATGTTAAATGTCAAAAACCTCTGCAACCTCATTTTTAGTTGAAAAATTATGGGAGAGAACTAATTTCAAAGATATATTTATACTATTAATGTCTTTAAAATGAGACAATCTCACATTGTTCAACTATCAAAAATAAGAGTATAAAAGTGAGTTAATTTAAATATTCCTCTTAAGAAAAAACTCTTTCAATACTTTCACTACAGGCGACAGTAAACGTTTTGAAGGTCAATTCCTTGTTTAAAACTATATCTAAAATCGTGTTCAGTTTCACTATAACATTTTTGAAAATAGTACATTAGTGTTCCACCCGTTACACAGATTTAATAGCAACAAACTTTCTCAAATTAGATAATTAAGGCATCTTTAATTAAGTTGAGAGATGGCAGCCACACATGAAATTCACCTTTCTACACAGTCGTGCCGGAAAGAATATTCTTGTTGAAATGTACAACTGAGGATATGAAATATGCACTGCCTCGTAAATGACAACTAACGATTGAATCGTTCCCGGTCTGAAGAACATCGCCTCGTCAAGTGCTCAGCATGCGGACAATTCAATCAGCGCCTCGCAAACGATCCTTAAATACATCCAGAGATTTAAAATAATTAATTTATCTCGTTCATGACACGTATAATGCTGGTTTATTATTACAACCTTTTGTTCCACGTTCACTTCACAAAGATCAAATATACACCAATGCTTTCATAAATTTTACACTTAAACGAGTTTACATACCATGATTACACACTAGGTTCTGTTTGAATAGAATAATTGAATTGCATTATCGTACCGAAAGGAAAGCCTCACAGTCGTGTCATATAGAAGACACGCGAATATAAAAGTGCTTAAATGTTTATTTAACTAAAGTTCAAATACTAGTAATTAATCATATCTTTGATGGCGAAGGAAACAGGATTTTCCGGACATTTGCCAATACCTCTCGAGATCTACAATCTGATCTCTTCTTCAGGTAAATCAGAGATCAGATTTCAATTCTCGAAACGTAGTGTTACTGATTTTTTGTTTCACTGAACGATGGCAAATGACCGGAAAAAACAAATTTCCTTCACAATACTTCCATCGTCAAAAATAAACTTCAAACAAAGAATCTTTGATGGATTGTGTGTACTCCGAATTATAAAATGTTTCAACATATAATTGCCTACAAAGCGAGTTATTTTTAATCTAAATATATAAAAATGAACGTATGTGTGTTTGTCCTTTATGGAATCGCAAAATATTAGACAGACCATTATGAAAATTTGTATGTATACGTATTTTTCCACGGAGAATGTTTATAAGCTATGCCCATTGATGTAACTCACCACCAAGCTGCGCTGCAAAAGATACAAGGTTTAAACGCGCCTGCACACTATAAACTGCAATTACGAGGCAGTTACGTATATTACATAGCCAAACACTATTTGAAGGCGCTAAGTTATTATGTATATTTGTCTTTAAGATACATTTCTGATTGAACTTCAAGTTTGAGTGTTAGACCACTTTATAATAAAGTAGTACATGTACGTGCACAATGGCTATAAACATAAACAGATTTTCTTGATCGTGGCAACAAGACAAACACTACATCGGCGTTGTAAATATAGTTCAATTCAACCAGAAGTTCACATACACGGGCAAAGTTTAAGAAAAGCGTGCAAAGTCACGGGAAACAGCTAGTTTAAAAATATGACACACCTTTTTATATGCAAAACCGTGTATTATGCTCAAACTTTAAATGAATTGGTGCCGTTCAACCTGTGTTTAGCATGTTTGAAATATCTCAATATATGTGCACTATTTCACAATTCCAGCGCACAAAGTGGAGACACGCGGCTGTGACAAAGTGTCGGAGGTCACACTACGCGGCGCGATTTCTGGCCTCAAACGGCGGCAATAAAATACAGCGAACGCTATTAGTTTGAAAGCGAGCCTGGAAACAAATTAGTCCACTTACTACGATTTGAAACCCGTCCAAGGGAACTGGCAGCGTTCATGTGTGCACGGCTCCGCGCTTTGTCTTGGTGCAGGCGGACAAAAGGCACAGTCATGGGTGAAAAGAAAGCGTTGCTCTACGCTCCCGGCTTTGTGGTATTTGCGTTTGCGTGGCAATTAAGGCACCGGAACAGTGGCTGACTAAATGTGCACAAACCTTTGTGTTGTGAGTCGTGTCTTGTCGGCTGACGACTTACCCCTGTACCAGACTTGCGATCGTTTGAAAATGCTTGGGTATTGAAGCAGCATTACTGTCTAGCCAGATGTCCCACAGTTCCGTGATACAACAAGGCAGCATTAGTGTTTGACTAACTGCACAAACCTATGTGGCGAGTCGCGAGTCATGTCTTATCAGCTGACGGCATACCTCTGCACCCGACTTGCGATCGTTTGAAAATGCTTGGGCACTGAAGCAGCATTACTGTCTAGCCAGATGTGCCACAGTGCCGTGATACAACAAGGCAGCATTAGTGTTTGACTAAATTTGCACAAACCTTTGTGTTGTGAGTCGTGTCTTGTCGGCTGACGACTTACCCCTGCACCCGACTTGCGATCGTTTGAAAATGCTTGGGTATTGAAGCAGCATTACTGTCTAGTCAGATGTGCCACAGTGTCGTGATAAATAAAGGCAGCATTAGTGCCTGACTGAATGTGCAGAAACCTTTGTGATGAATCATATCTTGTCAGCTGACGACTTATCCATGCACCCCAACATTTGAAAATGCTTGGGCATTGAAACAGCATTACTGGCTAGCCACATGTGCAAAATGCCTGCATTAGAGCCTGACAACATTTGTATAGCAGTAGCGCGAATTGCCGAGCCTGTATTGAGGACACAGGACGTCAGTAGAACAGAGGAAGTACGTATACTAGTGATTAACACGTAGCCTGGTGCGGTGTCCTCATGGAGGCGGTGGCGGAAGTCTCTGTACTCATTAGCCGCCGCCGAGTTTAGAGCCGCAGGGAAGGTGTTAAGGGTCAGCTGGTGAGACGACCTTGAGTTGTACCTCATAAGAATGATGTTACACATGATAAACACTGTAACGTCCTCATTTTAAACTATACAAATTGTACATATATGATTATGAGCAGCTAACCACTTTAGAGGTTTCTTGTAATGTGTATTCTTATTGTATAGTTTATGTATAATTATGCGATTTAACGTAAAGATTTGAAGTTTTTATATAGTAATCAATAATGTAAAAAAAGGAAATAACGTCTGAACTGGTATTAGTGAGATATTTAACGGAAGACATTTGTTAAAATCCTACGACCAAACTTAATAAGATAAGTGTCGAGGTTTAACATTGTTTTTACGCCTATGCAAGAAGTCATTTTTTGTCATAAAGTTATAAGAGTTTAAAGAGAGTTTAAGACACGATTATTAAGTACCTGAACGTATTCGGGTTATCATACACATTAAATGTTTAAACTATGAACGACAGTTTTACTTTTTTAAATAATTTAATAAATATACGGAATAGATAGAAAATAGTATTGATATACATTTTTACTTAACTCAGTGACTCGACGTCTATAACGTTAAGATCGACGAACTTATTATTTGTTAGTATGATTCACACACATCTGTTTAAGTGCTATGATAATGGTTGTATTAATATCTATTTACATCAACTTCTTTTCCTGCAGACAGAGATAATGTGGCGAAGATCTCTTAAGATCTCTTTAGTAAATGGTTTTGCGAATAAAGAATTTATGATAAAAAGATTTTAAATACTTGAAGCATTTTATACAGAAAAAGAGATTTCTACGACCAAGAAATTTAGACGACACTGAAAAAGAGTGAATATGAGTAAATATATCAAATGTAAGGCGCCTTCAATCAACAATCCGCCAAATGGATACAGAAAGCACTACACACTGCGTGTATTAGAAGTGCTAACACCCAATCTTGTGCTATTGACTACAATTTCTACTTCAAATCCAAACCTATTATATAGTGATACTGTACTATTCAAAGACAAATATTAAATTGGAAAATAAACAAAATTGTTTTACTTAACAATTATAAATGTTAAGATTTGTATTTGGCATTAATTAAAAAGTGTATAATTGCACTGCTAAAACAATATAGTCGTGTAATTAAATTACACTAATTAGTTTAATTTGAAATAAAAACATGTTTAACTACACACAACATTTTTATTACGATGTAAACACTTTTGAACAATGCATTTTAGTTACATAGATAATTTAATTTTCAGAACTACAATGAGAGTACCACAGTATTTATGTAAGTATATTTATATTACTTATTTATTTATATAAGTTTATTTATAATTGTATCTACCTTCTCTATTTTTTAAATTTTTTTTTTATTTAATACTCACCGAAATAACAGGGATCTCTTCGCACATTAGCCATAGTTCAGTGATACACAGAATAATTATTAGAAATAATTATTAATTCTAGATGTCGAGATCTGCAAATAAACACTTTTCTCTTGACCCTTCACCTGCGACACTACACGCGGCATAAATACATTAAAACCTGAACCCAAACAGACCATGCAGCTCCTCAGAAAATCCGTTTCTCAAGGCAGCTGCCGAGAAGTGAGATCTCCGCACTACGAGGCTAAGACTCTGCCCTTATCTTGGCCTATACGACGCGAGGGTGTATGAGGTTACCGACCTCATTGATGTTTTGTCATATTTTTAATATGAGAAATGACCTATAAGTCTATGATTAATAATAAGGGCGTAAAAGTGACTTATGTTTGGGATAAATTAAGATGGTCGCCGGTACATCCGGATATTTAACACAATCATGGCGATCAACCCAGAACGCTTGAACCAGACCCCTTGGACATTTCTCAAGTACGGGACACACTTCCTTGAGAACCGTACTGCCTATATGCAGCGGAAAGCAGGCTGATGACAGAAGACGTTTCTAAGCAAGTCGTTACAGACTTGGACACGAAATATAAGACTGATTGGAGAGCGTCAACGAAGCCTATCAGTCGAGGTGTTAAAACAGTTTTTTTGTCTGCCTGCACGCTATGGAAGCCATATGAGACTTTAACATTGGCCTACTAACACATGTGGTTTAATCACTCCAACACATCCAACATAATGTCATTACAACAAAGTGAAATTATTGAACACTGCTATTAAAACCTAATTAATTAATGTGAATCTACCATGTGGCAAGAATCTCGAGAAAAAACACACAATAATGAGTTATACGATGGTGCATGTCCAAGAATATGGCTGACCGTCTTTGAATTCTGTCATTCAGCAGGCTGACACAATTTCTCTTCTGCCTGCTGGTGGTATGTAAATACTCCTTTTCTGTAACATTTTATGTCTCTTTATCTGTCTACAAGACATCTCGAGGATTAAATGAGAAGTTGAAATGTTCAATACAATCTGATGGGATCATGTTAGTGGTATGGCGTACTCCTACCTTGTATCCTAATGGGAGGAGTCAAGCTGGGTCTTACTCTATTAGTTGTAACAAGAGTTATGTAGAAAGAGGGGCAAATTACTTTTTTTATCTCGCCAAAAGTTTTTTACTTCTCTCTTCATAAAACTTTTTGATTTTATCTGCACTTGTATTTCTAGTTTTATATGATTTAATATTGACTATTGGAGATAGACAGGAGGGTACGCTCTCAAATTATTTTAAATATTGCTTAGTTGCTCACGGTTCATTGAAAATTCAAAATTAAAATTGCCCTTCAATAAAATAATCTTGATCCAATATTTCAAAAATGTCGTATCAATCCATCAATTGATTATTTGGCCACCTATTTTCCGAGTGGTATGGCGTACTCCTACCTTGTACCCTAATGGGAGGAGTCAGGCTGGGTCTTACTCTAGTAGTTGCAACAAGAGTTATGTAGAAAGAAGGGCAAATTACTTTTTTTATCTCGCCAAATAAAAGTTTTTTACTTCTCTCTCCGTAAAACTTTTTGATTTTATCTGCACTTGTATTTCTAGTTTTATATGATATAATATTGACTATTGGAGATAGACAGGAGGATACGCTCTCAAATTATTTTAAATATTGCTTAGTTGCTCACAGTTCATTGGAAAATTCAAAATTAAAATTGGCCTTCAATAAAATAATCTTGATCCCAATATTTCAAAAATTTCGTATCAATCCATCAATTGGTTATTGGGCCACCTATTTTCCGAAAACTTATTCAAGAAAGGCCTTAAAAAATTTAAATTAAAATTCTGCACTTATAGACTTAAAATTAAAACTCGAACTACAACTAAACTTTCTTATAAAACTTAAATAAAAATAAAATATTTATAAATTTAATTCAAAACAAATCAAAATATTCTCTCTTATAATAGAACCTAAGGAAAACTTAAATTAAAACTTCGTTGACTCTTCTTTGTGCCACGTGTTCAACTTCCTGTTACTGTTGGCACAGATTCAAAGTAAAAACAGTAATTAAACTATATTACTTCCAAAAATATTGACTTCAAACCTAGAGATCTATATTTATTAATTTATTGTGACTGTTGAAAATTAAATATCTATTGCAAACAACCTTAAAATAATATCTAAATTGAAAACTTCACTTGAACAAATCTGGCATGAACAGGTAATATCTTGCAATATTGCGTTAGTAATTTAGTTAAGCTTCATATTTCTGTTATCCAATAGTATTCATATAATACGTGTAAAATACCTAATTAGTTGACAATACTTTCACCTACGAAAATAGTAATTCGAATAAAGTGTTGACTTACGCAAAATCACACACAGAACGGGTTTTGGTCACTAAAAAAGTAAACATAAAAGAATAATACGCCAAAGATTGAAAAAGCCGCAAAAATCGAGAGTCACAGTCTTAAATACCGCCCCTTCCCTAACCTACATTACCTCATAATCGAAGCCCCTGATTAGTCAATGATAAGGCTAAATAAATTAACTGTCAATTCTTTTACCCTATTAAAATCAGTTATCGTAGACAACTTCCAGAGAAACTGATACCATTCGCTCCTTCATGGATGCGTTCTTGAAAAATAACATTTTTTGCTTATTAAATTTATAAAATAAAATATAAATATGCTTCAGTAGTGTACTAACTAACTTATGTAACTTGAAATGTCCATCCACTCTGGTTTATTTGCCAGAATAGCAATCATATTAATGGGCGACAAAAGTAAGTATCCATTCCGCTGCATCATAACAGACAAGCGAACTCAGCGAGAGATAAAACGTTGCTGATGATTCCAGCGCTCTAGACTATAGATGTACACGTTTACAGATCACAACATTGTTTGTCACGAGCTTAGATGGGAATAAAACAAATAACCGGCCAAAACGATATCATACATACATATATCAAAGTTCAATTTCGATTATGCGATATCAAAGGTATCGGAAGTCAATTGAAATAGCGCATATGAAATCGAGGTTTAGATAATCAACAAGGATATGATTACAATGCCCCTAGTCTGGAACTGACTCAGGTGGTACAATATAATATATTGTTCCGTTCTCTTCCTTTGTTCTGCAATACATCTAAACTATATCGTATTGTTGTATTGTACTAGAACATAATGTAATTCACCATTCTGCTGAATGCATATATTGTTTAAAAAAATATAGCCATTTTTCTTTCTATTCTTGAATTGATATCATTGAAACGAAGCGAAATGAAAAATGCCTTTATTAAAGAGGCGGAGTTAGGGCTGTAAAGCTATATCTACCACTCAACCTCATATCATATACAGTAAATTTACAATAATTGAATACAGAGAGACATGCAAACTGTTAACATACGGTACTTATACTTTTTGATAAAATGTAAAAACATTGCTTCACATAAAATAACTCATGAACTTAAACTAATTGTAATATTTTACTGCCATTGTTACATTATTATGTTAAATTTACGTTATGAAAATATTCGTCATTATATATTTGCATTGTAAATAAATATTTACGTTAAAAATAACACAACACTTTGCATATTTTTGACAACAATGCATATGTTTTTTAAAGACGGATCTCTATACTAAAATAAAACCCTCCAGTAAGATGTAAGACGTTTAATTACTGAGTAAAAAGAGAAACGGGGTGAGGCGAAAATACTGGGAATCAGGGCAGGGTAATGGCTGGCGCAAGAACGTATAAAAGAGCTCGGGAGTATAGTAGAGCTGTAGGGATGGAAAAGAATTCCATTCGTGTTTGCAAAAAAGTAACACAATCATTTTGCATTCTCAAAGTTTTTTGCAAATTTATTCTTCAATACGCAATCTCCTTCTGTATTACCTGAAATACATTACAATAAATGACTATATTGTTTAAATTTTATAATTTTTTCAAACAAGGTTAAACTCAGCTGATATTATTCTTAATGAATCTTGACTTTTGCCTTTTAAGAATAATGTCAAACATTAGTGACTTTAATAGACTTAAAGACGCTAATAAATATTTGTTCTATATTTTTATTGGTTAATCAGA
The DNA here is from genome assembly GCF_021130785.1 of Homalodisca vitripennis. Classification (NCBI taxonomy): domain Eukaryota; kingdom Metazoa; phylum Arthropoda; class Insecta; order Hemiptera; family Cicadellidae; genus Homalodisca; species Homalodisca vitripennis. The sequence goes on from NC_060211.1 coordinate 163,852,353, forward strand.
AATAGGATAAACCAAGTCTAACAAAAAAGTACTAAATTATGATTGGATGCATACTAATCGCATAAATAAAATGAGATAGGTCTATCTAGAACCATTTACAACCTTCCATTACTACACGATCAATAATAATAAATGTAATACGTGTGTAACATTATTCTTATCTAAAAATACTCAAGATCCTTTCACTGCAGCCGGGTCTTAACCTAATGCCTGAAGTGTGAATTTTGAGTTAAGCTTCCTGAAATTTGACGCTGTAACATACTTGACTCCTGGATTCTGGAATCGCGTTCGTCTGAAAAGGTCCAAATAAATTCGGCGTTCTGGATTTCCATATATTATACAATATTTTTTCGTGTAAGTGTCTCGAAATGATATTAAAGAGTTCATTTTGAGATTCTTCGTTGCCAACTGTTTATCGCCATTCTTAAGTCTTGACGAGTTCAAAATGGCAGTAACCTCATGCTACTGTATAGAGGAAGAACCGGGAAGTCCCCTGCGGGTGAAAAACCCCCTACCGGCGGATCCTACTTTAATAACACTATTATTAATGAATTGACAACCACATTATCTTACAACAATGAAGCTGAGGATCCTGAAGAGAAACCCCATTAACTTATTGGAGGAAATTAACGGGCTAACAACAATGGAGGTGCCCACAGCCGTGGTCTGTCGAAACACTTAACAAGCCCGGCCCGGCCCGCTTGCTTACTCGCCCTTAATTTAAACTTGGGCTTTAGAGAGAAGATGGAGGTTTCTATGTTTCGGGTCTCCTGTTCATTTAAGTGGGATTTTCATAAAATATTATGTTATTTATAAAAACTAAAATTAGTATTTAGTATACAGTTTTAGTAATTTACACACTTAATTACATCTGTAATTATATCTGTTACAAACTGTGATAAATCGCTAAATAATTGAAAATATATATTACCGAATTGTTGTCGAATTTGGTAAAAATATAAAAATTAAAATAAATAATAATTATTTTTATTTTATACCACTTATAGCTCGCATAATATTTGTCAATACAGATACCAAAGCAAACAGTCTTCACTTATTGAAAAAAATCAAAATAGTTTAATTTTGTTTACGTTATCTTAGTTTTATTTTTGTTTTTCTCTAAAAAAAAACTAAAATGACGTATTTAGTATACAATAATAATAATTTAAACACTTGTTTAAAATAAACAAAATCTTATTTGTAAAATTTATTTTTGCATCCGTTAAAACTGTAATAAATCGGTAAATAATTGAAAATACCAAATTGTTGTCGGATCTGATAAAAACTATTAAATTTTTTGTAACGTGTAAATGTTAATATTAGCGTAATAGAATACAATTTTAAACCACTCATAACTCGCAACATATCTGTCAATAAAGATACAAAAGCAAACATTCTTCACTTATTAACAAAAAAATCAAGCTGGTTGCAATTTTGTGTCCTTACCTTATGCTTTATTTTTTTGTTTACTTTAAATAATAGAATTTGTACAAGTGGAAACATGTACTAACATGTATTTTTAGTTAAAAATTACAAATATTTAAAAAGTTAAATGCAGATAATATATAAGAGTTGTTCAACTGTAATAACTCAATTATACCTCAAATTCAACTTCAATTTTAAACTCGAATGGTTAAATAAAGGAACATACTCAGTGAACTACTGCAACGCCTTTGTAGAAAGAAGTTATTATACAGCAAATTATTGCATACGTTGAGCAATAAGCTCAAAGCCAAGTTTTTAAGTTTTCAAGCGAGCTTTAAGGAGCAACTGGGGTGTGTTTTACAGGTTCAGAGCATTGCTAACTCAGGCTATAAGTCAGGTGAATTATTGGTGTAGCTTGCCAATTCACTTAATTTAACAGTGTTCTGCCATTGTTTGCCATCCTGCAGGAACAACATTTTAAAGGAAGATCCTGAAGGTCATCTTGATTTTAACTCCTTAAGAACAATGTTAACACGCCTCTACGAGGTATTACAGTGATAGAATTAAAGGGTATGTCTCATGTTATAAGATATGATTAGTACGATATGTTTCCAAATGCTATTGAGTTTTCGAATTTTTTACTAATTAGACAACAAATTAAACTTGTATGTAGTTCACCTTTTAAGTACTTAAAAAGTATACAATTTATCGTTGTAAACAAACTTAAAATAGTTAGGATGCATATTATTTTACATCTTACAAATACGACATCACCTATAATTCTTCAACAAACATGATGGTGTAAAATGTTTAAAGTGAAAAATGTTCTGTCGGGCACAAAGCAAGATCATTTCACTAGGACCAGCCCTTTCAGTAGGAATATTACTAAGTTACAAGATCAGACTCAAGGAAAAGCAGATGAAGATAACAATGTTTTTTACATTCCTAATAATACAGTGTGTCCACAAAGTATGTCATGTTTGTACGGAACTTTATTTACAACAGTGTATACACCACAGAATGGGATTAATATTTGATTAAATAATACTTTAAATAGTTTCACGTCAGTTTATCTGAGCTGGACAAGAGCATCATGAATCGCCCTGCAGACGTCCAAGCGAACTTTGATCTCCGCTCATACTTTGATCAGGACTTTTGGGGTAACTGATTCGATGGCAGCTCTGATACGTTGATTTAAGCGTTCAATATACGAACGTTATGACGATGTAAATTTCTAGAAAAATGAAAGGTAGTCTCCTCACTAAAACAACAGGGTTTATAAATTTGTATCCTGTCCATTTTTATACAGACTAACAGCCAAGTCATACACCTTTAAAATGTCACCAGGCTTCATAGCATGCAGCAATTGATGTTCATAACCATTAAATTTAAGTATTTCCTTGAAACTTTGGCGAACTGTACACTTAAAGACATTCAACTCACGTCTACGTTACTGCACAGATTTTTAGGACTTATTTTAAGTTTTTATCTCCTTTTTAGCCTACCACTCCGCGTTTCCAGGTGCGTCTATCAGAGGGATTTTCAACAAACACTCCACGATACTCACGTTGCACTGAAAATCACAGAATTAGACATTGCTAGCCACGATATACACTGAACTTAGTTTTGACAGAAGTAGGCTTCTCAGATCTTTGTATGTATGTATCTATGTGTGAGCAATACAAAGCAATACAAGCAAACACAAAATGCAAATTTTAAAATACATAAATCGTTGAAGGACATTGCGTCCATTTTCTACTCTATCGTATTAATCATAAATCCATCCACTGAGAAAGCTAAGAACTTTGGGGTTTCTTCACATTAATCTAAAATAGTTCCAGTGGCAAGGAAATCGTTTAAACTATTCAATTAAATGCATGAAATGGTAGATACAATGCAATGCAGAGGAATTGCAGGCGAAGCCGCAAGGAGTGCTAGTTATGTATACATGAGATGAACCTTCACGGAACGGAAAGTTTTGTAATAAAGTTTAAATTATTGAAATTTAATTTTTTTAATGACATGTAACTTAATAAAATTACTATTTTAATTTATTTAAGAAAATTACATTTTTAAATTTTAAACTAATTTCCTTCGGTTACACAAGTAAATGGAAAAATCATAATATCCTCATCTTTATCTCGATTCTGATTACAAGAAATTCTCAAATGCTACATTAAATTCCTGAAATATTTCATGGAAGCTTAAAAATGTTTGTTTCAGTTTTTGCTTCGTTTCAGGAAAGGCACATTACAGGATTGTAACTGAAAAAGATAAAAATGAATAATTCCACCAAACGCCGACTGCACACCAGCAGTAAGCGGAATCACACATATGCCTATCGTACCGTATCCAACCAACACAATGCCGGAGGTAGTCTGAATGTAGAATACTGACATGCTACATGGTCCACGAGACTGAGTCTGTCACACTGAAATAGCCTACAGCGCCTGAATGAGGCACTTAAGGTAACCTTCCGTGATACCCGCCTAAGAAAAAACTGCTCAAAATTCGCGTCGAGCAGGATAAAAAGTAAGTTAAGTATATCCAGTATCTCGTGCCAGTATTGTATTACAGTCTCCCCTACCACGTTAAATAATTGCGTTTATGATTATAGTTGTAACTGCGAAGTAATATATCTAAAATGATTATAATAATACTATCGTCATCGTCACAATAACAGTGTTATTGATGCAAACATACTCTTAGTTTTGTTATAGATTTTACTTATTCCAAAATATTAAAATCTTATTGCACAACAAACTAAAACATTACGTGATATAAAACGGTAATTCTTTTACTTTTTACAATTATTTTACTGTGTTGAATTTTACGATATTATCTCAAAGTCGCAATAATACAATACTTTGGTAAAAAATAAAAAATAATTTGGTAACATTTTTCTTCTATTTGCTTCTAATAACTTACAAAACTGAAGGTAATATAAAAAAACTACTATATAGTGTAATAGGGTAGTATTGTTTGAACTATGATGAATTGAGTACATTTTAGTTTATTTTTATTGTGTTAATCCTTAATACCGGTTTAATGTTACATTTTATAGCTCAGTTTATAATAAACATTTTAATTTTTTTATCCTTCTGTACCTTAATGTTAGTGTTCCATAGAGCACTACGTTTCGAAAATGTTGAATCTAACGTCTTCTTCACGTGTCTAAAACCATAAGTAATAATGGTTGTACATACACAAAAATGTTAAACCAATAAATATGTGGTGATGAGTTCGTTCAAGTCACAGTTAACAATAGAACAACTTGTTAGCCCACTGGGTACAGAGTAATCAACCCTTAGATATATGCGTGGTTTGTGTATGTGGTTAACCGTGACGTAGGCGAGTTCACCACCACATATTGATTAGTTTTCAATTCTTGTGTACGCTTCCTGACGCTTTAAAGGTTTTGAACAATTTAAGTAGAAGATCCAATAATCCATACGCATTGTTCTATTTTGGAAACATTGGCGATGACAAATGTCCGTACGCTTGTGTCCTTTTAAACCACCGAACGTCATTTATACACTTTAAATAAAAAAGAAGATACGGTTCGAAAAAAGTGACACTCGTAGAAGAAAGTCCACAGCCAACTCAATTATGGAGGACGGAGAATGGAGCGCTTCAAGTTCAAGTCTTCAACAAAATAGATAATAAAAACCACCTCCGCAGAAGTTCAAGTGAGCCAATTTCCAATGTACACAGACTTGTAGGAAAGTTTCCTGGCATCCTCGGCCTCGGCCAAGATGACGTCTTAGTTCCGCCGATCTTACACGAGCTAAAGTTCCAGTGTACGGGTTGTCCGCTGTCATTTTTTAAGCGGGTCAACTTAGAATCATTTTGGAACCGTTTATGCCCTATTTTAGTAAGTTATAAGAATAGATGTATTTTATAAATACATTAAAATTTTCTTGGGTTTATCTCAAAACATGGAATTTCATGGTGGGTTTATTTTATAATTTAACTTCACATAAGTTTAATAATTATTTTATATGACATTTAAATTTACCTTGAATGTATGTAATGTTTGTATATTTCTTTCATACAATATGAGTTTGAGTGGTAGAGAGGACTTAATAGCCTTAACTCAGCGTCTTCAATAAAGACATGTTTCAATTAATTTCCTTCTTTAAGAACTAAACACCACTTTTATACAAAACAATATTGAACATTATTTATTTAAAGTTTATTATTCGCGGTGGGTGATTCGAAATTATAACCGATTTTCGGACATTTGCTGTCGTAAATATAAAATTATATTTACCTTGCATTATCTTCTGTTCTAAACTAAAGATTAATCGATAAATATTAATTAGTTTTTACTTCTAACCTATTAACCTTATAACGCTTTTAGACACCTGATGAAGATGATAAATTTCAATAATCGAAACGTAGTGTTGTATATTTTTGTAACATTAACGATGGAAAATCTCCAAAATCTGTTACAATTTTAGTAGTATACAGTTAAGTATACGTTATTAATTATAAATAAACATAAATACAAGAATTCCTGTATTTAAGAAAAGTCCAGTTAATATACAAACACGGTCACTCTTACTCAGCAGTACACAGCTGTATACAGGCCGTGCTGATCACGTGCTGATTAACAATCCTCACTAGGACCGAATATCCCTAAAATCAATATGGCCACCGAAACGTCGCCCTCATTAGTGCACAGAGTCTGTACCGCAAACCTAAACTTCCCATAGAAATCGCGCAGAACTTTCGCCCGAGCCCGATCCGAACCGAAACTCCATGTTCTGCGCAATATTATAACATTCAGAACTAGTCTAATGATTAATACAAAATAAAGTTTGCTACTTAAGCGAGGTTACAGTCAGTCACCCGTGGGTGTCTTTTATCCCCGGTTGTATGTTGTGTACCTCGGCATTCAGTAACATCACTGGAGCCGAGATTAAATTTGCACTTTATAAGCAAAAGACTTGTTATTGTTTTGAAATCGATGGAGAAATTTTCCGTGGGAAAGCACTCGTTGTTATCAGCGCTAGTTTTGGAGCAGGTCGAAATTATGTGGTTGTCGAAAGTGTTAAAAAATAAATGAAAATATTTCCCCAGATCATACTTTCCTTAGCTTGGGACATGTAATACCGAAATGTACGTAAATAAAGGTTAAATCTGCGTCAGATAAGAACATGGGCTTGAAAGGTTGACTTCAGTTTGCTTATCTACTTTTTTGACGGTGACCGGTTTTTTTTTTTTTTTTTTTTTTTTTTTTACTATTACTATTATTATTTAATTGTCTGGTAGTCGGTTTAGTGTGTGTCAAAAAGTATAACATACTAAAGAAATAAAGTTCCCTACTCATTGTATACGCTCGCATTTCAACCTTAACCAAAATTACCATAGTTGACTATCGATTTCTGTCTAATGGAAACATTCCTTTATCGATTTCAAGAAAATCCACTTTGTGTTCTTATACAACGCGAATTGGCTCTCGGATTCTAGATTATGAGGCCAATAAAGCCCATAGGGTTTTTAGATAGTGGATTATCGCCGTGATTGGCAAGCCTGGTGCGCAAGACACGAATTATATAACTATGGTCAAGAACTAGATTTAAGCATTCTAAATCCTAGATGTCCGTATGGCTACCATAAAATCCAACGTCTCTCTTAGATCTCACTGTTCTTGTATAATAGAGGCCTTTAAAGAGGTAAACAACTAGAGCTGTACTTCTAAATGTCTTCTTTATCATTCGGTAAATGTTAAGTTGTAAGGAAAACAAAGTCCAATATTCCCCTTTCTAAAGATATATTTGAAATTTAAACTCACAACGAGATTTAATTGACGACCGAAAAGAAATACAATCACACTTGGAAATAATAAATACTTATATTATGAAAAGTAACAAGTTGGATGGTACCTAAATAATGTTGACCCAGTTATATTTTGCATATACTCACATGAACGCTGTCTTCTATGAATATTTCATCTAAAATCTAAATATTAAGTAACTTGTATATATTCTGTGTGATTGAAGTCTTTGATATGATCCCGCATGCCGATATTATTCACATTGCAATTTTTAATTGTGCTTAACAATACACGGAATTCAGCATTAAGTACTATCAATAAGAAGAAAATATAATTATAAAATGTACAAAATAAAACTACATCGAGATACATTTTTTGGAAGCGTTTCTCTACTGTCAATTGCCGATGAACGCGTGCGACTTTATGTTTCCAGTCACGGTGTTAAAACTCTTGTTGGAGTTTATTCCCGCGTTTACAGTGCATTAATGTCATTTGCATCGTTTTTACCCATCTGAAAATATGTACTTTTCAATAGTGACCTTTCTTCCATTTATTCCATTGGCCTGCCATACATTACAAAAAGTTATAACATCCATTTAGGTACGACCTTGTGATTGGCTAAGCGTTATCGAAGAAAAAATATTCATTTCTGACTGTCTATCTTTTCTGTATGTCCCACGCAATTTTGAAAACGAAGTGACATATAGGTTTGAAGTTTTTCATGAAGCTTCATTTCTATATATGAAACATAAAGTTTGACGATGGTGCATTTTACATCATTAGATTTGCCTGAGTGTTAGTAAACATGTAAAATAGTACAAATATAGCCGAATGAAATGAGTTATACAATTATGCGTATTTATATAAAGCATAATATTGTACTTCGCAACATTTTATAAGTGTTAAAGCAACTGACTCTTACATTGCAAGAAACTTAAAATAAATATTCACATTATGGATGTACCGGTAGACAGATGATTGTAGGATCCATAAACAGTTTCAATACAGTTAAAAAACACTATTTACCAAGAAATATTTACACAATTTTATTTGAAATTTATTTACATCTTTTTCTATTTACAAATATGCTACTTACAATTTCACTCCCGTGAGATCGCAAATTGTCAGTCATTGTAACTACTACACACAATAGCTAAGCACGTAACAACTAACACTACTAATGTTTACAACCACAAAATAAAATAATGAAGAAGAATCCAGCATACAATAGTACGATTACACTAAAGCATAAAGAATGAACAACAAAAGATCGAGTCAGCTGATAATGTCACGTGACAATTACGAAATAAAAATGCATAGACCTCCAAAATAAAAATGATATTCATATTAATTATCTAAAAATATACCAGGGAATAAAAAAACATAAAACTTTAATCATTTGACGTCGTATTTATGTAAGAAAATAACGAATATCAAGGAGACTATATATTGCCGCCTGGCGCTTTTCACGTATGTCACCGACGGCAATACTATGTATATTTAAATCTTTTGATGCAATCTAAGCGACACATGGTTTGGTCTACTACCAGCATATATAAATTAAGTTTGTAACCAACTTGTTCTAATTCTTCAGAATTAGTAACACTCAATTAACCTGAACTGACAAACTTCAATGTTTTAAAACTATCAACATACGCCAATTCTATTGAACCAGTTACATTTATGTCTCTTTAGAGTGATTTAAAAAGTAACCGTTTCGCCAACTATTCATGGACCACCTTCGGGTTGGTACTGAACGAAACTGGTGTTATTAAGAACGGTGAAGATATGGACCACTCCGAATGCTCGACAGTAGCGCCGTGATGAGCGCCGAGTGGTGATCAAATTGAAGGAACAATTGTACCGTAACTGCCGGGTAATACACGGGGGAACCTAACCTCATTACGCGTTCTATTGGTGCACGCTGCCTGTCACCTCTCTGATAAAGTAAAAATGACAGCGTCAACTAAATCTCGTTCATCAAGGGCACTCCTGCCCGCCATCGTTCTGCTCGTATTTTCCCCTCATTACTCCGAGAAATTGCGTCTTTTACGCTGCACACTTGTACGGTCCTCAGGCCGGAGTTGTTCTTATATATTAAACATGGTTGTGTATAAGACAATTTCTGAAGGCCGAAGTTTTAATATTAGTTCCCAGTCTTTGACATCAGAAACATAATTAATTATGGAATGAAATAATTAACAACTCTATAATGCATTTGTGAGTACTAAATATATAAATCGCAGGAATTACAGAAATAATAAATAAAGCATGTCGAAAGAGAGGTAACCTCCAAGCCTTGACTGAGAGGTAACCAGTAACCTGCAAGCGTCAACCGAGAAGTAACCTCTAAGCCTTGACTGAGAGGTAACCTCCAAGCCTTGACTGAGAGGTAACCTCCAAGCCTTAACTGAGAGGTAACCTCCAAGCCTTAACTGAGAGGTAACCAGTAACCTGCAAGCCTCAACCGAGAAGTAACCTCTAAGCCTTGACTGAGAAGGTAACCTCCAAGCCTTGACTGAGAGGTAACCTCCAAGCCTTGACTGAGAGGTAACCTCCAAGCCTTAACTGAGAGGTAACCTCCAAGCCTTGACTGAGAGGTAACCAGTAACCTGCAAGTGTCAACCGAGAAGTAACCTCTAAGCCTTGACTGAGAGGTAACCTCCAAGCCTTGACTGAGAAGGTAACCAGTAACCTGCAAGCGTCAACCGAGAAGTAACCTCTAAGCCTTGACTGAGAGGTAACCTCCAAGCCTTGACTGAGAGGTAACCTCCAAGCCTTAACTGAGAGGTAACCTCCAAGCCTTGACTGAGAGGTAACCTCCAAGCCTTGACTGAGAGGTAACCTCCAAGCCTTGACAAAACCTGCAAGTGTCCAACTTAACTGAGAAGTAACCTCCAAGCCTTAACTGAGAGGTAACCTCCAAGCCTTGACTGAGAGGTAACCAGTAACCTGCAAGTGTCTACCGAGAAGTAACCTCTAAACCTTGACTGAAAGGTAACCTCCAAGCCTTGACGGAGAGATAACCTCCAAGCCTTGCTTGAAAGGTAACCAGTAACCTGCAAGCGTCAACCGAGAAGTAACCTCCAAGCCTCGACAGAGACAATAACAAGACCGTTTACAAGGTTACGGAAGTTACATGAGAGAATTACCTGTAATTTACTACCAGAAAGTAAGTTAATACCAAATAAAAAGCATTTAATGAGAAATCTTACTTAAAAAACGGTTTAATTAACAAGTACAATAAATTAAAATTGACGTTTTGTCAAAAACTATTTATGAGTCTTACTGAAATAAGTAGAAAGCTGGGGTTCTCGCAAACAAGTTGTAGATGAAACAAATTTGTGAAAATTGGTTTTTACGTGTGTAAAATTAGAAAAGTATGGACAGTAAAACAGATTATCATTTGGTATGATATTTTTAAACTTCTTGGCTTTTTACCTACCATTTAAAACTTCCAAAATGACGCTCGATGAGGCATTTCTTATATCGATTTCACAAAAAGTAGGATGTGTTCTTATCCAATGGGAATTGGATCTCACCTCATTAATTAATTAATCTAATAAACTCATTTTATGGTCCAACTCCAAATAGTGCTTACATAGTATAGTGTTTATATGCAAATAGTACTACACTGATTACAATGTTACACTTGTATAACTAATTCACTGTGAGCAAATTATCCAATTGGTAGCTCCTTAGCCCATTCCCAAATATTTCTTGTAAGAAATTGTTAGTGGAAAAACAGCAAATATTAAAAAAAGGAAATTCAAATGTTTATGCAAATATGAGCATGTAAAAAGGTCATATTAAATTTACAAACAATTATTATTACATAGGACTAAGAACAATAAAATTGTTAATAAAGTACTGTCAGTATACATGAAATTGACAATAATCCAATTCTAAACCTGATACTACTGTAAACCATGATGCATGATATACGATTCGGTATTGTTTTTATACAATCACAATTAAAATTTACGTTTTTTGATTTTTGAAAAAGTCAGTTTTTTGCTTGAGCCTAGTGAATAAATCGGTTGGGCAAGCTGGAAAAGTATAATTTTGCCCTAGAAGGAGTTATCAAAGTCCGTAAGATAACTCATAACTCATGGTAACCGAATTCAACCGAAAGAAGAGACTCCGTTCATATGAAAACGAAATCGATAACAACGTAAATAGAACGTCATCCTCGAAGTGAAGCTGATAAACTATAACTGATAATTTCATCCCCAAGGAAGTTATCACAGTACTGCAAGATAACTTATAAGTCGAGATAGCCAAATCCAAATCCAACCGAAAGAAGACACTTCACCACATTCATGGGAAAACGAAATCGATAATAACGTAAGTAGGACGTCATCCTCGGGGTCAAGCTGATAAAAAATGCATCAAGTCACAAGAGGGATAATTTTAGCCACCTCCCCCCTCCCCCACGTCCACTTGCGGCGTACAGCTGAGCTATTCAACCGCTGATGGTGCTCATGAATAGAGGATTCTCGGCAACAAAATTCAATCGTACACAGCTGCCGGCCCTGGCATCCCACGCATCCAACACGTGTTTCCGCTCAAACCGCGGGACGTAACTTACTAACAAACCGTAAGAGCGTGAATGAATGAAAGAATGGAAAATGAACAATGAACGAAGTAATTATGCCTCGATATGAATCAAACAAAACTCCGCTCTTCGCGGTAAATGAGGACACTGTAGTCCGTGCATTAACAAAACATTAGGCCCCAAGCTACACACTGTTCTGCCACGCCGCGCCTGCTGAACGTTACATACGTAAACAACCAACACAAACATTGTCATCTAAATAAACCACACCTGCCACGAGCGCCTTCCTATCGGTGGCGGTGATGATACAGCGACTTCCTCCTTTTCCCCGGTAAGATAAGAATCTTCCATGATTATACTCATTTCAATTCGCCGCAGATAACATAAGAATCTTACACGATTATCCTCATTTCAATTCCCGATAAGAACTTTCCACGATTAGCCTCATTTCAATTCCCGTATAAGATAAGAATCTTCCACGATTGTCCTAATTGCAATTCCCCGATAAGATAGGAATCTTCCACGATTATCCTCATTTTTTGATGTCACAAAAGTCTTTTACCTTACTAAATTGAAATTCAAACAGGGTAACAAATTCAATTGTAGTGTATTCAACAAGATTCGCAACATCTTATAATATTGTAACTACCACGTAAAAAAGCGTTGGACTAGGGAGAATGGAAGAAAATTTACATTAAAACTATTGATTTAGTTGGTGTACAAAACTACAGAAAGGTGGTAAACGTAAATGTGAAAATAAATTATTACAAAAATGATACATTTACTAAAATAAACATGAAATATTTGCACGGTTTGTCATAACACTATTTTAACGATTCCTATAACGGACTGGAAGTGGAAATACCAGTATTAGAGAAGCTATTTATAGCGTTTTTATTGCTGGATAATAATGGAATATTTAGAAGCATAAATCAAAAGATTGACGATGACCGTACGTAATATATCTACAACGTAAAAAACAATACTTTCATTTTATTGCATATGACGAATGCCGGCCCAGATGATAAAGCCATTCACAAGCTCTTCGCTTGTGTAAAGAGCCGCAGCTTCGCCCCGCCTCTGCTATTTATCACAGGGCATTTCGATAAAGGAAATGAGCTGTGAAGCATGAATCAATGTTTCGATGTTATAACTTAGTGTAGGGTTTCTAGAGCTCAAATTTATCCCAGCTCTAGTTAGTTTAAGCGTTAAGTAACTGCATGAAAAAATTTGCTTCAATGAAGTTTTTATAAATAATGTTTTATAGAAAAATTCGAAAATAGAAAATTTTGAAAAATAATAATGACATCACAGGTGGCTCCATGACGTCACAGGACGGAATGAACTACGACTGAATGGATACCATGATGTGAGAATGAGAGGGCGGGTACAGTGCACACCCTGTAGCGACCTACGGATAGTATGTGAGAATATACGATTAATTGATCCGATAATGAGTATGATAAGCGTTGAACTGTGAAAGTAAAAAAAATAATTTTGATCAAAAGGTCCAAAAACATTCCACATGTTAACGTAGAAGCAGGTGGTTAAAAACTGGTCGTATCATTAATGATGAATTAACCAGAACACCTTCGGACCGGGTGGAGTGTTAAATTTTCTATCCAAGATATGGAGACTGCTAGTTGTTTTTTGTAATTTAAATACAACCATTTCATCACATAAGGAGGCAGGGGACATCCATTATCACAGAACAGTAAATTGTTAAAATAATCCTTAGTCCAACGGTTGATGCAAACAGAAAACAAAATAGGAACAAGGTATCACCTTGGGAAACACCATAACCGTCATCTAGTTACCACTATCACCACCATAACCACTATCCATGCCATTCATTTAAATTTTGTGGACTCTATTTGACCGATACTATACAGATAAAGAAATTTTGTATTGAACAGAATTGAAAGCGTTAAAACCCTTCAAAATATTGTATTTACCGTTAGCAGACAATTTCCTCTTTAGACACAACGTAATCAGCTCTACCCATACTCAACAGTAAGGGCATTTCGAACCTGAGGAAATCGTTTCTACGTGCTCGAAACGTAGAAACCTATGTTTAGTTAATGGGATTAAGTTTTATAAACATCTAACAATAGTAAATAAACTCTTACTCGACACAATAGCGATAAAAGGTTTTCTACAAAAGAAATATTATGTAGAAGTAAAGTATGAAATCCACTGAAAATTTAGCGTGATTTTATGCCAATAGCGATTCACCATATACGAAATATTTTCCCGGATACCTTTTATGTACAGAAGTGGGAATAAGACTCGAGTTGCTGGGGAGAGGGGGTATAAACTATCGGGTAACCTTGATATAAGTACCTCTGATATTTCGTTCCTCTCTGAAATAGTGGCAACCAATACGTTTATCCCTTACGGCAATCCCTTTCGTTTTTCATTATTTCACGGCAACACACAGATCATTTCCGAGGGAAAACTATACGCGTACAACATTAATTTATGAGTTTACGTTCAACAGTATTATACGTTGAAGTATAATTAATTACCTCAAACAGTAGAGTTTTTTTTATCAAATAATTAGTCTATTGAGTATTGTGGCATAATTAATGTTGTATGATTATGCCTACAAATTACACTGATTATTTAAGATTTGATATATAATAATTTTTTTTTAATATACAAAATAGTTTATTATTATTAATGATAGCTATTATAATACCGCTGCGCACAACAACAAGAAACAGGCTCGTCACCACGCATAAGCATCTATGGCCCATGTGGGACTAATTTCATGCATATTACGTGTACTATGCTTGTTTGAAAATTTTGAAATAAATTTGATTTGATTTTGAATTATTACAAAATTACAAGGTTAATATTTAAATCAGCAAAGAGTCGCTTATGAAAATACCAATTTCGATAGTATTGTAAAAAGTAGTATTTAAAATAAATAAAAAACGCTTTAAAATAATCTCTACTAAATGGTTATGTAAAAACATAATTATTTAGCATTTCAAAGCTAGTAAAATTATTGACAAAAATATGGATGATATTTCAAAAAAGTCAGATTTTACAAATAATAAAATTCCTGGAGCATACCCAGGCTACGCTTCGAATAAAGAAATTAATTGTCTAAGCACAAGTTCGTTTACTTTGAAAAGTCACCAAAGAGTCAGCTGCAATGTTTTCTTTCATACAGTAAACGCACAAAAGGTACGGTATTTAAGACGACCTTTGTTTGACCTACAAAGCGGACTCACCGACCATGTGCTTTGTCTGTGACTCGTTTGAGACGTAGAAACAACGTATTAATGTAGCCGTTTTACAGAGAAAACATATTGGAGTATATCCAGTGATACAGGCGCGGCGGCGGTGGCGGACATAGCCGTAGTAGCATTACGCTCCGTCGATCCACCGAACACAGTTATGAGTTCTGGTTTATTGATCTTTAGAGCGCTTTCATTACTTTCTTGTTCCGGACATATGAGTTTCGGCGGTAATAAAAACTTATCAGTGGGCAAGTTCCGCGATTCTGGAGGGGGAAACCTCGCTTCCCTTTGTTCCCGGGTAAACGCATCGACGAACAGTGGAACGGGGGCCGTTTTAAAGTCAGTAAAATGTTAATAGGTGTTAATGCGGCCCGGAATATAACTCTCCCTGTTTATTAGGCCATAAATAAACATGAGGAGGTAATAAAAAAGCGAGTAATTACACCGTAACACATAAACTCAACTGGGTGACCGCGCTCACGCGCATGCGCCGGATTGACTATAAATTAGACACTGTTGAGAATATACTGGGTTCACCACCAACAGGTGCGAGAGTGACAAACAAGCTGAGGATATTTACAGGGTGTTCAGGCGGTATCTGTAAACGTATGTTGGGACGATTTGCGATTAAAATCGAGCGAAATGGCTCACATCATACATAAAACGCGTTCTCACGCTTCATTTATCATATTTATTCAAAGAAAGACAAATAAAAACTTACACAGGGTTCCAAAACTGAATCTAAATAATGGAATTTACATCTCCTTCTCGGTAAAAAAAAAAATAATTCCACGGTCAAAAGGTGTTTATACACAAAGTTAGCAGTAACAAAATAAATAGTGTTGGGAGGAGGACAACTTCGAGAAACGTGGCAGTACGTGCAAGAATGGATATAATATACCTGAAAATCGATTAAAGCATTTTAAGATAAATGTGGTAATATAAGCATATAAGAATTTTATATCTAGTTTAGTGCTATAGTAAAATTCGTCCTGTTAACCACTTTAAAAATCATTGTTGTGAAGACCAACATGACAACACTTCAATGTTATAACACACGTGGGGTTTGAGTATGTGTGAGGTTTGGGGAAAGAAAGGTTGTTTATCTATTTATCTAAACCTATATAGTCAGAACATTTAAACCATATGTCATATAAAAAATTAATAAATAATAAATTACAAAATTAAAATCCTAACACAGAAATAAACTACATCAATATTTTCGAAAATAGTTTTTATTTTAACACCCTAATAAGTAAACATAATAGAATAATAGTATTACTTAATAGATAAGAAATGATCTAATATATTATCAACCGATTTCCGGACCTTCTTAGCACCTTAGTTTACAGCTGGTAGTACGGGTTAGCGATGTCCTAAATATTATGTCCTACACTCATTCGTCCTAAAATCATTCATCCCTAGTACTTTTTAAATCTTGCAGCAGCCTTATAAATTCAAGTATAAATTACAATGCAATTAATCAATAGCGATCCTTCCCACGCACAAGCTATGCTTAATTGGGAAGTGCATTTCAGTAAATAACTAATACCAGAAGGTAATGTTTTTATTAGATTTAAGTAAAAATAGCTGCTATCAATGTTACATACATTATAACGTATGAAATTAAAGATTTTTTAATTTGATTTGATATCATTATACTC
Organism: Homalodisca vitripennis; assembly: GCF_021130785.1. Lineage (NCBI taxonomy): Eukaryota > Metazoa > Arthropoda > Insecta > Hemiptera > Cicadellidae > Homalodisca > Homalodisca vitripennis. Next base: position 163,869,033 of record NC_060211.1, read on the forward strand.
GTAATTATAAAAAAAGTGCGAACCAAACGGTGCAGTTGATACGATTCGGAGCAAAATAAATTAATAACAATATTTTATTGCGCAATGACTAGTGAAAAATGGTAGTTACCTTAACCATGACCTCCATATACACAACACAGTCAGTCTTCTACTGTTGACCTACTTCCGGTGTTTTGTAGTCACTTGTTTCTAAGGTCCTAGTAACAGCACCATTAAAAACAGTACTAGACTTGAGCGGTCGGTGTCACGACTAACATATACGTTTCCGATTCACACGGTGTCAAAATGTTACTCACACAATCGCACTCTGTAAAATATTCCGGCTTCACTGTGGAGAGTCATCTCCAGTCAACAGATGTCGGACCGACACATCTGTTCAGTTTTGGTTTATAACATATGTTGAATGAAGACGGATCTCCACAGCAAGGCGGAACTATTACAAGAATGTCATTGTTGTTAGTAATGCTAAATGTTAGTTATAATCTGCTGATCAAAAACGCAAAATAAAAAAATGCTTGTCTTTCAAGTATGGAAGGAATGTTAGTAGAGTTCAAATTTTTTGATTTTACATCAAGCAATAAACTACACGAACCTCACTGCGAGTGTTCAAATTCCGTATCGCAATAAACAAATGAGTATTTTTTTCGTACTCGTAAGACAACCTAAGCAAGAAGCTACAAGAATCTGAAAAATCGAATTTAGTCCTAAAAGGACCTTTGCGCTGCTTGCAGATTAACAGGCTATTCTGGATGGGTAAGGTTGGAGATAGAGGCCGCCTCCTGTCGAGACAAAAAATTAAGAGCATTAGTCTCAATCACGTCCCGTTGGAAGAAGGGAAAGCCAGTTCTGAACTAGCCTCTCTAGTCAAAGCAGGAAGGATGAGCATGCCTTTATGTCTAGACTAGCAAGAACCTTTGACTCTTAAGAAACCCCACCAACTCCAACAGTCATCTCCCGCAGTAGACTAAACTTATCGGACTACCCTTGCCCTTCCACCCGAGAATCTAGACATTTCCGGTTTGTGATGTGCCGCTCCTGGACATCCATAGGATTGCTCAGATTTAAGTGACACACGGTTTTAGTTGTACTCCAATCTAGATTCAACTGGAAGGTACAAACCAGCCAAAAGTGGGCTTTCCTTGGGTGAAAATAAATTTTGACAGTTCCTTTTCTAAACTATTCCTGTCCAAAAATGTTTATAAAATTAAAAATTTGAGACTATTACAGGTTACTCAACAGTAAGTGTAATTTATCGACCTGTAAATATTCGCATGGGACTGAGACTGTTAAGTCTCACACATCTACACCCCCAATTTCAAAATGAAAGTTTCCAAATTTGTAGATGCTTTCATATTTTTGTCAGTACGTGAGTGAATATATGATATATGATACAACTATGTTCTTGTCGAACATAAAATATGAACGAAAATTGAAGCAGGATGTCGATTGAAATATATCAGAATATGACAATTCCATTTCTATGTTTAAAGATATTAACCAGATTGTTTCTGTTAGTTTCCATGTGCACCTTTATTTACATGGATTGCAATCGCCCTCTTGACGGAATTTCTGGGAGAATTTCATTTTATCCGATCTTTCCTGCCAATTTTCAAGCAACATCTATTCTTACTCATTTTTCGATCATTCCTAAGGTGTCAAGATGATGTTCGTTAACAGTTATAAGTATACAATTGCTCCGATATAAGTAAACGTGTTTATAAACATAAATCCGGATTCAGATGATCTAAATCAAGTCCACGCTTTTACAAAGAAATTTATAATCGTATAACAGTTTTTTCTTGTAAGGTTTCAAGATTATGGAGTTTCTAGACGTTTGAAAGTGTTACTGTTATATTAAGATGCCAACCAACAATAAGACGTACCATCAGTGATGTGAAAATAAACATCTAAATTAATAATGCATCTCCAGTTTGACATTTAGACATGACGGCCACATGTGAAATCTACTTCTTTCGACTGAGCTGGTAGGAATATTTTCATCGAGCTTGTCCACTGATGAGATTTAAGCGAGCTGAAATTGATCATGAACTGGTATTAATCATTGTATCTAGGTCGACTCGCAATGTCATAGTCGTGATAGCTTGAATAAAGACCCAGTTTTGACCCAGTTTAATTTCAAACTATCATTTCGTCTGAACAGGAAAAAGGAAGTTTTGTAAATATAAATTTGCATTTCCAACAGTAACAATTTGTGTAATACAGAAAAATGTAAAATCGTAGTGTGAAGTTATGGCAAATAACAAAATGAAACAGGAACCGTTAAAATGATTTTAAATACTTAGCTTGAAGTTAAACTTTTGGCTAGGCGGTGCTTTTTGAAATATTAAACACTAAATTGCTATAACTAAAAAGCAAAAAGAAATAGAACTCCTGTGGGGCAGAACCATCAGGTTGGAAGTTTATAAAAAGACTATTCCCAGAAAGGAACGAATGCGTCAGCGCTGCATCAGCACGTCGGCGTCAGCACTTTGTCAACATCGTCTACACGGCAGAATCATATTATTAGTTTTCCCCCTCTAGGATTCCCGCAGCCAGGTATTTACTGCAAAATTGCTAGAGTTCGTTATGAAAGCCAATGATGACTGTATAACGGAGACAATTCAACCGTGTTTCCAAAACACTTAGTGTAGCCGCCACGAGACAGGATGCTGGCAGATTGAAGTTGTCCTGAAGCGGAACCACGACACAGAGATACAATCTTGTATTGCAGCTCAACCATCCACAATGTGATACACAATTTTAAGCTTAAATTATTAAATTTAGTTGGATAAACAGGATAAATCGTGTTTGCTTGCACCATCTCTTTTATAACAGTTTTTTAACAGTATAATCAAAAAGTACCGTACTTCTAATTTCAATTCTAACCAATCGTAGTGAAACGGCCTTGAGGTTTTCTCCATTATATAAATGTTAAACCTCGTGCTCTTTTACGATCTTATTTTTTTAAGCAACTTTATGGAAAATGTCTTATTTTGAAGATCTTATTAACACGCAGTGCGTTCAGTTTTCTTTTAAAGTTCAAATGCTTTTTGAATATTTAAATGATAAAGTACAACATTTTATGAACAAAAATAAGGTCAAAATAGTGCATAAGGTTTTAAAATTGTTTTAATGGGGCAAAAACCAAGATGGCCGTCACTAAAGCCGGCTCTTAAGAGTCAATATAGCCGGTTCAAGTAAAAACGTCCTAGCTATAAGCGACTATGAGCGCTAGGTCATCAACAATACCCTGGTCAGAGTCCAGTCCTATGTGCGTAAAACGTGTTTACATATTTAAGTTCTATTTCTTCCCGCCTTGGTTTATTACAGTGATAACGTTAAGAACAAAGTCCGAGAGAAAATAAAGATTAAGTCTGTCATATATTAATGAATTAGAAATATAATAATATTTTATTAGTTTTCTATTGCATTCAACTATTGTGACTGAATTCGACATTGTGAAGAAAACATTATTTTTCGGGCATTTTCCATCGTTCAGTGATACAGTAAAATGAGTAACACAACGTTTCGAGATCTGCAATCTGATCTGTTCTTCAGGTAAAGGACTAAACTAATGCATGACTAAAATCTAAGTTATACAATTACTTTAACCTACATTGCAGCAATGAGTTATTTTTACCTGAAGAAGACATCAGATTGCAGACCTTGAAACGTAGTGTTACTGATTTTATTGTATCATAAACAATGATAAATATCTGGGAAATCCGATTTCCTTCACAATCCTTCCATCGTAAAACACAAACTTCAAATAAAGCATCGAAAATATTGTGTATGTCGTGATTTGCATTGCAAAAGAAACTATATCATTTCCGATGGTATTTTTAAAAAGCTCGATGGCTGAATATCCGTATTAGATAAATTTTAGAATGAGATATACAAAAAACTGTTTCAGTTTTCTGCTTTAGTACAAAATGACACCTTAGACCTCTTGAAGCAGGTAAAATGATTTATTATCGTATTTATATTAAAATCTTCGAATGCACAAACGTTTAAACTCACGTGTTACTATCGTCTTCTTTTTTGCCATTTTAAATTCTAAGATGGTTGTGAACAGTAAAATAAATGTTATGACAACAAATCCAAACGATTCCTCAGGGTAGTTTTGGCTGGAAGGGTTCCAACTCAAATGTTGGAAAATTAATAGCTCAGGATCAATTCCCTGGGGCAACTTAGATGGTATTTTGTTGTAACCCTACATGTAGGACATTATGACTGGGAAACGTAGTTTGGTGTTGCTAATACAATGATATAAACCAAAATTAGTAAAGGCGGGATCGGCCAGTGAAGGAAATAGTGATAGCGGCGTACGCAATCATCCCCTCATCCTCAAACCGTTGGAGAAAAATTATAATATTAGTCCGGAAACCGGAAACCGATTTCGATCGCATAAGAGGACAGCCTAGTGTTACGCGAAATAGGAAGCATTTCCCTGAAAAATAAGTCAATTATTAGAAAACGCTAGATTTTATGGGCGTTTTTGTTTTTGAATACACTGAATCACCAATTTCAGCCAAATATTCTGCCTTGATATCGTTGGCTGATTTAACTTGTATTTATGTTTCTGCTGACGGCTGGTTGTAACTATGAATAGGTTCCCCACTTTTGGCTGGTTTATACCTTCCAGTTGTATTCACACTGGGCACAGCAAAAACCGATGTGTCACTTAAATCTGGGAAATCTTGCGGATGTCCAAGAGCCGATAATCACTAACCGCAAATTTTGAGATTCTGGGGTGCAAGGGAAACCTAAGGGTAATGTCCGATAGGTCTAGCCTACTGCGGGAGATGACTGTTGGAGTTGGTGGAGATCCCCAAAAGTCCAAGGTTCTTGCTAGTCTAGACAAAGGGTGTACCACACCCTTACTGGTTACTAGAGAGGCTGGTTTAGAGCTGGCTTCCCCTTCTTCCGACGGGACATGACCGAGACTAATGCTCTCAATTCTTCCTTATGGATCTCGACAGGAGGCGGCCCCCATTCCCAACCTTACCCATCCTGAATATCCTGTTACTCCGGAAGCAGCACAAAGGTCCTTATAGGACGAGATGCAATTTCTAAGCGTCTTGTCATTAGAGAACAAACTATGTAAAGGTAAAAGGTATGACTTACAAAAAAATAATTATTTGTTTTTTAACCCTTTCGATACCTTCTCCCCCCCTCCCCCAAGCTATCGGGGTTGACGGCAGATTTATTTCTTAGGAGTAATTTCCCCATCGATTTCACGACAAGGGGCTG